>NC_080670.1:207406545-207744045 GCF_030247195.1 Topomyia yanbarensis | reverse complement strand
TACTTTCGACGGTGCAGCTGCGGTGCTGTGACGCGGCTCCAACCACGCGTAATTGCATTTTGAGCAATTTTTTTTTTAAACTGATCCAAGACGGCCTTGATAATTATTTAGTCCTGGTATATTGACATTTCTATTCCCGTTAAAAAAGAAAAGGCGGTGATGAAAACAAAATATTTTGCACTGCAAAAATCGGTTGAGGTTAGGTATTTCCTCATGAAAACAAAACAATTTCCTTTGACTTGAGTTTTCATCTGTGTTTTTTTTATTCAGTTCGTTTATTTGGTAGTCACAAATGCGTTAGCTTGGCGGTGCCAAATTCACTTTTTTACATTTTGGATATCTTAAAACTAGGAGTTTACAAATTTTAAAAAATGTAACCCGTCAGGGTAACAATTTAGCACTGGATGGAATATACCTGATTTTGAGTATGCATTTCATAGAGTGTATTTGTTTACATTAAATTATGCTCACCGCTGTTCAGTACCGTTCACAATTAGTTGTAAATTTTTGTTCAATTTCGCCTTTGTGAGCGGTTATGTGTGTGCAGATAGGTATAGAAATCGACCGCCGAGCCGTGGAAGAGGCATTCGTGCCTTTTAAAATTAAGACTGCAAGAATTGGTCTCACAATCAACACCAGCAAGACGAGGTACATGATAGCTGGAAGAATACGTGGGTCCAATAGTGATGTTGGTGGTGAAGTGGTGTTAGGTGGTGATAAATTAGAAGTAGTGGAAGAATTTGTGTACCTTGGAACTCTAGTGACGTGCGATAATGATGTTACCCGCAAGGTGAAAAGGCGTCTTGCAGCTGCAAATAGGGCTTTTACGGACTTCGTAGCCAGCTGAAGTCCCGTAGTTTGCAGACGAAGACAAAATTCGCGTTGTACAAGACATTGATAGTTCCGGTTGTCTAGTACGGCCACGAAAAGTTGAAGGAAGTTGATCGTAGAGCGTTCGGTGTCTTCGAACGTAAGGAGCTGTGAACAATACTCGGCGGTAAAGAAGAAAATGGCATCTGGCGGCGTCGCATGAATCACGAGTTATACCAAGTATATAAAGGAGTGGATATCGTCAAGCTAATAAAAAAACGGCAGGCTGCGGTGGGCTGGTCATGTGGCACGAATGCCGAAGATAATATTCAGTAGAAAACCGGGAAGAGGCCGCGTACGCGATGGCTGTTTGCAGTGGAAGAGGACCTAAAAACAACTCAATGTCCAGGGTGACTGGAAGAGATTGGCCCAGGACCGGATCCAGTGGAGGAGAATTCTTCACTCGGCGTAGATTCAACGAAGCGAATTGTTACCCATCAAGTATCAAGTAAGTAATTGTAAATAAGTAACAGCGTTTGGATAGGCCACCGCTCTCCTTTTGCTGTTGAATTGGTTGCTGGTTATGGTGCAGACGGTTTGGTTGGTTTTTATTTTGGTCGAGTACGGAAGGCGGCCATCGAGAAGTTGAGAAAGTGATGAACCACGACAATAGACGGACGTCCGTTTATAAGTTTTTCGGGAGTTTTCCGCCACTAGAAAAACGTTTCAGGGCGCGCGTGTGTGACAGCAAGCTAAGACCGTCAAAAAGTGCAGGCCCGTGGTTCAGGGGTAATCAAACTGGTAAGAAGTGTATTCGCTTCCCCGGCTAAACAACAACGGTGAGTAGACGATCCAGCGATTTGTCGTCAACGTCGCTAGGAGGGATCCAACAAAGGAGCCAAGCTCACCTCTCTAGCTAAACGCCAAGGACCGCAGCCGGAGCAGCCAACGGAAAACGGGAGAAACCGTCGCCTTCCTGCCAGCACCAGCAGTATCGGATCAGTTGTGACAACAAACAGCCACAAGGGAGATTTGGTGAAAATAAAAGTCGGTAAATTTATTAATGTATTTTGTTTGTTTACTTTTTTGTTTGTGTTACGAAAATCCTAAATTCTGATAGAAGCACCTAGGCCGCCCTGAAAATAAGGGTCCACCGGGCCAACAAAAATCGATACTTACAAATATTTTATTACAACAAGGGGAATTTTTTTTGCAGTTATCTTGAAACTAAGAATACAGTTTTATATACGACAAGGGGAATAAGTTTTTATGAGAAATTTAACAGCTATCTTAAAACTAAGAATACAGAATGCGTGTGTGGTTATTTCCAACATTGGAGTTGCAGCAGTTATATCAGGAACAGAAGAGAGTAGGCGGATGTGAAGACAGGTAAGAAGATCTTCCCACTTTTAGGCAAATGAGAGATCAGCGACATGACTTAGAGCCTCAGGCTACCCAGGCGTCAAGACCCGGGTTGATGGGTGGGATTCATCGCACCTGCGCGGAGAATCGGGTCGCTCTCGCTGGCTGCGTGGTAAGGGCGACACGATGGTCACATAGTGGCACTCTGGTGCTGATCGACTCCACAAGGCAGGACAGGGAGCTTCCAAAAACGAGAAATAAAAGAGAGGCGCTAAATTGGGATATTTATCGTTCTTATAAAAATAAAAATAAGGGACATATAGGAGAGATCGCGATTTGCAAGCATATCCCGAACTGGGACATTGGGTGGTCTACCTCGGGCTCGAAGGGAATCTTTGAACTGGGACCTGGCGGCACAATACCCGGCGCATACCCAGACAACGTGCTCGATGTCGTGATAGCCCTCGTCACAAGCGCACAGACTACTCTCCGCAAGCTGGTACAATACATGAATGAAACCCCGACCCATGTCCATGCTTCTGAACCAATGCTTCGCTGATAACTTTGGGATAATGTAGTCATCGTCCAAGTTCGCCATTGCTCCACGAGGTTTGCCAACTGTTGAGTGTCCTCTAATGACAAATATCAAAAAAATCGTTGAAGCAGATTGGTCTTTCGTAGATATCACCTTCCAATGCACCCACCTTTGCTAAAGAGTCGGCCTTTTCATTGCCCGGGATAGAGCAATGGGAGGGAACCCAAACGTAGGTAATCTGGTAAGATTTTTCAGATAACGTACAAAGGGACTCCCGTATCTTCCCCAGAAAATACGGGAATCGCATTTTGGGCTTCATCGTACGAAGAGCCTCGATAGAGCTGAGACTGTCCGAAATGATGAAGTAGTGATATGTGGGCAGAGTGTCGATGATCCCAAGGGTGTACTGAATTGCAGCTAACTCTACGACGTAAACTGAAGCGGAATCATTGAGCTTGAAATACGTGGTGATAGTATTATTGAAGATACCGAAGCCAGTGGACCCATCGAGATTTGATCCGGGATTCCACGAATCGCTTCCTTCATGGATGTGTCGAAGAGTACAGTATCCAGGAGACGGACGCGGTTGGGATTATGTGAAGAAGAATTGATGCTCTGTGCCATGTCAGGTCTCCTGGGTGTTCCAGTTATTGTGCGGAGAAAATTGACCCTTTGTTGGCATTTCTGTTTCGGATACCTAATGTGACGTCCCCAGGTACCTTTAGAGTCGAACCAGACGCCGAGATATTTAAAAGTGAAGACCTGGCTGATCGTGACACCCATTAATAGAAGTTGCGCCGGCTCACGCTTCCTAGAAAAGACGACCAGCTCAGTTTTCTCCGTGGAGAACCCGATACCCAGCTGAAGAGCCCAAGCAGACAAATTGTTCAAAGTATCTTGTAATGGTCCTTGCAAGTCGGCAGCTTTGGGCCCTGTAACAGAGACCACCCCGTCATCTGAAAGTTACCTTAGCGTGCATGAATTAGCAAGACAATCGTCAATGTCATTCACGTAAAAATTGTAGAGCAAGGGGCTTAGACATGAGCCCTGGGGAAGACCCATGTAGCTAAACGCGATGTTGTTGAATCGCCATGCGAAAAGTGCACGTGGTTTTCAGACAACAGGTTTAGCAAAAAGTTAGTAAAAATCGATGAAAGACCAAGCTGATGCAGCTTCTCTGAAAGAACATTGATTGAGACTGAGCCAAAAGTCCCCTTAATATCCAAGAAGACTGATGCCATGTGCTCTTTGTTAGCATAGGCCAGAAAGCAACGCAAGGCAATCGTTCGTCCCTTTGCCTTTGCGGGTGCCAAATTATGTATCTGACAATAAGCCATTTTCTCGAACAACTTCCGAATGCAGAACAGCATTGCAATCGGTCGATGCGAGTTGTGATCGGAGGCTGGTTTTCCTGGTTAACTTAACTTGCCTCTAGTCATGAGGGACACCCTCAAGAAACTTGTTAAATAAGTTCAACCTTTTTGCAGTGTCAGCCAGATTCTTTAGTAAGTCAGTAATTTGATTCTGTCTAACCCCGTGGTGGTGGAGGAATGCTATGTGGGAAGCTGAGCTGCAAGCAACCGAGCAGGTCATAGATGGTGGATAATGTTTAGTCGCGACTGACTGCGGGTGTGGTAGGACGAGGTAGTGGGCCCCACACGTTCTAGGCCTAAATACCACATGCCCTAAAGCAGCCCTAACAAGGCGAGCACCAGCGCCGCCTTTAAATAAGCGCTTAGCCCAAATCGCTCTCTTCCCGTAATCCTTCAGCGTTACTGCAAGGTTGGCGCAGGCCTAGCTAGCCGCCCATAAAAATAGCATGCTAAGGAAGTTCAACAAAAAATTTCGGATGGACAAAATTGGCACAGACGTACACAACGGAAACGGACAAGAGACTGGAAACTTGGGACATGGAACTGCAGGTCGCTTAACTTTATCGGGAGCAGTCGCATACTTGCCGATACAGTGAAAGACCGCAAGTTCGACATTGTGGCGCTGCAGGAGGTGTATTGAAAGGGGTCTACGGTGCGGGTCTTTCACGGGAACCACACCATCTACCAGAGCTGCGGCAATACACACGAGCTGGGAACAGCTTTTATGGTGGTGGGGGAGATGCAAAAACACTTAATCGGATGGTGGCCGGTCAGCGACAGAATGTGCAGGTTCAGGATGAAGGGCCGGTTCTTCAACATCAGCATAATTAACATGCATAGTCCCCACCACCATAGTTGGAAGTAGCGATGACGACAAGGACGAATTCTACGCGCGGCTGGAGCGTGAATACGATCGCTGCCCAAGACATAATGTCAAGATCGTCATCGGCGATCTTAATGCTCAGGTTGACCAGGAGGTGGAATACAGACCGGTAATTGGAAGGTTCAGCGCTCACCGGCCTACGACTAATTGATTTCGCCACCTCCAAGATCATGGCCATAAGGAGCACCTTCTTCCAGTACCGCCTCCTGCACCGATACACCTGGAGATCACTGCAACAAACAGAGACGCAAATTGATCATGTTCTGATTGATGGACGGCACTTCTCGGACATTATCGACGTAAGGACCTATCGGGGCGCTAACATCGACTGGTTAAACTGCGTCCAAAACTATCCGTAGTGAACAGTGTAAGATATCGGCGCCCTCCGCGGTATAACCTGGATCGACTGAGGGAAACCAACGCCGCGACTACGTACGCGCAGCATCTCGAAGCAGCACTGCCACCGGAGGAGGAGGAGGAGCTCATCGATGCTCCCCTTGAGGACTGCTGGACCCGGACTAAAGCAGCCATAAGCAGCACTGTGGAGAGCGTCCTGGGATACGTACAGAGGAGTCGATGGAACGATTGGTTCGATGGCGAGTGCCAAGAGATATTGGACGACAAGAATGCAGCAAGAATGTCTTTTTCAGGAAAAAAAAGCGCCGCCTGGAAGAGTCTGAGAGAGAGAAGAGATGAAGCTTCTGTTTCGCCTTTCTAACGATGCGTACTGTTGATAGCTAGCGGGTGACCCGTTTTCCCGGAAGGCCTTATATGCAGTGGACTTCTCCGCGTACAACTCTTTGACCCACCACGGGGTGGGAGACTCTTGCATCTGTGGTTATAAATGAGCTGTTAGAAATCTTAACTCTGGAACTCAAGCACGGACTCACTTTTACTTGTACTTTCCAATTCAAAATTAAAAAGGAATTCACAATTCCGGTCGATGGATTTCGAAAGAAAGTGGACATACCTGAATAGGGGGGAAAAGGGTCAGCTTTCAAGTAGGCTCGAAAACGGCATCGAATCGTACGTGTTCTAATCGGTATTCAGTTCGAGTGTTCGCCGTCGCCGAATGACAGAAAACAAGCAAAAATCGAACGGTGTCAATGTCAGAGTGAGCGATGGGCAGAAAGTTGATTTGTTAGCACCTCTCAGGTGAAATTCACGCGACGGATTTTTGTTTGTTTTGTGGGAGGAATTGGTTAGCCTATTTAAACCTTTGTCAGGTGATCGTTTATGTCTGAAATTGAGTTAGGTTTCCATCCTAATTTTTGTCAAAATATGTGATTCGACAGCTATAATAGTTGGATTCTGACTCAATTTCAAGTTCAGACAAAAACGACATTAGTTTATTGATTTATTTGATTTAAAGAGGCGCGACAAAAAGTAATTTCCATATTTTTCCTTTATTTTTTCCGGTTGCTAATACATTCAAATATGACTTTCTTCCACACCTACATTACAGTTCATTGATCTACGACGGACTCCACCGCAACTTTCGATAGCGACATTTGCTAAAAGTCACGTGTGCAACACGTTAGCTATTCACAAAACACAAAGGATTCTCTTGTCGATCCACCAGTGAAAAAAAGACATTGCGCAACGAAACGAGCAACACAAATCGTTCCATCAAAGCAACCGTCGCATTCTCACCGATAAACAAACGCACCACAGTCGCGTCAGACACCTTCACACCCGCTTGCGTGCGTGGCCTTTGTTTTGTTTACCATCTTTTTTCACCGTCGCCCCAGTCCTGGGGAGAAAAAAAAAGTTTCGCTTATTTTGCTAACCTAATTACGGTACGGGGACATGCATGAATTTTTGTTTGCCATCATCGGGACGTGATGCGGATCCACACAACAAGCAAGCACGCTGCTACCCCCATTCATCGGTTTGTGGAATGTGTCACCCCCGCAGAGCTGTTGTAAGACCCTCGGTGCCTCAAGTGAGTCTAAAGATCCTGCGCGAAAGCTGACGAGATTGGCAATCACCTCCTGTATGTTGACTTTGTAGGAACCTATAAATAATGGTATTTTTTTTTTATTTGCGGTTGACAGCTGGGCGGGTGGCGACGATCTGCCAAAAGATTGCAACATGGCCTGCCAGGATGATTATACAGCGCTGTATTGTTCGCTGCTGTTGATGGACATCAAATTGTTTTCTATTTCTTTGTTCGTCCGTCTGCTTGGAATATGATTGCCATGTACAGGTAGGAACACGTATCACAGTACACTCATCTGAATCGCGGGGGGGGGGGGGGGGTGGGTAAGTCAAATCGTTTTCACTGAAAGGTAAGAGAAAATACGTGGTTAACCTTTTGTCATGGTTGTTAATTAAAGTTTGCGGCCAGTGTGAACAGGAATGTGGCAGAAAATGTAAGTAGAGGGACTCAACTACGATGCTGAGGAATGTTTTGTTGGGTAGTGTGACCGCATCCTGATCGATTGTTGATTGATGTTTGAGTTTATTTATGATATTTTCACTTCAGAATAGGTCAAGATTGGATCTCAGTAATCCTTCTGTTCCCGTGCCATTCCGCAAATGATGCTTTGACTGTTCTGACCGGTGTCGACTAGGCCCGATTGGAGATCGTGGAAGAAAAGGGAAAGGAATGTTAGTCCGACCCTTGCTATACCGTTTAGACTACGGCGCACATTGTAGGTGACTTAGGTGCCCACATAGCAGGGGACTCAGTAATTGAATGTGTCGAATTGTGAGGAAACGTCTAGAATGATACTTGATTTCATTTTTTTTACAGAAGTCGAACAAGCGCCAATGAATTCCGTAAAAACGATTCGAATATAGTAAAAAATAAGCCGACAACTAAAAATGTATCGATTGTATTTACGACGTAAATATAAAATAGTTTTTAAAAAAAAGAAACTAATTTACTACTCGAATACAACAACATGCTGAAATTAGCAAATATGTAGACAGTAAATTTCAAGGAGGCTGGAGAATGGTGGACCAAGACTCACTAATCTGGAGGCAATAACCAAACCCAGCAGTGAATCGATTCTTGGCTTTTGATGAGTTAGCTGCTAAAACTTTTTAAAGTATATTAAAGCGACCCGAATCGTGAGACAGGTTTTTTCTATGACATTTTTCTATCAACTCCGATTTGGTGTTTTCTACATCTTGGAAACATGTACTTGAATACTTTGTATTTTCTGGCGCCATCAGGGATTATCATGATCGATTGGCTTTTGAATTCTTTGGGCTCTGATGTCTTATCTCTCGTTGAAAATAAATAACATAAATCACTGTCGAAATGAATATTTCTACGATATACTATAGATTTTCATGTCTGAAAACATATTGTTAGGATTTTTAGCTTCCATTGTATTTGTTTTGGAGTTAAATTAAATCATTTTTGCATTCGTTTTTGGGACCCTCCTCAAACACTTACGGATCTGTCAATTCACTGTGGTTTTCCTGTTTTCATCTTTTAATGTTTTCATGTTCGAACATGAAAACATGAATCATGTTCGAACATGAAAACATGAATCATGTACGAACATGAAAACATGAATCATGTTCGAACATGAAAACATGAATCATGATCGAACATGAAAACATGGATCATGTTCGAACATGAAAACATGAATCATGTACGAACATGAAAACATGAATCATGTTCGAATATGAAAACATGAATCATGTTCGAACATGAAAACATGATTCATGTTCGAACATGAAAACATGAATCATGTTAGAACATGAAAACATGAATCATGCTCGAACATGAAAACATGAATCATGTTCGAACATGAAAACATGAATCATGTTCGAACATGAAAACATGAATCATGTTCGAACATGAAAACATGAATCATGTTCAAACATGAAAGCATGAATCATGTTCGAACATGAAAACATGAATCATGTTCAAACATGAAAACATGAATCATGTTCGAACATGAATCATGTTCGAACATGAAAACATGGATCATGCTCGAACATGAAAACATGAATCATGTTCGAATATGAAAACATGAATCATGTTCGAACATAAAAACATGAATCATGTTCGAACATGAAAACATGAATCATGTTCGAACATGAAAACATGAATCATGTTCGAACATGGAAACATCGATCATGTTCAAACATGAAAACATGAATCATGTTCGAACATGAAAACATGAATCATGTTCGAACATGAAAACATGAATCATGTTCGAACATGAAAACATGAATCATGTTCGAACATGAAAACATGAATCATGATCGAACATGAAAACATGGATCATGTTCGAACATGAAAACATGAATCATGTACGAACATGAAAACATGAATCATGTTCGAATATGAAAACATGAATCATGTTCGAACATGAAAACATGAATCATGTTCGAACATGAAAACATGAATCATGTTCGAACATGAAAACATGAATCATGTTCGAACATGAAAACATGAATCATGTTCAAACATGAAAACATGAATCATGTTCGAACATGAAAACATGAATCATGTTCAAACATGAAAACATGAATCATGTTCGAACGTGAAAACATGAATCATGTTCGAACATGAATCACGTTCGAACATGAAAACATGGATCATGCTCGAACATGAAAACATGAATCATGTTCGAATATGAAAACATGAATCATGTTCGAACATGAAAACATGAATCATGTTCGAACATGAAAACATGAATCATGTTCGAACATGGAAACATCGATCATGTTCAAACATGAAAACATGAATCATGTTCGAACATGAAAACATGAATCATGTTCGAACATGAATCATGTTCGAACATGAAAACATGAATCATGTTCGAACATGAAAACATGAATCATGTTCGAATATGAAAACATGAATCATGTTCGAACATGAAAACATGAATCATGTTCGAACATGAATCATGTTCGAACATGAAAACATGAATCATGTTCGAACATGAATCATGTTCAATCATGTTCGAACATGAATCATGTTCGAACATGAAAACATGAATCATGTTCGAACATGAAAACATGAATCATGTTCGAACATGAAAACATGAATCATGTTCGAACATGAAAACATGAATCATGTTCGAACATGAAAACATGAATCATGTTCGAACGTGAAAACATGAATCATGTTCGAACATGAAAACATGAATCATGTTCGAACATGAAAACATGAATCATGTTCGAACATGAATCATGTTCGAACATGAAAACATGAATCATGTTCGAACATGAAAACATGAATCATGTTCGAACATGAAAACATGAATCATTTTCGAACATGAATCATGTTCGAACATGAATCATGTTCGAACATGAAAACATGAATCATGTTCGAACATGAATCATGTTCGAACATGAAAACATGAATCATGTTCGAACATGAATCATGTTCGAACATGAAAACATGAATCATGTTCGAACATGAAGACATGAATCATGTTCGAACATGAAAACATGAATCATGTTCGAACATGAAAACATGAATCATGTTCAAACATGAAAACATGAATCATGTTCGAACATGAAAACATGAATCATGTTCGAACATGAATCATGTTCGAACATGAAAACATGAATCATGTTCGAACATGAAAACATGAATCATGTTCGAACATGAATCATGTTCGAACATGAAAACATGAATCATGTTCGAACATGAAAACATGAATCATTTTCGAACATGAATCATGTTCGAACATGAATCATGTTCGAACATGAAAACATGAATCATGTTCGAACATGAAAACATGAATCATGTTCGAACATGAATCATGTTCGAACATGAAAACATGAATCATGTTCGAACATGAAAACATGAATCATGTTCGAACATGAAAACATGAATCATGTTCGAACATGACAACATGAATCATGTTCGAACATGAAGACATGAATCATGTTCGAACATGAAAACATGAATCATGTTCGAACATGAAAACATGAATCATGTTCAAACATGAAAACATGAATCATGTTCGAACATGAAAACATGAATCATGTTCGAACATGAAACCATGAATCATGTTCGAACATGAAAACATGAATCATGTTCGAACATGAAAACATGAATCATGTTCGAACATGAATCATGTTCGAACATGAAAACATGAATCATGTTCGAACATGAATCATGTTCGAACATGAAAACATGAATCATGTTCGAACATGAAAACATGAATCATGTTCGAACATGAAAACATGAATCATGTTCGAACATGAATCATGTTCGAACATGAAAACATGAATCATGCTCGAACATGAAAACATGAATCATGTTCGAACATGAATCATGTTCGAACATGAAAACATGAATCATGTTCGAACATGAAAACATGAATCATGTTCGAACATGAAAACATGAATCATGTTCAAACATGAAAACATGAATCATGTTCGAACATGAAAGCATGAATCATGTTCGAACATGAAAACATGAATCATGTTCAAACATGAATCATGTTCGAACATGAAAACATGAATCATGTTCGAACATGAAAACATGAATCATGTTCGAACATGAAAACATGAATCATGTTCGAACATGAAAGCATGAATCATGTTCGAACATGAAAACATGAATCATGTTCAAACATGAATCATGTTCGAACATGAAAACATGAATCATGTTCGAACATGAAAACATGAATCATGTTCGAACATGAATCATGTTCGAACATGAAAACATGAATCATGTTCGAACATGAAAACATGAATCATGTTCGAACATGAAAACATGAATCATGTTCGAACATGAAAACATGAATCATGTTCGAACATGAAAACATGAATCATGTTCGAACATGAAAACATGAATCATGTTCGAACATGAAAACATGAATCATGTTCAAACATGAAAACATGAATCATGTTCGAACATGAAAGCATGAATCATGTTCGAACATGAAAACATGAATCATGTTCAAACATGAATCATGTTCGAACATGAAAACATGAATCATGTTCGAACATGAAAACATGAATCATGTTCGAACATGAAAACATGAATCATGTTCGAACATGAAAGCATGAATCATGTTCGAACATGAAAACATGAATCATGTTCAAACATGAATCATGTTCGAACATGAAAACATGAATCATGTTCGAACATGAAAACATGAATCATGTTCGAACATGAAAACATGAATCATGTTCGAACATGAAATCATGAACATACCCCCTTAAGGAAAATTTGTACCAAATAATCAGAAAGGGTTATGGGACTACATCTAGCGACTATTTACGAGCTTCGGTTAATTAAAAAGAAAGAAAAAGATGGTCCCGACTTTGTCAATATCTCCATTTGTCAGCCTAAAATAAACAAAGTGGCTGATAGAAACGGGTCTTCGCTTTAATTACTATTTTCACCAATCGAATGAAGTAGTAAATGCCTTTTTGCTATGAAACGTTTGTTTCAAATTATTTTCAAAGCTTGGCACTAAAATTATTCGAATCTAGAAATATGAGCGGCTTCGTTAGTGGGACACAGGTGAGGACTAAACTAATAAATCAAAACCAGACATGGACATTGTTGTAATATTTTTTTGGTTTACAATTTTATTGTCGCAGCAAAGCAAGACTAACTGATGTACGGCAAAAGAAAGCTAAAGTCACAATGGATGGTTAACTACCAAAAAGTCATGCGCGTAGCTTAAATTGCGCAAAAATGTTGACAAAACCGATGATGAGCCGAAAGTTCCTCGCCATATCGAAACGATGCAGGAAGCAGAGAAAAGAAACGAAAACCCCAACAGTCAGTCAGTCAATCCGTGCGTGTGGTGATTCATAAATATTTACAACGAAAGCGAGACTCCCAAATTTGGCTAATCAATTAACCCACGTTTTGTTGTGTGGAATACGATGCGGTGGCAAACGACGACGGGGTCAAATCAAACCACGAAAGCGGGAACTGACAAAAACAACAACGGCAACCGAATGACAGTCGGAGGAGAAAGATGTGGTGAACGAACCGGATCAAAATGCATAATAATGATGCGCATGCTCACATCACACATATTTTTTATTTCCGTGGGGGTTCCGCTTCTAGTTTCTATGTTAATCCGAACTGCGAAAATATTCGAGCGGTTCCGGACGCGCGGGTATTACCGGAGCGACTGCGCTGGCTGGCAATGGTTAACGCAGTCAACGCGACAAGGAGCGTTGGTCAAGGGGAAGTATAGAAGGTAAAAATATTATCACCTTATCGAACAAAACCAACCAATCGAAATGAAACCATTTCGATTGGTTGGTTTAGTTGACGTTATTACAAGCTTACCGCCGTTAGCAAGAAACTAAAACGTCAAAAACGATGAATGTTTCCACCTTTCTTTTCCTGCGACGTGAGCGCAAGTGTTTGCGCATACACACACGCGCAATATAACAAACAAGGCGTGAAACGATGCCACCATGGGGTGAAAGTTTGCCGTCTGGAATTTTGGAATGCTTTTCGAAGAGAGGATTGCCGTCCGTGTAGGCATCGTCAGAACAGTTCGTCAAGTTTTAAACCAAACTGACTCGAGGACCCCTCTGAAACGACCAGATTTCGCGTGGGAGCAGCAATAAAAAGTGCAAACATTCCAGCAAGTGTAAATTGCGAATATCTTTCCGAGGAGAAATGTGCACGAAACGGTTCGTTTAGCCTCATACAAATTGCTCACTCAACTGGCGGCGTATTTTGCGCAATTAGTGGTTGCGCTTTGGAAGGGGGGCCAGCTGAGTCAGTCACATATTTTACTGGTTAGCGCTGTTGGCGACTATGGTAACGGGACTGTTAATGATGGCCTATGGGGACAATCGCCTACTGTGATTGAAAATTTGACGATTGATCGAGTATCGGGAAACTACGATGAATTATTATTATTTCAAACCTGTGCGCGTGGCCATGGTCAACTACCCTCAAGGAAAACATGAGATCGAAAGGAAAATACCACATCGGCACCGCCGGAAGGAGAAATGTATCTCGTTCCTCCTATCTGCACATTTAGGTTCCCGACGCGAAAGCCCACTCCGCGCACCGCGAAGCCTGTCGTAGATGCGACGGCTGATACCGACGACGCACGGTTTCGCGATACAGTATGATTAGGAGCATGACTTGCTTCACGGATTATTAAAATAATAATAGCGATCTCGTTGTTTACATTTCGCTTCAGTTTCGGGTAAGCATCCATTACTTTACTGCTGCGCGAAAATTTGCAAGTAAAAGTGTTCCGAAAATGGTCACGGTCTTCGTCGTGAATCATAAATTTAGTAGCTCCGGGGTCCACCGGGAATTCCGCAAGCGGAAAATTGTGGTTCAACTGCGACTATGAACATGGTTCCGGCTAGTTACTGCCTGCGGGGAAAATAGTCCTTCGCCAGTCACAAGCACTCTTACTCTACAATCAATCTGTTGATTACATGTTGAAGGTGTATTTTTGCACCAAATTCCCTCTCGCAACAGTTTCATAACAATCGAAAACAGAGTAGGCGACGCCTGCGCTTTGCCCACAGCCATTATGCGATAATCGATTGATAGCCGTCAATTTGTTCGACGATGATTGAGTCCAAACCAGTTGAAGTAGGCTGCGAGCGCAGATACACGCATACAGAGTGTAAAGTAATGCTGACGGAAGACTGCAACTTCACAGCAGAAAAGTGGAAAGCGAAAGTGGCAAATCAAATGCCACAGTTGGCGTGCTCTGGAATTCACCATGGGAACTACACTGTGGTGGCGATGGAAACTAGCATTGGCTGGGGCTCGTGGTGGTGATGCAACGGATCGGTTGATGATGACGAATGAGAATGGGTTTTGAGGGTAGGCTCACGTCAAAATCGTGAACTTAATTCACTAGTGGTCATACCGTCGATTATATTTACTGTTTTAGAACTACACGAAAAAAGAATTTCGTTTCGCTTAAGCACTTGAATTCTTATGATTTTTGGATATATGGATAACCTTAAATTTAGTTTTTGACGTAGGACTAAGTTTTTGTTTTTGATATGGGAATACAATTTCATAGGTGGCCAATGTGGTCAAAGCTACTCTGATTGGTCATTAGTGATCTAGACCCGTAAACCCAAGAAATGTTGAACGTATTTGAATGGGTATTACATCATTCGGACATCATAGGGTTACCAGTTTATATGGGAAATTGCTGTGTGGCTGCACTCTTCAACCCGTAACTCCGCAACCGGAGGTCCGATCAACTAAAAATTCAATAGCGTCTTATGGGAGCGTTATACCGTTCGTTTGAAATTTGTGCAAATCGGTTCAGCCATTTCTGAGAAAAGTGAGTGACGTTATTTGACACACACACATACATACATACACACATACATACACACAGACATTCGAACGCCAAAGGTAGTGGTAGCGAGGTACTTGGTGGAGGAGCTCCACAAGTTCGTGGACACGAGAAACAATGTCCACAAAGACATTAAGAAGATGCCGTGAAAGAGTACGATACGGCAACGCAGAGGGCAGATTCAGCTGAACGAGCATCGGCGTCGGCTAAGGCCACTATCCTCCTAGCCCCTCCGAAACAGGGTAAGGAGAGACAGATTGGAGTGGAGAACACGCCAGTTCCCATAACTCCAAAGAGGCAAGATCTTCGCCAGGAGACAAAAGACCAGGCGGGTCAAAGAGGCAGACGCTCGAGGATGCTGTTGCTGCCGAAGGAAAGGACGCCACCTTACAGGGTGAAAGCTGGAGTACCGTTGTAGGTCGGAAGGAGAAACGCGGGAAACAGCAAAAAAAGAAAGAGGAGCGAAAAGGGGAGCAGAAGAGGAAATTAGAACCCTCGGCTCGTCAGAAGGGTCGATGTCGATGTGCGATGTCGCTTTGATCACAGAGCTTTATCAAGTCCCCCCTAATAACGTTAACTGGGTGGCGGATAGATCAGGAACCGCTGTGATACAAGTAATGGGAAGATTCCCGATCCAAGAAGTGGTAGAACGTTCATACGAGGGTTTCGTGATAGCCAAAATCAACGGCATCTTCGTATGTAGCTGCTACGCTCCCCCAAGGTGGACAGTAGAGCAGTTCAGCCTAATGCTGGAGCAGTTAACCGAGCAGCTGATCGATCGGAAGCCGGTAGTCGTTGGTGGTGACTTCAACGCCTGGGCTGTGGAATGGGGCAGTAGAGTAACCAACACAAGAGGGTGTATCCTGCAGGAAGCTCTAGCGGAGTTAGACGTACGATTGTGCAATGAAGGCTCTGTTAGCACATTTCGGAGAGACGGGAGGGAGTCTATCATCGACGTCACGTTCTGTAGTCCCTCATTGACGGCGAACATGGATTGGAGAGTATGCGAAACGTATACGCATAGTGACCACCAGGAGATTCGCTACCGTATCGGTCAACGGAACCCCGCGGCAGTACAGAGAAGGGTAACCGGCGAACGAAAGTGAAGCACGATCCAACTATATGACCACCGACACCTTACGGCGTAGAAGAAGGAACAAGCACGGATCGGCAAGTGATTAACGAGGAGCTAGCAGAAGCATCGAAGCGCCTAAAATCAAAGAAAGCCCCTGGTCCGGATGGAATACCAAACGTGGTACTGAAAGCTGCGATCCTGGCATATCCGGACATGTTCAGGATAGTGATGCAGAAGTGCCTAAATGAAGGCTTCCCCGAAATGTGGAAGGTCCAGAAGCTGGTGTTGCTGCCGAAGCCAGGGAAGCCACCTGGCGACCCGACCTCGTACAGGCCCATATGCCTGCTGGATACACTCGGAAAACTCCTGGAAAGGATCATTCTTAACAGGTTGACGAAATTCACGGAAGGTGAGCGCGGACTGTCCAAGATGCAGTTCGGTTTCCGCAAAGGAGCATCGACAGTGGATGCAATTCGGATAGTGCTCGAGAGTGCTGAGAAGTCATCTAAACAGAAGCGAAGAGGAGATCGATACTGCGCTGTGGTCACGATAGATGTGAAGAACGCGTTCAACAGTGCCAGCTGGGAAGCCATCGCTGCAGCGCTGCATAGAATGAAGGTTCCCGACTATCTATGCCAGATCCTGAAGAGCTACTTTCAGAGCAGAGTACTGCTGTAGGAGACGAACGACGGATAGAAGTTAATGTGAGTTGCAGCAGGCGGTCCTCAGGGCTCTATTCTCGGTCCAACTCTTTGTAACGGGATGTACGACGAGGTCTTAACACTGCGGCTGCCCAGGAAAGTGAAAATCGAGGGTTTTGCGGACGACGTGTCACTAACGGTGATGGGTGAAACACTTGGAGAAGTGGAGGTATCGGTGACGGAGACAATAGACGCGATCGAAAGCTGGATGAACGGGGTCAAGCTGCAAATAGCTCACCACAAGACGGAGGTATTGTTGGTCAGCAACTGCAGCTACTGTTTCGTCATCGATACTCCGATATGGGGTTCCTGCCAGGGGTGCTGCGCTGAAAACCAACCGGAACCGTGTAAAGCTGAGCAGGACCTTCCGGCTGATGGCCGTATGAGTCGCGAGTGACTACAGAACAATATCGTCGGAGGTAGTATGCGCTATCGCCGGGATGATCCCCATCTGCATCATCCTGGCTGAGGACGTGGAATGCTACCAGCGGATAAATGCACGTGACGCAAGGAGACTGGTCCGAGCGGACTCATTGGCTAAGTGGCAGCAAGAGTGGGACAACGCGGAGAAAGGAAGATGGACCCGCCGACTTATCCCATGTGTGTCAGCTTGGGTGTATAAGAAGCACGCAGTTTTTGTCCGGGCGCGGATGCTGCCAGAAGTACTTGCGCCGATTTGGATAGGCCTCGTCACCCCTTTGCCTGGAGTGTTCTTCGAATACCCTAGGTTCGAAGAAGTTCGTAGGGGTATACCTGGTGTGACAGTTGACAATATCGTCGAAGAGATGTGCCCCGACGAGCATACCTGGGACGGCGTCAACAGAGTGGTTACGTGTATACTCTCCGAGCTGCAAAGGAAGTGGCGAAGGGACCAACAAAGTAGCGTCATTGGCTAGAAAGTCGCTGTGATGTTTCAAATTGGGTTTCAAGAGAAACTCCGCCGCCGGGGAACTCTCCAGCGGTGCAGACTAGCACCGGATTTGGGTCGTTGGGGTGCCATTGAGCCGGACGTCAAGCTTCACCGGAATCGCCGGATCGACCTCGACATCCTACCGGGAAGCTCGTGAGTAGGCTCGATCCACCGCCGGGGACTAGATCGAGTAGACCGCATTGAATAGTTAGCAGCGGGTTGCTGGGACGCCCGCTACGCTTCACTCGGAATCGCTGGATGGACCTCAGCATCTACTAGCTGGCCCGTTGAGTACGCTAGATCCACCGCACGGGGACTAGATCGAGTAGATCGGGATGAAGCGGGGAGCTAAGTAGCTCGCGGAAACGAACATCGGTATCAGAATAAATCTACCACTCGGTGGTTTCGGGAGAACCTCTTTCTCCGTCGGAGTAGGTTAGATCCATTGTCGGGGAGTAGACCGAGTAGTTCGTGAAAAGGTAAGGGAAGTAGAACGAAATGGAACGAGAGGGGAACCAAAGGGCTTAAAGGAATTGCGGTGCTAAATGGCACCTGATAGGGAGCTAAAGGGCTCAAGAAGTTGAGCTTGAGCTTGTGCGATCACCCCTGGCTGCTACTCCGTTATCGATCTGGACTAGCTGAAGTTGCACAGAGAATCAGTAGATAATTATGTTTGGGATTAGCGAAACATCTTTCAATGTGCAACTCCTGGTAATCCTAAAGTTTGATCAATACCGGCGCCGGCCAGGCCCGAACGTAGATCGCGGAAGGAAAGGGAAGGAATGGTTAGTCCGATACTTGCTTTTGCTAGAGGCCGTATATACTACTGCGCGCTCCACAAGTATCACAGGAGGAGGATATTTTTGTTAGTAAGAGTATTGCAGTTGGATAATTTCTTCTTTACCGACGCCAGATAGGTGACTTCACTATCTGGACTAGATATCGATCCACCAAACTCATAGACCGGGGACCAATGGCTTTACTTCCCTTCCGAAGGAAGACGTGACCACTGATTTTTTCACCTCAGAAAAATCTCAACGACCTCGGCTGGAATTGAACCCAGGCAAATTGGAATAAGTGGCGCCACTCAACCACCGGCGCCGTCACTAAAGCTAAAGGGCTCAAGAAGTTGTGGTGCTAAAACCAAAGAAAAATAGGTATCGGGAGAACTTTCTTCACCGGGGAAATCTCCGTCGGCATAAGCTAGATTCACCGCCTGAGACTAGACTGAATAAACCGCGACGAGATACCACCGCAGTCGCAGATCGTCGAGGCACCAGCGAACCGGACGCCCTGCTCCACCGGAATCGCCGAACTAACCTGGACACCTGGTTGGTTGGCTCGGTTTCGGGAGAACTTCTCTCGCCGGGGAGCTCTCCGTCGGAGTAGGCTAGGTCCATCGTTGGGGACTAGACTGAGTAGTTCGCGAACAAGTCGGGAGTTCAACGAGTAAGTGGTGCTGAATGGCACAAGGGAGCCGAAGGTATCAGTAAATCAGACAATCTGATGTTGCCGCCCAAATTGTCTTCGTACGGGAGGAGGACTAAGTCTCAACCCACAGTTAGCTCTCCGACTGCCATGGTCTGTGTTGATGGTGGTGAACTAGTAGGTGTGTCGAGGAGTGCTGTAACCCTACTGAAGAAACTAAATTCTAAGTAGTTGAAATAGAATGGGTGCTATTCACATAAAACGTCTCCCCGAAGTAATGCCGGGGAGATATCGGGTTCCGGACAAGAGCAGTGGTTTTTAGCGGGTGGGGTGATGGTAAGCCCTAATCCGTTCGCTGATTAGGGTTTTGTACATTTTTTCCTACATTCTCAGTACTTTTTTGAAAGTTTTTTTCTGCTCTCTAAAAGCAAAAAAGAACTGGCTCCTCGATTTACGTAAACACCATATTGACCGCTGTTATTGTTGAGTCAAAGATCGTGTTCCGATCTTTAGCAAATAGTGGCAGTGATGAGACTTTTATTTTCCATCTTTCGTCCGCTCAAGCGGACGGGAAAATACCCAGTCTGT
Organism: Topomyia yanbarensis; assembly: GCF_030247195.1. Classification (NCBI taxonomy): domain Eukaryota; kingdom Metazoa; phylum Arthropoda; class Insecta; order Diptera; family Culicidae; genus Topomyia; species Topomyia yanbarensis. The sequence goes on along the minus strand of NC_080670.1, from coordinate 207,724,127 downwards.
GCCGGTTAACTCAATGACTCATTGATGCCATGGTGAGTTGACCTTTTAACCGAACCAAACTCCGATGTGGTCACATCCAAACCATTCCATAATGCCAATCCGACTCATCCGGTTGCTGCTGTGCGCTAACAGCCCCCAAACAGTTCCATAATAGAATCCGCTTCATTTACGCAGCGTTTGGCAGCAGGAAATAGGTATAATAAACATCCGAAACACTTTTTCTGTTCGCTCTCATAGTAGGCGGCCTTTTAGCGCCTCAGCTTCCAAGTCCGCAGTCATTTTCGGTGCTATTGTGTAATTTAGTACTGGCAGCACGGCACTGGCATCAGAATCGGTTCCAACGCTATGTTGGGAGCGCTAAGCAAGCAGGGGGAATTTCTCGATCGATCGACGAAAGTAAAAGTTGTTATTGCGACACGTCGCGGTCATCTGGAACGCGGATGATGGGTGAGGGAAGCTGAATTGATCATCGATGAAAGTGGTTTCTCTGCACCACTGGGTGAGGCGATGCGGTGGACTTTTGTTTGGCTCACGAGTTTGACGAATTGGTGATGAATGGGATCGTGTTGGTTACGAGGATTTATCTAGTGGTTGTAGACTGCCTGCGGCAGGACCGATTCCGTCGTTGAATAATAGCGCTTGCAAAGGAACTTGGTTTAGTCGATGATCTGTACGACAGACTGGGTTTTATTAGTCAACCTCTTATCATAAATCTGTTTCGCAATTTTTAATGATGTAATGTGGGGGGTTAGGCGGGTTGATTTGAAATCAATGCTGATAAATCTCTCCCTATGATCAATCCACGGCATGCGTTCATGATCTCTTGATAAGTCCAGACAGTACAAATATGCTGGTAAACTCCTTGAGCCACGTAGATATATTCTCATTACACGACATCGAAAATCAGTTCAACGAACTTATTACGTCTCATAATTGCGCACAATAAAAATCTTTTTGCTAAACAATTAAGCGCTCAGCAAAGGTGAAATCGTTTGATTGATGGCGTATCTTCCTTGCAACAGGTCCGGATCGCAGTTAGTCAAACCATGTTGTTGACACACACACACGGCGGCACTACACTGTCTCGAACAAAGAAGCAGACTGATTAGAAATTCTCACGTTGATCTCCGACCAGTACCTGTACGTACCAGCGGTAATCTAATCTCCACGCTTCCAGCGGCCAGCAAATCAAGCGGAACCGGTTCGGATCACGTTTGCGTCGACGACATATGCGCGCGCGATTTGAATATTTTTGCATCACGTCCGGGCCGCTTGGAAAGTGACAGTTTTGCCCAGTCATAAAAACCAACCACCGCACATACCTGTCAATGACGAAGCAGGCTATGCGAAGCAGCACACGCGGACGACCACAAGTCGTGAACAAGTGAAATTTCAACGAAAAAAATAAACAACATAAAAATATGCGCTGCTCCCTCCCGTTGCCACGCCTCGTCGCGTTGCCGGTTTCCTTCATTCTGGTCCAACATAAATCAAAAAGCACTTGACGGGCGTTCGGTTCGGTTTGTTGCTGAACGGGGGTTACAATCGGAACAGGCGATTGTTTGTCAGTTGTATTTCGGGCACTTGGTTTCACTTTCGTTTCGGTTGGGTTGGGCGCGATTCTGTTTCCTGCTTATAATAAAAATAAAAGTTACAAGATTTCCGCGCTCGCGTGTTCACGAGCTTACCGCGGCGGACCGTCGGAGTTGCAGTCAGCTGCAGGCCGTGGATGTTAGGTAATTACGGCGCGATAAAGCAAATCACTACTAACCAACTGTTTAAATATAATTGTACTAGGAAATTTGCTGAACATAAATACGATAAATACCGCATCGAACGCAAAGTGATAGCAAGACTCGTCGCAGTAGGCCGGAAGCGCGTAATTGAAATTTCATGCGTGTGGTGGCAAGGGGATGACCGATTGATGGCTTCACTGTATCGGGCGTGTGTTGCATTGGAAAAGAGCCTTTCGCTCGATCCTTAGGTTATATGCAAATCGTACGCTGGGATCTTAATTATGACAGCTTGTGTGTATCACGCGATAGTCGAAGGTGATTATGGGTAGTACGATGTCGTAATTTTCCCCTACTAAGGCCCTCGGATAAGACACAGTAAATTGCGACGGGTAACGACGGCAAATTAGAACCTAATTGGATTTCCTTTCAAACTTAAAGGTGTTATCTAATCGGTAAGGGACGGGAAAGTTACATACCATCGTTACATCAGCATTTTGAGAGAGAGTATCAATAGAAAGGTATAACACTGGTTATCTACTGGCTTTTCCCGGAAGGAAAAATAGACCTACCCATTAGGGTCGGGAAGGGTATGTAATCACCCTCACAATTTGGTCCTTTTGTAGCGCTGAGATCAGCCAGCTTTAAAATATGAGTAGGTCATTCAAGTCCTATTCAAACTGGATCAGAATCACCACTGATTTTACAGGATAAGCCTCAAATCCTCAGAGTATTTTATTGATACTAATTTCCAAAATTCTTGAGTGACATTTTGTATCTCGAAATAAAAGGTTTATTGCATACAAACTTGTATGAAAAAATCGTTCCGGCTTGGTTGCGCAATATACCCTCTCTACTCTCAGCCATTTATCGAATGTTTTGATAGGAAATATCTGGAAGGGTGCAGAGAAAAACACTTTTCATGCGACCTGCTCAGACCCCTGCTAGGCGGCCATTTTGTCTGCGTTTCTTAAAATCAAAACAACCCAATGCAATAGTCGGGGCCGGCGTGGGTAGTATGGGTAATAGCCGTGGGAGAAATCACCCACGCGAAAATTTGGAACCTGAAAATAACCACTGGGACCAGATTTCCAGGCAGCTGTTAGCATATCAACCAAAAGAGAAGAGATACCAGGACTGGAACGAGGCCGAAGAGATTCATTGTGCGGAGATCTGGCACTGGAACATCAAGCGGACGACCAGAAAACATGCTTGATGTCGCAGTAAGCGCAGAGATCGCTCTCCACGGCTCCAATACGCCGGAGGTGGGCATTCAACGTATAATGATTGTACATGACCAGAGATATCACCCGATTGAAGTCACAGCCCTCATCCATCCCCTTATACGAAGGTTTGTTGTTACCTTTGGGATTCCTAAACTTTCATTGTTCCGCTAAATTTTCCAATTTTTAAGCGTCGAAAAGAAATACTGAAAAATTCGTTGAAGCTACGCGATCTTTCATAAATATCACCTCCTACCGCCTAAAGTGTCCGTCTTCTCATTACTCGGAATGGAGCAATGCGAAAGAACTGAAGCTAAGATAATCTGCTAAGATTTTTCAGATAAAGTACTCCGGAACTCATGTTTTCCCCAGGAAATACAAGAAGTGCTTTCCATGCTCCATATAACGAAGCTGTCAGATAAATTTGTGTGTTTAATGAACAATAATTTCGTTTATATACAGTATTATCATCATTTCATCGCGAAACGTTTATTGTTGGAATGTGGATCTGTCGCCAAAAAAGTATTTTTAATTCCGTGAATACCGATCAAAGATGGAATCGAAAACAAAACGTAAACCTTAGCCAATGCATTGTTTCTCTCGTTAATCTGTCGACGAACCGGTACCAATAATTGCATTTTTCAGCTTTCGTTGAGTTTTACATTTGCGTTTTTAGCGTCGCGTATATTCGGAAAAAAAAATCGAGGATCCGACATTCAAAAAGTGTACAATTCTAAGCAATCTCTGCCACCACGGAGTGGGAGACTGTTCACGGTTGTTCGCGCCGGGTACTCGTTTCGTCTGTCCTTTAATCGCATTGCAAATGCAACGCGTAAAGCCTGGACAAAATTTAGAGACTGAAATGTAAGGGCACTTGTAGTTTTTGATGTCTCAAGTGGAAATTACTGCTAGTTTCTAAGATTTTCGAGACCAGGAACAATTTATTTTGGTTTTGTAACAGCACCGTTCTAGGGACACTCTCAGGCCTTTATGAGGGAGCTTGGGAGAAAATGATTTTCCTCTTTCAAAAATTTATAGGCACATGGGATGGTCAGACTATCGCTTAGTCGGAGTCGTGGCCGGTGGCGTAGTCCTCGTTAAAAGTGTCGTCCTCGTTAAAAGAGTGCTTCAAGTTTTTTTTCCACATAATTTATATGCGAGTCTCTCCGCAGTAGGAAGACTTTTCCACACTTTGCACATCTGGCCTTGTTTCTACTATAGGTAGCTATAGGCCCAAATGTTCGCAATGACAGCAGATCATGCCCCGCGGCACAAAAAAAAGCGAACAGGTGGAAGAGCCCCGTTTAAAAGAACAAAATTTTGAAGAGCAGATCCGGCGAAAGGCTCGAAATGAGACTGATGGAAAATGAGTTCTTACACTTCCCGATTTTTGCTGAACGCAATTGCTTGCAAACCAGAATTACACCATCAATCTCTACCTCCTTGGGCGGGTACGTAGACAAGATACTTCTTCGTACACGCCCGAGTGTTATTTAGTTAGATTATGCATACAGTTATAGATGATGTTAAACGGCTTTTCTTTGGTTCGGAAGTGGACCATCCAGGGGCCGGTGGTATTTTCGAGACCAGGAACCATACCACCAGGATATAATTCGCATCGATTTATTATTTGTGCCATCATAGAAATATCCAAATCGACCTCCATTGAGCCTGAGGGGATGTCGTTCGATTCGGAGATACCTTTCCATTATCCAATACTACCTTGCGGGCTTCAGTACTCGCGGAAAGGTTTTATCGGAGGAAACGGAGAATTAATGCAACGACATTTAAAAGAATACAGTAATTGGTACTTAGCTGTGGAACATTTTTAGTATCAGTAATGAACAAACACATTTTTGCTGAGCCGTCGGTCTTACAGATCGTGGACAAAGGGTGTTTCCAAATAGCCACCAGATATTGTCCGGAAATTTTCCTTTTCACTTCAGGAATCAGAATATATTGGCTCAAATGGCACGTTCCCCGTACATAGTCGGGGATTTGTGCCTAACAACGACCGACCGGTAGAAATCATTCCGAATCTTGCTACCCACTCGGGAAAAAATGGGTTCCGCCGGCCCTGCGTCGAATACATAGTCGTAATTAGCATGTGCGAAAATCAAGCAGGAAAATCTCATTAGAAACATAGTCAGCAACAGCAATATCGCCGTCTATCTTCTCATCTTGCTCAGAAAACAAGCTGAAAATTGCTTCGTCACTACCAGCAAAGCAAACAGTTAAAGCTATCTGCTTTGTCTATTCTGGAAACACAAAACTTCGTTGCTTCTATCTACTCTGTCAAATGAGACATGAGCCGATGGTGGTTCCATTTCGGGCGAACTGTGTTGATGTAGATACTAACAATTGTTAAAAGTGTAATCGAAATTGAAATAACAGAACTTTCGCATGCTCAATCATGCATTTATTGTCAAACTTTGAAAGTTTCTGTCTCCTTACTTCCTCCGGAATATCAAACTTGTGTTGGGCGGTGAAGAACAGTACCACCTTGTCCGCCTTGACGTAAGTCTCATCGCACAGTAACTTACAAACGCTCGAGCCTTTCACGATAAGAAAAATACGGTGGTAAGAACAATCACTCACACATAACTACGTCTAGGATCTCGCAATCGCGATTAAATCAGCGTGTTAGCACTTACGAACTCATAAACGCGATCACCAACAAACAAATGCCCGCTCTTGCGCGATCAACACCGATTTTATATACACTAGATAACAAGTCTCAGGGCGCCACATTGGAGACTCCAGTGAGATAGTTCTACAATGACATTTCTACACGCGAAGTGCTAACATGCGACATACAAATACCCGGCGAAGAGGGAAAATCAGTCAAAACGGCAACATTTCCTTTATGATGATTTCAACACTAGCATTTTGGCAACCGCTTCCACAGGCTGCACTTTAAATGACATCTACTGTAGAATGCACGCTATACAATCACGATTTAACTAAATTCTGACGAAAACTTAAATTTCTTTTTTGATGGATGTACAATACTTATCTCCTACAACTCAGGGATGAGTAATGTTTATTTACACGGCACGATAGATCTGCTCAATAAAGTAGTTTTGGCTTCACACTATTCGTCGCTCTTCCTATTCTCTCTGCAAATGCCCACGCGTTCAAATACGGCAACATACAAACGCTCAAACCTCATCTATGCACATCTAGGGCCGCGATCTCGCAAACATGAAATCATCCCGACTCAATTCATTTCGAGATACATGGCCGGACGTAACCCTTTTCTTTCCTTCTGCGGCTGTCACTTCCGTGATCGGTGTTGGTGCAAATCCCTCTAGATGGTGAAGGGCACAGTTTATTCACGGAGAACAGACATCCATGATCGAACAAAAATATTTTAAAAACGTCTGTAAACATTTGAATTAATATACGATAAACACTAGCGCCGCCACCGGTTCGAAATCCTGAATGGATTCAGTATGGAATCTTGCTCAAAGAAAACAACCGATTCCGACCCTATCGGTTGATGCATTTGAGCTGGAATTCATGCTGGAAGTCTGAACCGGTTCCGGACTAGTTTGACTGGGTAGAGGAATAACCGCTGTCAATTCTGTCGAACTCAGCCACAAAAAAAACATGACGACAGTGGCGCACCTGGTTTGGATATCCCAACTACCTTCGAAACCGTTAGAGATTTTACACAAGTTGAATGCTGAAGATGGACGTCTGTTCTCTGTGGTTTATTGCTGTTTGTTTGTTGCATGGGTTTCAGTTCTGTTGGAGTTCTTTCCAGCTGTAGCTTCTTACTAGTGCGCTGGAACTTAGTTCCACGCTCACTGTAGGTTACTCACAGACCTCCCCAGACGTTTCTCCGTGCGTCGTCCGGTGGATACCGTCATCGGACCAAAATGGTCGAGCAAAGAAAGCACGACGGGTGGGCTATAGATCCGTCTTCGCAGGCGGCTCCAAGGCTGCTTGGTTATTAACGAACTGTTGACAATCGTTCCGGATCGCACAGTATACTGTCTTCAGACGTGGACTACGGAATCTGTGGCGAAACTGGTTGACGATCGTCTCATAGTTCTGGTGATTGAACTGCTTGTGATCCTCAGACACAACAATCCTAGTGATACGGTGATTTCGTGGAAGGATCACCAGGCTAGCGACCTCGTAGTCTATTGACTTGCTTTCTTGGGTTCGTTGCTGGGGTTGGGTGGTTAAGGAGATAGTTTTCTGCTTTTCTCCTACGTTCGTCGCGAGTCAACAACTCACTCTGCCTCGGTTGTTTCACCTTAGCTCGCTTCGGGTTATCGACGAAAAGGGTCACAAAAGCTAATCAGTAGGAAAGACCTTTCCGGGAAATCATGTGGTTGAACCACTGGGTCTACCAGCTTGGTACGAAGCAGAAGCGGCCGCAACTCCTCTTTGATCGGCCAAAACGTGTGTATAAAAAACAGGACATGCTTCCTCAGGTTACCAGAAAAAATCTGGACTAAGAAACCACGATTAAAGTCAGTCATATTCGGAACTCGTTGACGTTCTTCGTCTCGATGATCGGAAGCCTCGGATTGACTGTACCGGCGATGGTTCAAGTTGAGCCTCGTCTCAACTGGTTGAAGTTCGCCAAACCTCTTGCTGCAAGGATTTCAGTTGCACTAAGAAGTGTGCAATAAGTTTTGAGCGATGGAAGAGCGGCATCAACTTACGAAGCAGTTCACGTTTTGTGTGCCGTAGCCGTCAAGAGAGCCGTCGGGTTGAGATTTTGGCAGATTTTTTTTTTTAAATTCATAACTTTTGACAGAGTTGACCAATTTTGATGATTTATATGTCAAAAGAACCGAATGTTCCTCTAGTTTATATTACTGGAACATCGTCCACCATGGTCCAAAAATACCAGAGTTATTCCGGATTGTGTTGGGGTAAGTCTGTCTTGCCATTTGGGGTTTTTTTATTAATAACATTGAAATTTTCTATGGGACAATGCTTAAACTGTTTTAAAACTTGTAGGATTTACTAAAACACATAATACTAAAGTAATTTGACGTTTGGCCAATCTTCCCCGAGGGTCATGGAACCGGTTACAAGAGGCCAATAATGCATGCTCTTTGGATCCACTGAAAAAATGACTCCAAGAATGACAAAGTCAGTGCTACTGGCAAAAACCTGTGTGTGAGAACCAAATCGAACCATTTTCAGACTACGAGGATACTTGACCGGTTCACCGGTAAATCCGGATTTTGGTTCCAGACGGTCACTTTTATCAAATTGCAAATCATTCAATGATACGTCGCATTATCCAAAAACATCTACTGAGCTTCACAATTTAGTTGAAGGTATTGAAAACAAGTATTTAGAACATTTGGCCACGATGGTGATTTCCGGTGATTCCTGAATATGGTCCCAGAGGGTCACTTTTATCAAATCGTAAACCTTCATCATGCGACGTATCAAAAAACATCTACTGGGATTCACAAGATGGTTGAAAGAATTGAAAACAAGTTTCGAGGCCAATTGGCCGCGTTGGCCAGTTCCGGTGATTCCGAAATATGGTCCCAAAGCTGTTGAAGGAATAGACCTTTCTCGTCCGACCTAACCCCCTTTTTTCTTATTTTTATTCAAAAGACTACACATTTTTAAGAATATTGCCGTTGAAATGAGACTATTTGGAGCTATCGTGATTTTTTAATGATTTTTTAAAATTTGAAAAATGCAAGAATGTTGAGTATTTTTTTCACCTTTGCAAGAATGGTGGGACTCAAAATGTGTGTTTAGGCAACACTGTTTTGAATATTTTTGCTTGAGTTCCTGGCAACGCGGCAAATGAAGTGGTGAGTCGCGGTACAAAGTTCATTGGTTATGTAAACAAACTAAAGTGAACCTCTCGGTGGAGAACATTGCATAATAATGTTTAACCTCACTTTTTTGACAGTTCAGAGAGATTGTTTACATGGTCTTGGAATTTTTGTTGATTCGATCATAGTATGAGAAACTTGGTTTGGTTCGCTGCCAAATGTTAACACTTTCCAAACAAGGTCGCTCAGCTGTAATTTTTTATTTGATGTCGGCATCATACATTGTTCCGTTAAATTTAACATTTTTACTTTTCTTGTACATGATTCATTGTAGAAGCAAATACAAATTAAATACGCCATGGTCTCATACAAAGTAGTCTGCTTTTTATGGTTCAGCTCATTATCAAATTTTACTACCCAATTCGTCTGTTTGGTCTTGACAGGTCAAATAAATCGTTTGAAAATATAATTGGCAACGCTACTTGATCAAAGTGTGCCTTTGGTATTTTATCATGTTTTGTTTAAATGAAAACTGTCAAAACGTTTCTTGCAAATTTTTTATGTTCTTGATGTAGACAGTTTAGTTTTTGGAAAATCTAGCCTGATTCATGCGGAAAGCCTTGATTGCAATTCCAATGGATTCCTATTTGGTTGTAAGTTTTTATTTAAATTTTCTGTGGAGCATCCAGATTACACCGTTCGAAAATTGGTTCAGAATTCCTGAATGACTTCCAACTCAAATTAAACAACAAGCAACTGATTTCGAAACCGATAGAATTGGAATAGGTTGTTGTTTTTGAGCGTGACGTCATACAGAATCCATTGAGAATTTCGAACCAATTATCGAATGATTTAACCGCAATATTATTTTAATATTTTAACTATTTCCAGGTTTGTGGAGCTGCCAGATTATTGATAGTCATTTTAATTTTCAAACATACCTGGACTTAACAGTGGATGCGGGTTTTTCTGCCTCCGCATTGAATACATAGCGTATTGGCAACAAGTGGTTGGTAGATCTACCAATGCCGGGCAGGCTTTCACCAAAATGCAGCAATCATTCGTTATCGAGCACTCAGTCGAGATAGAAGTCTTTTGTCATCGGTCCGTACACTCTATAGCGACAAATAGTGTTAATCCGCGTTCAAGGTTATTTACACACTCTGCGCCTAGTTGAGGTTTCAGTATTTTTCCCTTCTTGTGTGTTTCTGTTTCTGAGTACCGTTAGCCGGTCAGTGAAGTGAAACAGTGTTCTTCTAGTAAGCCGTCTGGATACCGTTACATACACAAGCTAAGTATTAGTTTTCGTTTCCCCTTCTTGGTTGTCTTAATAACGTGCACTGGGCAATAGGCCCGTGCAAAAATGACTTCCCCTGACGGCGGTTCATCTCAAGGTGAGATGGACGTCGAAATAAAATCGGCTCCCCGGCTCAAGGTATATCCGAGCTCGGCCACCGGGCCATTTGTGATCTTCTTTCGGACCAAAGAAAAAAAGTGTTTGAATCTGTTGCAGATTTCTCGAGTTCTGACGGATCGGTATTCGGCCGTGACAGAAATATCGAAAATTCGGCCTGATAAGCTTCGGGTGGTGGTTAACAGTTCAACTCAGGCAAACGATATTGCTGGATACGAGCCCTTTACGAGGGAGTACAGGGTGTATATTCCAGCTAGCAGGGTTGAAGTCAGTGGGGTCGTTTCCGATTCGAGTCTGAATTGCGAGGACCTGCTAAAATATGGGACTGGCTGTTTCAAAGACCCCATGCTTAAGCCAGTGAAGATACTGGAATGCAAACGTTTGCATTCAGCATCAGTCGCAGCTGACGGGAAGAAAACATACGTCAACTCAGACTCTTATCGGGTGACCTTCGCCGGCTCTGCCCTGCCTAATTACCTCCTTTTTGACAAGGTTCGTCTACCTGTTCGCCTCTTTGTGCCGCGGGTCATGAACTGTACTAATTGCAAACAATTGGGACACACAGCCTCCCATTGTAGCAATAAAGCCCGCTGTGGGAAATGCGGTGGGAATCATGCGGATGATTCCTGTGGTAGAGATGTCGAAAAGTGCCTCTACTGTGGGGGAAACCCACATGATCTCCCTTCATGTCCCGCGTACAAACAGCGCGAGGAAAATCTTAAGCGTTCCCTTCAGGGACGCTCTAAGCGATCTTTTACAGAAATGCTTAAGATAGCTACGCCACCTGTCTCTACGAACATCTTTACCAACTTGTCTACTGACGAAGGCGACTGTGATGAACCCCAGGAGGGAACATCTTCTGCTGTGCCTAGAAGTAGTAGAAAAAGGAAGAACATTTCATCTTCCAAGCTTCGTCGTAAAGGCCAGAAGGTGTCTCTTCATGGTCCCCCTAAAATAACTACTCAAGGAAGTACTGGTGCAAAACCGAAGCAAGTCGCTCCCGGTCTCAGTAACCTGAGCTCAGAAAAGGAGTTCCCAGCACTTCCAGGAACATCAAAAACCCCAAGTGTTCCCATATCTCAGCCAGAGAAAGAAAACAGTGCTGGCTTAATAAATTTCTCTGACATTGTGGACCGTATTCTTACAGCGTTAAACATTTCTGACCCCTTAAAAGTATCTTGATAAGCTTTCTCCCCGCAGTAAAAACATTTTTGATGCAGTTCACTGCGAAATGGCCCCTTCTTGCAGCGATTGTATCCTTCGATGGCTAATTCATCGAACGAGGTCAAGGATTTAATCACTGTTCTACAATGGAATTGCAGAAGCATTATCCCGAAAATCGATTCGTTTAAAATCTTACTAAATAATTTGAAATGCGATGCATTTGCCCTATGCGAGACATGGCTCACTTCAGAAATAACCCTACACTTCCACGATTTTAATATTATTCGCTTGGATCGAGAAGACTCTTACGGAGGAGTACTTTTGGGGATCAAAAAGTGCTATTCTTTCAATCGGATCGACCTCCCCTCGACACCAGGCATTGAAGTTGTCGCTTGCCAAACCAGAATTAAAGGCAAAGAACTTTGCATTGCTTCCACCTACATCCCCCCTAGAGCCTCAGTTAGCCACCGACGGCTTTGCGATATTGCGGAACTCCTCCCCGCACCGAGGCTAGTTTTAGGTGACTTTAACTCCCACGGCACGACATGGGGTTGCCTTCATGACGATAATCGATCTACCCTACTCCATGAGCTTTGCGACAACTTCAATATGACTATTTTGAATACGGGTGAAATGACACGGATTCCTGTCCCTCCAGCGCGACCGAGCGCCTTAGATCTGTCCCTCTGCTCGACATCGCTGCGGTTAGATTGCATGTGGAAGGTAGTCTCTGATCCCCACGGCAGCGACCATCTGCCAATCGTAATTAATATTGCTAACGGTTCAGGGCCACCGAATACAATCAATGTTTCGTATGACCTCACACGAAATATTGATTGGAAGAGCTACGCGTCCGCGATATCCGAAAAAGTAGAATCGACACAAGAGCTTCCTCCGGAGGAAGAGTACGGGTTCCTGGCTGGCTTGATTCTCGATACCGCGATTCAAGCTCAGACTAAACGCGTACCAGACGCGAATTCACGCGGGCGTCCTCCCAATCCATGGTGGGACAAAGAGTGCTCAGACGTGTACGCGGAGAAGGCCGCTGCGTATAAGACCTTCCGGGACGACGGGCTGCCAGCTAGCTACCGACAGTACGCGATGGCGGAAACGCGCATGAAGAATTTGATAAAAGCCAAAAAACGTAGCTACTGGCGCCGGTTCGTCGACGGACTAACGAGAGAAACATCGATGAGCACTCTTTGGAGTACGGCCCGGCGCTTACGAAACCGAAACAGTACCAATGAGAGCGTGGAATATTCAAACCGTTGGATATTCGATTTTGCCAAGAAGGTTTGTCCGGATTCCGCCCCGGTACAGAAGATCTACCGCGCCGCGTCCCCTCACAATAACGCGAACGAAACACCGTTTTCGATGGTGGAGTTCTCACTTGCTCTCTTATCATGTAACAATAAAGCCCCAGGGCCAGACAGAATCAAATTTAACTTGTTAAAGAATCTGCCAGACTCTGCCAAGAGACGCTTGTTGAATTTATTTAATAAGTTTCTTGAGGGTAATATTGTCCCTCATGACTGGAGGCAAGTGAAGGTCATCGCCATTCAAAAACCAGGAAAACCAGCCTCCGACCACAACTCGTATCGACCGATTGCAATGCTGTCCTGTATCCGAAAGTTGTTCGAGAAAATGATCTTGTTTCGCCTCGATAATTGGGTTGAAGCAAATGGCTTACTGTCAGATACACAATTTGGTTCCCGCAAAGGCAAAGGGACGAACGATTGTCTTGCGTTGCTCTCAACAGAAATTCAAATGGCTTATGCTAGCAAAGAGCAGATGGCATCAGTTTTCCTAGATATAAAGGGGGCTTTTGATTCAGTTTCTATCAAAATTCTTTCTGAGAAGCTGCACCAGCATGGTCTTTCACCGACTCTAAACAACTTTTTGCTAAACTTGCTGTCTGAAAAACATATGCATTTTTCGCATGGTGATTTATCGACATCACGAATTAGCTACATGGGTCTTCCCCAGGGCTCATGTCTAAGCCCCCTTCCCTATAACTTTTACGTGAATGACGGTGTGGTCTCTATTACAGGTCCCAAAGCCGTCGATCTGCAAGGACCATTGCAAGATACCTTGGACAATTTGTCTGCTTGGGCCCTCCAGCTAGGTATCGAGTTCTCCACGGAGAAAACTGAGCTAGTCGTATTTTCAAGGAAGCGTGAACCAGCGCAACTACAGCTTCAATTAATGGGTCAAACTATTGCTCAGGTTTCAACTTTCAAATATCTCGGGGTCTGGTTCGACTCTAAAGGAACCTGGGGATGTCACATTAGGTATCTGAAACAGAAGTGCCAGCAAAGGATCAACTTTCTCCGTACAATAACCGGAACATGGTGGGGTGCCCACCCAGGAGACCTGATCAGGCTGTACCAAACAACAATATTGTCGGTGATGGAGTACGGGAGTTTCTGTTTCCGCTCCGCTGCGAACATACATTTCATCAAACTAGAGCGAATCCAATATTGTTGTTTGCGTATTGCTTTGGGTTGTATGCACTCGACACATACGATGAGTTTAGAAGTGCTGGCGGGCGTCCTTCCGCTGAAAAATCGATTTTGGGAACTCTCCTATCGATTGCTCATCCGATGCGATATCTTGAACCCGTTAGTAATTGCAAATTTCGAAAGGCTTATCGAGCTCAATTCTCAAACCCGATTTATGTCCTTGTACTTCGATTACATGGCACAAAATATCAATCCTTCTTCATACTATCCCAACCGTGTCAATCTCTTTCATGCTTCTGATTCAACTGTTTTCTTTGACACATCCATGAAAGACGAGATTCGTGGAATCCCGGATCACATACGCCCGCAAGTGATCCCAAGCATCTTTCATAGTAAATTTCGAGAAGTCGACTGCAACAAGATGTTTTACACCGACGGGTCAAGCCTCGACGGCTCCACTGGCTTCGGTATATTCAATCAAAACCTCACTGCCTCATTCAAACTCAATGATCCTGCTTCAGTTTACGTCGCAGAGCTTGCTGCTATTCAGTATACCCTTGGGATCATTGATACTTTGCCCACCGATCATTACTTTATTGTCTCGGATAGCCTCAGCTCAATCGAGGCTCTCCGTTCAATGAAACCGAGAAAGCACATTCCATATTTTCTGGGGAAAATCTGGGAGCGCCTGCGTGCTTTGTCTGCAAGATCGTACAAGATTACCTTAGTTTGGGTTCCCTCGCATTGCTCCATTCCAGGTAATGAAGAAGCGGACTCTTTAGCTAAGGCGGGCGCTTTGCAAGGTGACATATATGAAAGACCAATTAGCTTCAGCGAATTTTTCAGTATTACTCATCAGAGAACCCTCGAAAGTTGGCAAACATCATGGAGCAATGGTGAACTGGGAAGGTGGCTACATTCGATAATCCCTAAGGTATCGACGAAACCTTGGTTCAGAGGGATGGATGTGGGTCGGGATTTCATTCGCGTGATGTCTCGGCTCATGTCCAATCACTACACGCTGGACGCACATCTCCGGCGTATTGGGCTCGTGGATAGCGGTGTCTGCGCTTGTGGCAACGGTTATCACGAAATCGAACATGTTGTCTGGGCATGTGCCGAGTACTGTTCTGCCAGATCTCAACTATTCGATTCCCTTCGGGCCCGAGGAAGATCACCCAATGTCCCGGTTCGAGATGTACTAGCAAGCCGCGATATTCTTTACATGTCCCTTATATACACGTTCCTCAAAACCATCAATATCCAAATTTAAATGCCCCTATCTTTTCTCTTATCATTCCCAGAAGTGCCCTCTTCCGCCTACCGTACCCCAACGATGGTTTGATACGACTCCAAGACGAGACAAAACATCTGTCGAATGAACCAACAACACGAGATCTACAGTACAACATCACACGCGCAGCGCGGTGTGTTCCCGATCCGTATCTGAGCCGTACTACGAAATCGTCTGGAGGAACCCCTGCCGGCTCGAGGAAAACCGCCCGGCGTCCCAATACTTGATACATCCGTTCGAATCTGTAATCCTGGCCATTGATTCCTGATGCCGGAAACTGAAGTTTATATCCCCCCCCCCCCCCCCGTTCAGTCTTGTCCACCCTCTCTCCCATGTCTCTGATACACAAATGTATGTCTTCACCCCCTTCTCCCCTTGAATATCTTCCCAAAACTTATGTGCCCCCCTATCTTCTAGTGTTAGTTGATCAATCCATTCGAATCTGTAATCCTGGCCGTTAATTCCTGATGCCGGAAACTGAAAGTTTATATCTCACCCCCCCCTCCCCCCTTCAGCCTTGTCCACCCACCCTCCCATGTCTCTGATACACAGATGTATGACTTCACCCCCTTCTCCCTTTGAATATATTACCAAAACTTATGTGCTTAGTTTTAGTTGATCAATATTTAATCTCGTTAAGAAATGCCCAACAGTACCACTACTTTAAAATAGCCCTAATTAATTCCCCTTAATCTTGAACCACTCTTTCTAGTTATTTCTAGTTAATAAGCTTGTAAAATGTTCCGCTTAGTTAATAATTAATTTCTCCTACAATCTCCCTTCTAAAAATCATAAAGTGAATTACTATACAAAGAACACATAAAATGACCCGTCCCCCAAATCTTACGAATATTATATTATACCCTCTTTTATATGTATAAGTTAGCTGTAGTTTTTTTTTTAGTTTTATTATATAAAACAAAATAATATTGAAATGTGTATCCCCCTAGTTTTAAGAAATTCAAAATGTAAAACAATGAAAAAATGGCACCTTTAAGCTAACGCATACGTGCCTTATCAAATAAACAAATTGAAAACAAAAAAAAAATGCAGCAATCACATTTTTACATTAATTCTATCAGCTTTGCTAAGATTGTAGCTAGTCTTGTTCGTGTTCCAATGGAGATTACAAAGCAAGTATTATAATTTGAACAATTAGAAATTTTCGACGGGTGTGTAACGTGTACGTCTGGACTTCGCTGACGCTATATTCGAATCAATATACATAATAAATCCATTGGAGTGCATAACACTGTTGTTTTGATTACACAGAAGTTCTTGGGGAAAACTTAACTAAATCCTGTATTATCTAGTCATGCCGTTAGAGACCCTTTACACGAGTAATGAAATTTTTATTACTAATTAGGAACATTTTTAATGGAATTTCGTCATCACTCACCACAATCATTAAACCTAGCAAGTAACACTTATTTTTTCTACCTTAGACCGTAGCATTGGGGTACAAATGCACCTTACGCGTTTGATCGCAATTTTCACTGGTAAAAATTCAAACAAAGGGAATTGCTTTTAATTGCGAAAACAGCTGCGTAGTTGAAAGTATTGGGGTTTTCGATTGGTTGACACCGGTGTAGTGGAGTGCACTGAAACTGCACCGTTTTTGCACTTTCTTGCAGAAGTACAGAAAACTGGGTATGTTCCATTGACACTTCTGCTAGAAAGTGCAAAACCAGTGCAATCCACTGCACCGGTGTCAATCAATAGAAAATCCCAATTGATACATAAATTGGTTTGTCCTAGGTCGGTAAATGCCGAATTCTCGTTTTCACACGGCTCCGAAGATGGATTAGGGTAAATTTGTTACCCCAGTGCGATGTTCTAGGGTTAACACCAGTGAAATTACCTACTTCTTATGGGGGTTTCGATTGATTGACACCGGTGTAGTGGAGTGCACCCATTTGGTTTGCAGCAAGCAGGTTTCTCGTATCTCGCACTCTAATGTCAGTACCAGCCCCAGCTCAGCTTCTCGCCGCCACTCTGTAAGCACCCTAAGAAATAAAATTGTCGCTTTGAAATGACAACAACAAGTAGCAACTTGCCACTGGCTTCGATCGGCCAGCAAACGCTATACGGGACTTATGTGCAAACTTGGATACAATGGTGACCCACGCATGCGAACCTGTGTGCGATGGTGATTTTCAACGTATTGCGCACTTCCCACCAACCTGGACTCCGCACTTTCGAAGTGCGAGTGATCAAACTGCTACTGAAAACTGCGAGCTGTCAAATCACATGTATTTCAAGTGATAGAGATGGTATTTTCATGGACAGACCAGTCGAGCTAACCAGTCTATGAGAAGAATTCAATAGAAGAATAGTAAGTGCGCAGTGTGGTTAGAATCCAATTTTTACTGCCACAAGCAATATTTTCATTTAAATTTTTACACAGGTTTCTCGGGAAAGTTTGTTCCAGCTTATATGTCTGTTCTCTGTGATAATACTATAGCTCACGTTCCGAACAGGAGATCCTGCCCAATTAGTGAATGTCTACGATGTCTACTGTACTAGTGAAATAGAAGAATTAAATTGCTAACAATGTTTTAAAATTGTCTGAATCGATAGATGCTTCAGTAATGAAAACCTATCATCAATCAAAACTATGTTGGAGTCTCATGGTGTGGATTGTTCGTTATATTTTTGAATGACACCAGATTGTGTAGTGAAATATTTTGAAAGTTAAACACAGCATGATAATATATTTTTGTAGGTACCACAGTGAATATGCATCTTGTTTGTAGAAGAGTTATTAGTCGTCATAGACTCGCATATCCGTTTGTTTCAAGATGCTGGTTTTATTCATCTTCGCAGTCCCGTACCTGCCAAGACGTTTTCGTCTGAACCATTCAGATAGAGCTGCGTAACAACCTAGTATGTATCTATGTGGTTTATCGATGACTGATTACTGTCGTTGATATGAAATAAATCAAATAAAACTTAGTTCTCTTGACATGTACTAACATTTCCGGTCGCGTATAAGTAGGGGAATTGTGGGAAAAACCGACACTGTGGGTAAAACCGACACCCCACAACTTTTCCTAGAAATCAATTTTTTATTCATTTCATAATGATACAATATTATTGGTACGTTTATTTAGAGCATTTGAAGAAAAATTGGATTTACGTTAGTGCGCCGAATGTCATAAAAATTAACAAAACATTCGACAGCAGCGTTCATACTCGTCTGGATGTAAAATTTCGTTGGTAGATTTTAAGGTTTTAACCGAACGAAAGCTTTTCAAATCACCCCATTTTTCAGTACCTATTATTATCGGCCTGTCCTATGATCAACTAGGTGCATTGAAGACGAGTTTAAAAAATTCAATATTTTTAATTGCTTTTATAAAAAAATGTGCGCTGTTGGGGTAAAACCGACACCCTGTTAAGATGGTTGTGTATAGTTGCGATTCATTTCAAAATACTGGGGATCTTTGTGACACTTCAATTAGCCTTTTAGAACACTATAGTATTAGCAGAAATACTCAGAAATACTTTTATTGTGTTTATTTCTTGTAAGTCTCTTTAAAAATCAAAAATTGGAATTTTTGCTTATCTGATTCTAACGAAGCTTTTGCTATTTCTGCAAAAAGGTCATCAAACCGAATTTCTAGTGTTCTCTTGGTTTGTCATAGACGAATTTTATCACAATGAGACAATGATATTATGTATACTCCAATAGATCGTTGATGATCAGAGTCCGAAAAATCAAATCTGAAAAAGATAGTTTTACTAAGAAGTGTGTGTGTGTCACTTATAAGTGAATGAATCCAATTAGCAGAACGTTGAACGCTTGAAAATCTTCTCTTATGAAATAAAATGACACTGGAGGTTGCAATGATGTGCGCAAGGATTATTTGGAAATACTCATATCAATAAATAATCTTATGGCATAAAATACTCTTATTTATAGTACTACGCTTTCGAACTTTCTTCCCCTCACTACATGATGAAGCAATAAAAAGCACATATTTGCATCATACATACTCACACTTTATTAATCACGCATATATCTCATTTTTAATAAAGATAAAGATTTTAATAAAGTGGAGAGAAAATAAATTAAAGGGGGTGTCGATCTTACCCCTATGGGGTGTCGGTTTTACCCGCAGTGCTTACAAAAAGTCACTTTGTTTTCCAAGTTTTACAACCAATATTTTTTAATGAAATTAATTTTTTGAAGCGCTGAAAAAATTAAGTCTTGTTAAGAATTTTCTGAAGAAGAATTCTGCATAAAAATTATAATTTTATTGGTTTTCTGGCAACTTAGAAAAAGTGTTAAGCTTAAGGTGTCGGTTTTAACCATAATTCCCCTACTTTATGGAACCTGCAGTATTTTCACCTAACATGATGGGTATTTTCTTGCCGTTTCGGTAGTTTCAAAGAAAACTTGCTCGAGCAATAATGCGCTGGTGAAACGTCCCTTAAAGGAGTATTGCTTTCACCTGCGAATATAAATGTGATTTTAATAATTCATCATACTCCAGATGCAAGTTGCAAGTTACTGTAAATGCTTTTCCATGCGATGTTTGTACCGGTGAGCGTTCTAGCTGCTAACATCCTTTCAAATTTAACGATCGTGATATTCACAGCGATCGGAAATAAAAGTTTCACTACAACCAAGCAATATTTTATAGAAACGATATCCAAACTATTTTAACATTTTTTCAGCAAAAAATAATAACATTTTTAAACGTCAACAAAAATCCCATCAGTGCAGCCAGTTTTGGCACTATTTCATCAAAGTACACTGTCACTTTGGCACTGTACCTTTTTCGTGCTATCAGATGAGAAAAAACCTCGCATCTATGACCAGTACGACAAGGACGGTCTGCTGACCAACGGTTCCGTCCGGTACCACCATAACACACGGCACCGGCGACACATATTCACAACATACTAATTACTTATCCTTCCGAAAAAGTAAATAAATTGACTATGAAATTTATCATTCGCTGTTATTTCGTGCCAATTTGAACAAGACAGCAGATAGCTTTATTGCGGTTCCAAAATGATGGCTACTCGGGATATAATATAAATTTACATATGATTTCTCCTCCCTGATATTCTACCAGAATGTATAATGCTCTAATTATTATCACTCCAATCAAATCCTTCTTACTCCTAATCGTCAGTGCCGAGCGCTATTTTGCATTTGCCGGCCAAATCAACGACAATGCGATAATCGACGAAACTTTTGCTGTAATGGAACTTGAACACGAATAATAAATAATTGTTCCATTCGAAAGCGATAACCTTGTTGTCCTCATGTTTGCAGCTATCATACGCTGGTAGGCACTCTGACCAATGGAAACGTTCTCCGATATGGGCATTGAACGATCAAAATCATTTCAACAACTTATCATCGACCGAATTCGTTACCTATAAAGTTCAGGTAAACTTCACCACCTTAAAATGAATAATCAATCGGATCATCTTGTTAGAAATTAACCCACGAGCAAACAAACAAATGTGTACAAATCCTTATCCATCATCCAGAAAGCAATCGGTTTATAACCCAATGCTTGATCTTACGATTCAGCATATGTCACCGGGTTTTACATCCAGCGCCGATTGGTCAATGTATGAACCAGGTTACCATTGTTCCAATCCTCATCCCTCTTGAGTTGATATTCTTTCAAAGAGCATCGAAAGTATTCTAGTAATGTAAATTTTAAAAGTCCGTGTAAACAAGTCTTAGGTAAACAAGCACACCGAACTGTCAGAAAAGTGAGGTTATACATTTTCATACAATGCTCTATAGTATTGACAGGTATATGAATGAATCATTTCAGCATCAGTGATGCCAGGTCTATTTAAACAATAGCCTGCAGTAAAAATATAAAAGTCTGCCGATTGTTACAAAAATCTTCAATAAATGCGACGCAGAAATGTAGTACGTATAAAATTTAAATGATCAAAAATGTTGAAGGCTGGTGTATAAATTGGCTGGCATAGGCTTTGTTCTGCTAAATATTTGTAATCTGCAAATGATCTGCAGTGAAAATGCAAAATCTGCAGATTTACTAATATATATGCAGATCTGGCATCCTTTTAGTATTCCCCACAGGAAATTCATCCAAATGGTGTAAAAATATGGGGAAACAAGGCAAGATAGGTATTCAGAATATGGGGTTAAATGAGCAGCTTGCACTATTTTTGATTTTTTCACTAGTTAGAGGTACCAAATCATCGGGGCAATAGGCAGTAACGAATTGGGGATAAAAAAGGAAGCATCCTATCATATAAAATTTTTTGACGAGAAAGGTCTATTGGAAAAAAGGTTTCATGGCATTTTGGCGACGATGGTCGGGTCTGGTGAATCCAGAATATGTTCTCAGAATGTTTTTTTTTTCAAATCACGAGTTCTATAATGCATGTCAAATAACATAGGAAATATGATTCCAGAGGGAGTATTAGAAAAAATCCTATATCTCATGTTAGTTTATTTTAATTTTAGTTTGTTTTATACTGAGAACAATTATTACAAATGAAACAGTTGGGCAATCGATCGTGGAGTGTACACAAGTAATCGCCCGCATAGGCCATTTATCATAATCTTATTTTACAGCAGGTAATTTTTTTTTTTTTTTTTTTTTTATTTCAATTATAGAGGTTTTAACCTTAAGGTCATTCGCCTCTTCGGGTTAGAAAAATCTCTTAGGAAAAATTTCTAACCCTATGTACGGGGTCGGGACTCGAACCCAGGTGCGCTGCGTACAAGGCAATCGATTTACCAATACGCTACGCCCACCCCCTAGCAGGTAATTTGACATAAGATTATTTGGCCTAATTTCGAACAGTGATTATGTACTATTCCCCATATACAATAAACCCCAGAAAAAAAAAAACAATTGCCAGCATGGGCCGATCCATACAAGTTTTCTACTGGAAGGTTCTGATGCCCATTGTCCAGAATCAACCATTTCTCGAAAAGAAAATGTTCCCGGTAATTTCACTAAGTATTGCAGCAATGACCTCGACAATCAGAACGACTCCGAGTTTCCATATGGAATTTCGACTATCGACCACTCAGTTTGAAAGCTATCTAAAATATTATTGAAATTGAAATATTCGTAGTTATTGAAAGTGGCTTTCATTTTCTGTTACTTTATTTCCAAAAAAAATCATGACAAAATTCAGCAAGTCTGAATAAACAAACGCGAAATTTCAACCATGAACTTGTTGCAGTAGTACCCCTCGTTGAGTTGTTATGCGAACAGAACGCCCGTCTATATGACAGTGCATCTCTTTGATAAAAACAAATTCAACCATCTGTCACATTTCGAATCATCATCAGCGATCAGCGTAAACATTCAACAGCTGTTTTCAATTCCATCGCTCGTGAAGGAATTCAAATTGATAAGCAAATAATATTTTTAAATTCATAATCACTGACTGAGCCACATCGAATAAAAAAAATGTCCGTCGTCGTCGTCGTCAACCCGACGAACCAGTTCTACGAAGGCTGCGGCCGCGAAGGACCCATCCGGTGCATTTTACTAAGTGAATTTCACGCCGTAGCCGGATCGAAAATTTGCTGCCAGGTACCGGACAACTACATCTCCAAGGACGTGTTCGATTCGATCCGGTTTTTCATCATTCCGAAACCGCAGCTGCAGCGCTGTACGCTGACTGTGTGAGTGTTTTTTACGGTTTGTTATTTTGCTTTGTTTGATCCATTTCAATCATTCCAGCAACGCCCTCGGCCACAAAGTAATCGGCTATCCGGTTCGGATCGATCACCAGCGTTACCCCCGGAATGCATTTTACTTCAATCTGTGTTTTGTTTGTGACAGTTGGGCCCGTTCCGTGCAGTACGAACCGGTGGTGAAAAAGCTATCCGAGTATCTGCTAATGATGGAAGAGGAAACGGCGTTCCTATCGAATGCGGAGCACAATTTTCGTATCCAGCAGCTGTTGAGTTGTATTCTGAGGGATTTGAACGAGAAGCAGGTGGCAACGATTGTGGAAGGCGAAACGACAATCTATTTGAAAATTGCGAAATTAAAACCGGATCCGCCGCCGGTACAGGACCATCAGGTCCCGCTGATCTGTAAAGGATTTGAGAATATTTCGCTGGAAGCGTGGGATCTGACGACCCAGCAGGTAGTTCCGTTTATCAACGGAGTTAATCATGTGGCTCGAATAGCCGCGGAAGCGGACGTAGAGAATCAGCTGGTTAAATCTTGCATTCAGAATCTGGTTTACTATGGGGTGGTTCAGTTGCTGCCGCTGTTGAAGTATAGTAACGTGTACATGTGTACGAGGAATTTGCAGAATCTGAGCAAGGATCGGCAGTTTGCGGAGGACTGTCGGCGGTACGTTCGGTTTGAGACGGAAAAGGAATCGTTGCAGCGGTTACCGTCACTGCATAAGATTTTGCAGCTGTACTCGCAGATGACGCACGGGGTTACGTTGAGGGCGCTGTGTCAGCGTATTTGTCCGCGGGATAATGGGATCGACGAGCGGAAGTTGGTAAGCTTTGGACTGCAGCACTGCTTGATTCGGTGTATTAATAAGTATCCGATTTTTACCGGTTCGTATCCGAATGCGAGACACAAACTGTACACCGGGTTGAATAGTTTGGATGAGATTTGCTGTAAGACGGGGTTGTCACCGAGGCGGATCGAGGAGGATATCGATGTGGACTCGAATGTTACCGTTATTTGGAAGTGATTGATTGGGCGGTTAAGTAGAATTTTATGAAGTATGCTGAACTTGAATGATTACGAGTGGTTTGGATTCAGGCCAGTGTTGAAGAAGTCGGGACTGTTTTTCGGTGGAAGGTCGCTCTTGATTGGTCCGAATCCACATGGACGTTTGTCGAGATAAGGATGAAGGTAAGGTCACAAAATCCAACAAGTTTATTTTTTTCGGCGGATATCTCCGTAATGTCCGGCGCTGTACTCTTAAATACCTGAAATCTACATTAGTTATATAATTTGCATTTCGACTTTGTCTCATCAGAATCCGACACTAAATTAGTGACAGGACTAAGCTAAGGCTAACCAAATGTTCTGATTTCATTAGTTCTAATCAGCTTAAAACGAGCTCCTTTTCTTGCG
Organism: Topomyia yanbarensis; assembly: GCF_030247195.1. NCBI lineage: Eukaryota > Metazoa > Arthropoda > Insecta > Diptera > Culicidae > Topomyia > Topomyia yanbarensis. The sequence continues at coordinate 207,699,989 of NC_080670.1, read as the reverse complement.
GGACATCACGCTTGAGTATGTGTTTGCCCAGGAACACGAATTGTCTCCGTTTTTTGGAGCTAGCGTCAATCCGGTGCTAGCTTAGTCCTGTTACTAAGATAGTGTCGGATTCTGATGAGACGAAGTCGAAACACTAATTCCACAACTAATTTAGTTATATATTTTGTGCTCCTCGCGCGCAAAGTTGGTTTCAAACAATTTTCTCTTCAATGGAGAAAACATATTTTTTACCTGAATGGTTCTCCACTAAGGAGAAATATACACTGATAAAAATGTAAACGTAATGCCTATTGATTTCACACATAGATTTTTGTCATTAGCGATTATAGACACTATTTGATAGCACATAAACCTAATGTGTGTATTTACAAGAAAAAATTCTAAAATTCTAGGGAAATTGATCGCTACTTGGCAAAATGTCATCCTTGTGTAGACTGTAGAAAATACTGGAATACCACAGAATCTGATCACTGAAATCTACTCCTTCGAGGAGGTGACCTATGAAGGGTGCATTTTGAGATCTAAAATGAAAAAAAAATAAATCTTCAAATTCGACAACACCTCCTCACCACAGATCCCGTACCGTTTTTTGAAATCATGATCCACCAGCGTAATCGCCCATCGGAGCCGCGGCTGGCCCCGTTTCGCCTCCCGCCCGAGATAGGCATGCACCCATCTCAGGTCAATCTTCATCAGCTCCTCGTACGTTGTCTTGTCCTTCTTGTCGGTCTGTTTTAGCACGATAATCTCCCGTCCGATCTGTAGTATCTTGCACATGAGGAGCGTCTTTGTGCACCGATCGGCGAAGTTGAGTTCCGTGGTGGGCGTTAGGATCGGGCATTCCTTGATGTGCCGGTAGACTTCGTTCAGTGTGGTGTTTGGTCGAATGGACAGGTAGTTTGTTTCACGATCCGCTTCATCCCAGTAGGTCCATCTGTGTTTACGAAAGTAGAGGATATTAATAAGAAATGTGGCAGGTAACTCCCTCCGATTGTTATTTGCTTGATAGAGAAAACTAATTTTTCTTTACTTTACAGATTTACATACTTTTCGGATACCAAGAGATATTCAAACTTCACTATTCATCGAATCGAAAAAGAAATAAAAATTATTGGGAAAAGCGTTAACATTCCAGCTTGCATCACACGGAAACTATCCTAACTTTCTTACTTCAGCACAATCTCCAGCGCCCGCTCGCTGTGATGAACCGGCCGAATCAGTGCCCCCTCCGCAATCACTTCGTACAGTGTCAGGTTGTACCATTCGAAACCGGTCTTCGCAGCCAACTCCTTGCAGATGTCGGAAGCCGTCTTCGTCGTCGTTATCGTTACTTTAATCTGTGTTTTAGCATTCTGCTGTCCAGTAGCACCATCACCGACGACAGTCCCACCATCATCACAATCGATCGTAATCCACACCTTCAGATCACCGGAATGTTGCACCGAATCGGACAGATTCTCCGCAGCAGTGTGAAATTTTTGCAGCTCCTGCATCATCAGCTGTTCCTTCTTGACCTCCTCCGGGGTGATGGTGAACAAGTCCTCGTACAGCTTAATCAAATCCGTCACCATGTCTGCCTCGTCCTTCGAATAGCTGTACTGCTCCGTCTCCAGATTATGGCTGGAGCTGGCCATCAGCGTTGAGCCCCAAATCATCGCCAGATTCGGGATACCCATCTTATTGTGCAGCTCCAGCGATTGAGCGGTGGATTTTAAATTGGCGATACTGACGAAACTGACCGAATAGTCGCCGAATAAAGAGTTCGGAATGTCCCGGATAAACTTTTTCAACGCTCCGGCAACGTCGGCTTCGTTGAACTCTGCATGCGTCAGCTGCACCGCGAAGGCATCCTCTTTGAACAGTTGGAGGATTTTGTTGATCTGGCTTGAGGATCCGCATGTCCGATAGATTCCTTCGGACATCGATCCGTGAGCAGAGATAAAATTTATACACTTGTCGATCAGTACGGGGACATCGTTCCGCGTCAATTGCTGACTGTGCAAACTCGTACCATTCTTGTGCGCCGTATTCTTCATAATTCTCCTCCAAATCCCGGTCTCCCTTGGCGAATTCATAATGAAATACAGCCTCGCATACGGTGGACAATCGATGAACAGAGACGGCCCGGCTTCGATGTGAAGATTCCTGATCGATTCTTCCGACTCGATTGCTCCAATACAACGAGCTTTCCGCAGATCCAACTGCTCCAACTGATGATCCTGGTAGTTGTAAAAATACAATCGTCGCTTAGCCAGCAAGAGCCAGGCTCCACTCCAACCGGACGACACCGATTTCTTCATATAACACCAACCCGCTCGAGTAAACTCCGCCAGGCAGCTATCGGGGAACACACGCGTAACCGATTGTAATATCTTCCCCGCCCATACATTCCTGTCCTGTCGTTCATGGACTCCAAACATATACGACTGTCGCAAGCTCTTCACATTCCCGCTGTTGGTGCTGGTAATCACCAAATTCGGATGCGACCCCGCCTGCATATTGGCGGTGGAGCCTTTCTCCTCTATCGGATGTGCCAACACCACCTCGAAACAGTGCAAATCCAAACTTTCGCTGTTGAAGTTATGCTGAGCCAAGCACTGTAAACTTAGAATAAACCTCAGATCTACACTCTGTGGATCATTATACGTTTGGATAATTTTCCCACTCAGAACCACCGACTGTGGCGTCAACTTTTTGGGCACATGGCCGATCATACCAGGAGGAAACATCAACAAGTTACCACGATGATAGAGGAAACGCATCGTCATCAACGGCTTCGGTACCATCTCCAGCACCGTCCACACATCACTTTTCTCCTTGAAGCTAGACTTTCGCTTCAGCGCATTGACCAGTTTCAATCTGACACTCGGCTTCCTGCCTCCGCTAGGTCCAGAAGATCCGTGCAACAAATCGCCACAAATGGCTTCCAAATAGGACGGCAAATACGTATCATCCTCACCGATGCAGGTCAGCTCCGACGGTAGTTCCTTTCGGTTGTTTTCCACCGGTTTGCTGGCCTTCTCGATCACCGGATCGACCTTGGATTTTTCATTAATCCTAGCCACTGCTTCCATTACGAACCCTCTCGTTTGCGGCCCTTGACTGCTGGATGGGTAGCTCAGATCAACTGGTTCCTGGCTAATGGTCGTCTCTTCAATAACTGCCACCGCGTCGTCCACCAGTTGTTCAACGTCATCATACGTGCGTTCCTGTCCAGGATGGACTTGCACGGCCGCCGAGCTATTGATCTCCTGCAGAATATTAGCTAAGAAATGAAATTTGCTACAGCTCCTACCTAGAAGCAGCTAAGTATTAAAAGACCCGTTTACAAAAACTTGAACCTGAATCCCGTCATATCTTATCATGTTTTAACTCGCCAAGATTACATCGAAACAGAATGGACAAACTCAAATTGGCTGCTGCTGATTATGCGTGCAATTTCAGTTATTAATGATTATTTCCATTTGTTGCGTTACGCTATCAGGGTCGTTTCACGGTTATCTCCAGGGAGAAATTCACACACTATGGTCACTGAGCGAAACGTAATATCGCGCGGAAACAAGTACCAACCGGGAAACACTAGAAACAAAATAGACGACACAGCTTGAATATACAAACCGTATTGCTTGTGGCACTAATCACAGGGAAAATGCGAAGCTACAGCTTGACATAAATTTTCTAAGGGGGGTTTCTAAGATTTTCTTGTCAATTTTTTCTTAGAAAAATTGGTGAAGTGAATTGTAATTTTTTCATGCAAAAATATCTACAAGCGACACCCCTCCCCAAGGTTGAGGGGTTTGACGGTATTGCAAACATCATCAGGCATATTGCGTGCATCAGCGCTAAAAAACAACTGCTTTAAGATGGTTATTATGCATTATGCGTCGATAGTGGTGCATCGAGGAGACCGAGAAGGCGTATGCGCCTTTTTATGTATGTTCTATGTTTCTTCATGCTCTGCACCTGCGCATACAAACGCTCAACCACTGGTCTGTGCGCGGTGATGTGGCCGACTGGCGGGTCGTCGTGCATTGACTTTTGCTGTGTGCCGTTTTTGCAAATATTGTTCCACAATTTGATGGCGATATTCGTGGACGGGGCTCACAGTGGGAGTCATTGTGTGTCCATTTATCGGTCGGATTCGTCATCGTGCATATACTAATTAAATTAATTTAATTTAGCAGAATAGGTAGAAACCTATTAGTTGTCGCCTTGTAATAATCGTAGTATTTCCTACTAGTGTACAATTGTTATGTGCTAGTCGTATGTCTATCGGTGTATGTGTTCGTCTGAGTATTTGTGGCAGTTGGATCAGGGAATGGATGCAGAACTGGCGTATATGGTAGAATAGTAGCTAATACTTCTGGTGATCAATTTGTGCATTTGGTTCTATTCATTCGGGAAAGTCAGATTGGATAAATTAGGGTACAATGAATTTACCGACGCACGTGAGTCATCCATTCCCGGCCAGCATAGCATGATGAAAGTCTTTTTTTTTTTTGCAATGGAGAAGACCTTTACGTCCTAGCCCAGTACACGTGCTATTGCTAGGGTCCAATCTACCACACGGGGTGCACTGGGGGCGTGTCGGGCTCGAATGGTGACGCTACCATTAATACCGACTAAACTCCATTGGGCTCCGCCATCATTCCTCCCAGGAACTACCTCTCGGTATTACTTCTGGGGGGATGGCTGTACTAAATGTACTCATTCACTCTCACTCACGCGTTCATACGTCCTGTATGAGGCTTACTTGGGTGCTCTCTCAATCGCACTTTGATTCACTCTCAAACACTCCCACATGAGGCTGACTTTTGTGCTCACCCTTAACATGCCGTGTGAGACTGACTTGGATGCTCACCCTTTCACTCCTCTGCCACGCCATGAGGCATCGATAGCTAAGTCCCAACATACTACGCTACGACCCCCCGTCTTGGCATGAGGCAGTCCACTTATACGCCTATACACTCCCACACTACTTTTACAGTAAACGGCAAGTTACGGCGGATAGCCTAGAACAACGTTTCTATAGCCTGCCGATCGCCAGCATCTAGTTTAACCTGCCTGTCCGCCATTTCGTTTGCTGGGCTCACTCTTCTGTCTTGCTTCGGGGTGGCTGGGTTTACCCCTTACGCGGTTCCCAGTCGCTGCGCCAAACCTGCCTCGGCATGAACAGACCATTCACTTCCTTTTTTTGGCGCTTGGCCTTTTTCGCTCCAGCTAACCAATCACTAGTTAGCCGTGCCCGTCGTCTGTAGCTCGGTTCGCCAGATTACCTGTAGCTTACTGGCAATCTGGATGGTAGCAGCCGAGACTGCGTTCCACTTCTCCACCGTTTGACACATCCGCTGAATAAGGGTATCCGGGGTTGTGTCCCAGCCACAGACGTCAAGCATTGCTCTTCTTTCGACGTCGAACCGATGACATACGAACAGTATGTGTTCGGCAGTTTCATCTACACCTGGGCAGTCCGGGCAGACTGGGACCTCCGCGTGCCCGAACCTGTGGAGGTACTGACGGAAACAGCCATGGCCTGACAGGAATTGTGTCAGGTGGAAGTGAACTTCCCCATGGGGTCTTCCCACCCAGCTCGATATGCTAGGTATCAGCCGGTGGGTCCACCTACCTTTCGAGGAGTTGTCCCACTCACGCTGCCATCTGGCGACCGAGGTCACCCTGGTGCGCTCGCGGGCTCCCCTATTTCCACGTAGCTCAAAGCACTCCTCATCTTCCCGAATGACCAGCCCGACTGGCATCATGCTCGCTATCACGCAGGATGCATCGTGTGATACCGTGCGGTAGGCAGATATCACTCTGAGGCACATCACGCGGTAGGTGCTCTCCAGTTTCTGTAGGTAACTGGTTACCCTCAGTGCACTTGACCATGACGGGCCGCCGTACCTGAGGATAGATACGGCAACGCCTGCCAGTAATCTACGTCTACTGGCGCACACCTTTGAGCTGTTGGACATCATTCTCGATAGTGCCGCAACAGCAGTCGACGCTCTCTTGCACGTATAGTCGACATGGCTGCCGAAGGTCAGCTTGTCGTCTATAATGACTCCGAGAGACTTCAGACTTCGCTGTGAAGTGATCGCGACTTCTCCCACATGGATAACTGCATGTTGTGCCGACTTGCGGTTGTTGACGATAACTACCTCCGTCTTATGATGAGCGAGCTCCAGGTCTCTCGCGCTCATCCATTCCTCCACCGTGCTAATCGCGTGTTCTGCGGTTAGTTCTACCTCAGGAATTGACTCCCCGTAGACCTCCAAGGTTACGTCGTCGGCAAAGCCGACGATCTTGACTCCAGGAGGGAACTTCAGTCTCAGAACCCCGTCATACATGAGGTTCCATATCACCGGGCCTAGGATCGAGCCCTGCGGGACTCCGGTGGTAATCGGAGCCCTTTTCTGACCGGCATCGGTCTCGTATAGCAGTACGCGGTTCTGGAAGTAACTTTCCAAGATCCGGTACAGACCCACCGGTAGGCTAAGCCTGTAAGGTGTAACGAGAGCGCGATGGCATCCCAGCTTGCGCTGTTGAATGCGTTCTTCACGTCGAGTGTCACTAACGCACAGTATCGAATACCTCGCCTTTTTCGTTGGATCGCTATCTCGGCAGTATTTATCAATGAGTTGAGAGCGTCCACTGTGGACTTACCCTTCCGAAAGCCAAACTGGTTGCTTGACAAACCGTCCGTACCTTCCGCGTACGGGGTTAGCCTGTTGAGGATGATCCTCTCAAGCAGTTTGCCAGTCGTGTCTATCAGACAGATTGGTCTGTACGCCGATGGGTCGCCTGGCGGCTTCCCGGGCTTCGGCAACAGCACCAGTTTCTGCCTTTTCCATCTATCGGGGAAACGGCACTCGTCAAGGCATCTCTGCATAGCTAGCCTGAACATGTTCGGGTTCGCTATGATCGCTGCCTTGAGAGCGCTGTTTGGAACTCCGTCCGGCCCTGGAGCTTTGTTCATTGCTAGGGATTTAGCCACTGCGAGTAGTTCTTCATTCGTCACTGGAGCCACCATTTCGGCCGAGCCCGCACTGTCTCGTAGTGCAGGTGGCCAGGAGCTTGTGGCTCGAGACGGGAAGATTACTTCGATAATCGTTGCCAACCGGTCCGGAGACCGTTCTGGGGGTGAAGAGCCCCCTTTGGTCTTGGCCATCACAATCCGGTAGGCGTCACCCCACGGATTCGCGTTGGCACTCTCACACAGGTTGTCGAAACACGCTCTCTTGCTGCTTTTAATAGCCTTGTTAAGGGCTAATTTCGCAGCTCGAAACACTTCACGGCGGTTCTCTCTTGCATCCTCGGTGCGAGCTCTTTGCATCCTACGTCTAGCTCTGAGGCAGGCTGACCGTAGATCTGCAATCTCGGCACTCCACCAGTATACCGGGCATCTGCCGTTTCTTGGCAGTGTTTTTCTCGACATAGTGGCGTCGCACGCGCGTGGTAGAACGGTTACCAGCGCATCCCCGCTTAGACTGTCGCTTCGCTGTCGAAGTGATTGGACTTCCACCCGCGTACCTGACAGGGATCTCCCGCCCTCGGATGCTGCACAGCATAGTTGATCCTAAAGCGGATCGCTATGGGTGTAGCCTTCGTCTACCCTCCATTCCATGCCTGGAACCAGACTCGGGATGGCAAATGTTACGTCAATCCATGCCTGCACCCCATTTCTACGGAATGTGCTAGCGGAGCCATTGTTAGCTAGCACAGTATCGAGTTTCGCAAGCGCCTCTATTAGCGCTTGACCCCTGCTATTTGTACAGCGGCTGCTGCCCCACTCCGCTGCCCAAGCGTTAACAACCGATTTCCGGCCCACTAGGTCCGACGAGAGCCTGTCGATCATCTGGTTGAACTGTTCTATGGGCCGCCTTAGTGGACCGTAGCAGCTGCAATAGAACACACCATTGATCTTGGCAATCGCAACACCCTCGGCGGAGGGGTGTATTACCTCTTGAACCGGGAACCGTCCCGTTGTACAGATTGCCACCATTCCAGACCAGTCCGACACCCAATTGCCGTTGCCGGCAGGTATGCGGTACGGGTCTGATAAGAGGGCGACATCTGTCCTCGACTCCGAGACCGACTGCCACAGCAGCTGTTGGGCTGCTGCACAATGGTTATGATTTAGCTGTGTGGGCTTCTTCACGGCTTCTTCTTATTTGTCTCACCGAAGGGACACGAAGGTCCGCCCATAGCATGTTTATGGGCTTGCTTCTTAGCGGTGCAGATAAGGCACTTGTACGCCTTAGTGCAACCCCGCTCCTTATGCCCCTCCTCGCCGCAGCGACGACATAGTTTGCTCCTGTCTATGTTCTTGCACTCGTAGGCTTTGTGGCCGGACTCAAGGCACCGATAGCACCTATCCACTGAAGGCGGCTGGGGTATGCTAATAGGGCATACCGACCAGCCGATCTTCAGCTTCCCTTTCTCGGTTACCTTTTTGGCATCCGCCTTCAGTAGCCTGAGGTAGGCTACTTGGGTGCCAGAGGGTCCATCTCTAAATCGGACAGAGGCCCGCTCGATTGTGACGTCGCATTGTTCCCTAACGGCTGCGACGACATCTTCTGCGGTCGTGAACTCGTCCAGATGCTTGCACTGGAGAGTCATTTCCGCCCCTAGCGACCTGACTTGGGCTCCTTCACCAAGGACCTCTTGGACCAAGGCCTTGTATACCGCACTAGATTGTGCGCCTCGCTTCAGCACCAGACGCATTTCTCCCGTGTTGGTGCGTCTCACGCTACACACATCTTGCCCAAGGGCCGAAAGGCTTTCGGCCGCCTTCATCGACTTTAGGACATCGGCGTATTTGTCCTTGTCGGTTTTCAACCACAAGGCCTCGCCTCTGTCCTTGGCCTTCTTCGCGGGCCGCGGTACCTCCGGTGTCGGTGCCGGCTTTTTCTTGGTGACCAGCGTCCAGGGGTTTGGGTCCCCCTGCCCCGGTCGCGCCGGGTTGCTGGTACCAACGCTCTGCTCAGCGAGGTCACTCTCGCCCTCGCTTACCTCGGCCAGACGGCGTTTGGCCTTAACGGTTGCACGCCGTGTGGTGTCGGTTTTTGCACCCTCTCCTGGCGACTTCCTAGGGCGCTTCGCATTTGACGCCGTCTTACGATTGCCCTTGCCTTTTCCCTTCGAGGGGAACTCGGCCGCCGCTTCGAGCGACGTGGCTGCTCCATAGAAGGTGAAGGCCACCGTCTGAGTGCCTGTATCGACCTTCTCTCTTCCCTCCCTCTTGGAGGCCACTGTCTGGGTTTCTCTGTCGGACTTCTCCCGACATTCCACCCTCTTGGCATAAGCCTGCTTATTAGTATATCTCTACTATACGCTATCTATACTTATATAGGTACAAACGCTCGTGGCCTTCGCGATAGCACAAACCTGGCCACAAACGCGACCATGCAATTGCAATAATCCACATATACTTACGCCCGCGATTTCGCCTACAGAAAAAAACCCTGGTAGTTAAGTAAACGTAGCATCTTTAAACTTCCAAACGCGGTCTCAAATATTAACCCACCACTCGTGCGATCATGAAACGGTCACGTCCGGAAGTCTTATCTCGGTCCTAGCAGTCTGGACCAAGTCTTCAGTTGAACCAATCAAAAAGTGACGCTCATATTCACTACACAACACGTTCCATGGTGACATGACCTGGAACTTTAGTGATATGGGAAACGGACTCTCTTCTACCATCTGTACTAAAAATTAAGCATCAGACTCATGGTTCGCGCGCGCTCAAACAAGAATACACATTACATCATTATAAAATCGAAATTATACACGCGAAGTTAAGTCAGGAAATATATATAACATAAAGTAGCTCAAAGTACGCGGAAACTTTTCACACCTTTTGGTGATTTTATATCCTCTAAGTATTCCGATTGTTGACCAATTTAAAAAATGAAATAAATACACAAATCATAATCTCGAACGATAGTCGATAGCAATAAAACTATCGAGCAAATACGTTTGACTCGAGTCGCTTTCGAGTTCGATTGTTGTGGTTCCTTAATGCCAACATAATACATCATCACTCGGCGATTTTCAACCCAATAAAAATAACGTAGATAAGAGATAACGAAATCGGTTTGACTACTGTTACAGTACATACCCAGTCACCGTGGCAAGCAGAAAGTTAGCAAAAGTTTAGCAAAGCGAAATTGATTCTGGCAGAGTTTCTGCGAGCATTTTGCGCGATTGTCAGATGTTTTGCTCGATTCGTGCTAAATTCTACCAGGTATGAATTGCCAGGATCGTTGCACGATTTATTTCCGAGTTGTGCCAGGGTTTTGCTCGGTTCCTATCAACATTTGCCAGAAAATGCGAGCGAAATCGAGTTCGCCCTAGCTCAGCTACAGGACCGGCGGAACACGTGGGTAGTATGGGTAGTGCTACCCACTCGAAAACTACCGAGAGGGGAATTACTCACTCGAAAGTTTGGAACAAACCAAAAGCTGAGATTAGCTGTCTCGCGCACAAAATGCCTGCGCCTGAAATTCTAGTTGTGCAACAATTTCATATTTCAGTTCAGATAAAAATTTCATAGCTTTGCAATTAATTTTTCTTGAAATTATAATATAATAATTAGGATTTGTTTGGAATTTGAAATTATTTTTTATATTTATGCTAAGGGGAATACATTTCTACATCTTAAAACAAGAAGTTCAGATCGATATACACAAAATGTTAATGCAATTTTATTCAGTATTAAATTAGAAATAATTTTCTTGACTATAAAAAAAATTAAAAAAAAACGGAGAAACACTAGTGGGCTTTTTATAAGGAAGATAAAAGAGATACACGAGAGGGATTGATTCCAACATCAGTAGCAAGGACCGTATCAGGGAAAGTGAATAGAGAGGGGACAACAATGACAGGGAAGAAAGAATTTAAACTTACAGTTTTTTTTGCGAACCGAAGATCGCTGTCAGGACATCATGAACCAGATCTCATCGGATCTGCTGAGAACTCTTGGGATCAGATTTCTCGGTGCTGTTATCGTGTTTACCAAAAGAGATAACTAAATTTGGATATATCGTCTTTAAAAATATGTGTATGTCAGACATATAGGAGAGATCGAGTATAGCCAACACATTTCGCACTGGAATGAAGCCAAAGGGATTCGTTAAACGGAGTTCCTACGCTAGAACACTAGGCGCACGACCAGACAACATGTTTAATGATGCGATAACCGTCACCACAAGCGCAAGTACCGTTCTCCACGTCCCCAATACGCCGAAGATGCGCATTCAACGTACAATGATTGGACATTAAATTTTCAAGCGTCCCCTGCAAAGCAATACTGAAAAATTTGTTGAAGCTGCGAACTTTCGTATATAGGCTAACCAGCATTGGAGCGAAGGGGTCTGTTGGCGTTGACACAACAAATAAACTCAAATATCTCCTTCTAATGCCTCAGTGTCCGCCTTCTCATTATCCGGAATTGAGCAACGTGAATGAACTCAAACTAATATTTGTATCTGATAATCTGGTACGATTTTGCAGATAAAGCACTCAGGAGCCCCCCAGGAAAAACAAAGATTGCTTTCCGTACTCCGTGAAGCGGAGAGCCTCCTTGGAATTGTAACGATGTGGACATGGTCGTTGATAAGTAAATATAAAACAGAGAATGTTTGCAGCACAGCCTCTTTTATGATCGTCCTCACCGGTACTGTCGTAATAACTAGCATAGAAGCTATGTATAGCTTTCATCATGTGGCGAACGTGCCGATGATATGCGCACTACAATGCTTAGCGAGAGTATTAGTGTTTTTTCGGTCCTGGCGAATGATGCTAACATTGTGAAAGATCTACGTCGAAAGTTAACCTGGTTTTCAATAAAACAAATGTGAGATCGGAGTAAATAAACACGGTAAAATTTAGTTTATTTGTTTTCCCTTTTTTGTTTTGTTTACATAGGAAAATCCGAAATTTCGGTTGAGGCACCTAGGCCGCCCTGAAAAGAAGGGTACGCCGGGCAAACAAGAACCCGAGTAGTGGGCAAACCCCTACTTACACTTACAGTAAAAAAACTCAGGAAAATAATAGGACTGTCGCATTTTCTCCGATTTTGTAACACTCTCAGGCCAAGGGACACTCTCAGGCCTTTACGAGGATGCTTAGGAGAGCAAATGATTCTCGTTTTTCGAAAATTCATAGGCAGGTTGGAAGATGTTTCCTTAATGGGATTGTCAGAATCTCACTCTGTAGTGAACAATTAAGCGTGGACATTAGTCGTGGTCGGTGGTGTTGCCCCTTTTTAGCATTTCTTCTACGGAGCCTCTCCACAGAAGGAAAATTTTCCATGATTCTTTCCGAATTTTCCAAACCGTACCTTGTTTCTACAATGGGTAATTTGGTGGCCCCATTGTTTACAACAACGGCAGTCCATGCCCGTAGCACAAAAAGGCGAACAGCGTTCAAAATAACAAAATTTCAGAAGAACAGATCCGGCGAAAGGCTCGAAATGAGGCTGATGGAAAATGAGTTTTATACCAGAATTTTCACTGACTGAAGCGAAGGGTTCTGGAAGGAGCCAACCTGAAATTTAGCAAAAAAGGACCCCTCCCGGAGACTACACCATCAATCTCTACTTCCCGGGCGGGTACGCAGACACGACCGAGTGTTGTTTAGTTAAATCAATGGCTTACCCTTGGTCCGGAAGTAGACCATTCAGGGGTCGGTTGTATTAGAAGAATATGGTTTGTAATGAAATGGAGACTTATCAGCATTATTTTTGCCATCGGAGAAATATTCAAATCGTCCTCCATTAAATATGAAAGGGTATCGATCGTCGGAGATACCCCCCCCCCCCCCATTAGTCAACACTATCATCACAGATTAACCGACATAACACTACGAGGGAATTCCATCAAAAAACATCGTTCCGGAAATTTTCCCAGAGCACTAGCTTTATATTTTATTCATGGTCCTAAACATTTGCCGAATTTTTCACTAGTGGTCTATCCCCCATATGCTTGTTCATATATCAGTGGCGCCGTAATTTCAAATGTGGCCACAGTCTCAACTACAAATTTATTTAAAATGACCGTGAAAGCGGGTGAAGCATTGCTTGCGAATGTTATGTCTGTTAGTCCGTGCTAGCCCAGTCAAAAAAGGCAAGTTGCTGGCTAACGGGGGGCAATTTGCCAACTCGGATGCGCTAATTGCCCTTCAATTTGCCAGCAAATTGCTGGCAATTAGGGGGCTATTTCAAATGCAACATTTGGGCGATTTGCCGCCGTCATTTTTTGCCTTCAAATCGCTCCTAAATCGCCCACGGAAAGCTCCATTTAATCGCCCATAGTTGCCTCATATGAAAATTATAAATAATACTTATTTTCGGGTTCATTATCTACTCACATAAACACCACCAAACTAGAGGAAGAATCAATGGTGAAATTGATATTGCACACCAAAACTTACCACAATCTGACGTTCATTAAGATTTTAGATCAGATCTTGTTCTACTATACTTACACACGATTCCACAATTTCCCACATTCGTTGACTTAAAGAAGTGCACGAAACGAAGAAAATTCAAGCGAGAACATACCAATTGTTAAAAACAAACAATTTTAAGCTTAAGCCAAACATGAACCGCCATGTTTGAAAAACGCGAAAAACAACCAAGTCCATTTCAGCCGCCAGAAAATTTGTCCAAGTATTGAAATTGCCTTTAAATCGCATTCGCAAATTGCATTTGTTCCTAGGGGCAATTAGCACAGGGGAGTTGAGTCAAACGTCAAACTGTTTAAATCGCCTGACCATGTTCGTCTGCATTTTTTTTGACCGGGATCATGCGGGATTCAGTATCCTGCTATGACAGGGAACGTAAAATCAATGCAACGAAATTTAAAAGATCGGAGTAATTGGTACTTTGCTGTACAAATGTTCCATGTAGTATCAGTAATCAACAAATACATTTTCGCTGAGCCGTTGGTCGTACCACCGGTTACCAAAGGGTGTTTCCGCCAGTTATTATCAGCGAATTTTCATTTTCATTTGCACACGGCGTGTCGGAACTTTCGTCACTACGGGTAGAAATCACTCCGAATCTTACTACCCACACAGACTAACAGACATAACATTCGAAAACAATTCTTTGCCCGCTTTAACGGTCATTTTAAATATATTTTCAGTTGGTACTGTGGTCGCATTTGAGATTATGGCGCCACTGATATATACACGCAGAATTTTATTTATGCATCGATAGCATACTTTTTTTTATCTACCTCTCGTTTCTTCTGCTGTAAATTTTATGCATTGGACATATTCGGTCTATCCACTCATTGAATGCTTATTAGAAGTTTATGCATGAAAATGCATAAAAATCACAGCAGAAGAAAAGAGACAGGAATAGAAAGTATGCCAACCATGCATATTATACGGGGGATAGGCCTCAGGGATAACCCTTTTGCAAATGAGCGGTTGGGACCGTGTATAAAAGTAGTAAAATTAGCGGATCGATATTTTTTAAAGGAATTTACTCATATTGTTATGTCTGTTACTCTGTGCTACCTACTGTGCGCAGAAATCTGACCGGCCTGCTAAACCAAGATTGACGAAAATCTAGCAGAACGGTTTCTGCCAGAAAATTTGCCAGTGACCTTGTCAATTACGCAGAGAAGACTAGCTTTTCTATTCTATTCTAACCCTTACACAGCCAGTCAAATACTACAAGCATCCTGGAAAACACTGCAGACATTCTTTAGTGTTTTTCTTGTCAATAATTATATTTGAAGCATATTATGTGTAATATGTCGCAAATATTAGAACGGCCAGGTCTACTGGGCAGAGTTTGGTTTAAAGTTGTTTCAAATTATACGGCAATTAAATTATTCATTCAATGAGTAATCTAACTATCGAATCATTTTGAATCTTGAAGAAGGAAGAAACGAGGACAACCGTACCGACCGTTTCAGTGTAAAAGGGATATGATAAATCGTTGGGAGTGACTAGGCAAAGAAGGTTAATGTCACTCCTTTGCTCCTTTGGGATACGACAAACCTTGCCTCGGCTAATGAGCCTAGGTTACAGCGCCTTTACTCGCTCACCCAGTAAGGCAATAAACTTCATACGCTCTATCATGCCATACTGGGACTGCGTCTATAGTCAGCAATTGGGAATCACCTCGCTCTCTGAAATGATAGATAAAATTGGCGAAATCGGTTATTTAGTACTAAACATAAAAACTAAAAACTCCTGAACAGCTTCGAGAACAGAAAAAATGAAAATCCCACTAAAACGCTTCCTGTTTAGGGCGTGCGTGTACGCGAAGTTCCCGAATATTCAAATATACATAAATACTTGCATATTTGAGCTGGACGATAACTGAGAAACTTGGAAGACAATTTGTTGTCCTCGTAACACTTCATTTCAACAACCTGCTTTTGATAAAGAATCCAGGCCGGTGTTGAAGAAGTCGGGACTGTCTCTTGGTGGAAGGTCGTTTCTACTACCACTGGTGTACTGGAGATTCAGGTATTTGCAGGTATGTCTCGTGTTTTTTTTGGGGTCTTTGGCGTCAAATATCTCCTGTCTGCTTCAAGTCCTGACGATTGTGAAGTAGATTTAAATAAGACGACAGGGTTCAGCACGTTTTTTCTTCAGCGGATATCTCCGTATTTTTTGGAGGAGCAGTACTCTTAAATACTTGAAATCTACAGTTTTATTGCATATTTGTTCGTTTCACAATTTTTCACTTAATATAAACAATACGTTCTGTAAATATTGGCTATCTATATTGGCGCTGACTTACGTAGAAATACGTATTAAAATTCTAGAAAAATAGATCGCTACTTGGCAAAATGTCATCCTTGTGTAGACTGTATAATATGCTGGAATACCACAGGATTTGATCACTGAAATCTACTCCTCCGAGGAGGTGACCGATGAAGGGTGAATCTCGGGATCTAAAATAAGAAAAATTAAACCTTTAAATACGTCAAAATTCTACCAGACTCCCTACCGTTTCTTAAAATCATGCTCCACCAGTGTAATCGCCCAGCGGAGCCGCGACTGGTCCCGTTTCGCCTCCCGTCCGAGATAGGCATGCACTCGTCCCAGGTGAATCTTCATCAGCTCCTCGTACGTTCCCTTATCCTTTTTGTCGGCTCGTTTCAACACGATAATCTCTCGCCCGATTAGCTGTAGTTTGTAGCTGCGGAGTGTTTTCGTACGTCGATCGGCAAACTTGAGTTCGGTGGTGGGTGTTAGCATCGGGGCCTTCTGGATGTGCCGGTAGACGTCGTTCAGTGTGGTGTTTGGTCTGATGGACAGGTAGTTCGTTTTACGGTCTGCGTCGTCCCAGTAGGTCCATCTGAATGGTTGAAAGAAGGGATTATTTAGAGCAAATGTGGCAGGTAACTCCGCAAGTTAAAAAATACTAATTTTTCTTTATTTCAGATCTACAAACTTTTCGGATGCCAAGAGGATCTTTTCAAACTTTCACTCTTCATTGAATCGAAATAGAAATAAAAATTATTGAGAAAAACTAAAACATTCCAGCACACTTCCGACGGAAACTACCCTTTCCTTACCTCAGCACAATCTCCAGCGCCCGCTCGCTGTGATGAACCGGTCGAATCAGTGCCCCCTCCGCAATCACTTCGTACAGTGTCAGTTTGTACCACTCAAAACCAGCCTTCGCGGCCAGCTCCTTGCAGATGTCGGAAGCCGTCTTCGTCGGCGTTATCGTAACATTAATCTGTGTTTTATCCTCCTGCTGTCCTGTGACACCATCACCGACGCCACCCCCGCCATCATCACAATCGATCGTAATCCACACCTTCAGATCACCGGAATGTTTCACCGAATCGGACAGATTCTCCGCAGCGGCGTGATACTTCTGCAGCACCTTCAACATCAGCTGTTCCTTCTTCACTTCCTCCGGGGTGATGGTAAACAGATTCTTGTACAGCTTAATCAAATCCGCTACCACGTCAGCTTCGTCCTGCGAATAGCTGTACTGTTCCGCCTCAACATTCTGACTGGAGTTAGCCATCAACGTCGAGCCCCAGATCATCGCCAGATTCGGGATGCCCATTTTATTGTGCAGCTCCAGCGACGCGATGAAGCTCAAATGACCGACCAACTTCTTCAGCGTTTGATGCTCGACTTTCGGCAACCGGGACAGCAACTCCCGATACGAGTCGATCTTATCTTTGGCGGATTTCAGACTGGTGATACTGACGAAACTGACCGAATAGTTGCCGAGGAAAGAGTTCGGAATATCTCGGATGAACTTTTTCAGCGCTCCGGCAACGTCGTATTCGTTGAACTCACCACGCGTCAGCTGCACCGCGAAGGCATCCTCTTTAAACAGTCCGAGGATTTTGTTAACCTGGCTTGATGATCCGGATTTTCGATAGATTCCCTCGGACATGGATCCGTGAGCGTAGATGAAATTTATACATTTGTCGATCAGTACGGGAACATCGTTCCGCGTCAACTGCTGACTGTGCAAACTCGTACCATTCTTGTGCGCCATATCCTTCATAATCTTCCTCCAGATCTGAGTCTCCCGTGGCGAACTCATAATGAAATACAGCGTCGCATAGGGTGGACAATCGATGAACAGAGACGGTCCGGTTTCGATGTGAAGATTCCTGATCGATTCTTCCGATTCGATTGCTCCAATACAACGAGCTTTCCGCAGATCCAATTGCTCCAACTGATGATCCTGGTAGTTGTAAAAGTACAATCGACGCTTAGCCAGCAACAGCCAGGCCCCACTCCAACCGGACGATACCGATTTCTTCATGTAACACCATCCCGCCCGAGTAAACTCCGCCAGGCAGCTATCGGGGAACACATCCGTTACCGACTGCAAGATCTTCCCCATCCACACGTTCCTGTCCTGCCGCTTATGCACCCCAAACATATACGACTGCCGCAAGCTCTTCACATTCCCGCTGTTGGTGCTGGTAATCACCAAATTAGGATTCGTCACCAGCTGCTGATTGGCGGTGGAACCACCCTCCTTTTTCGGTAGCGCCAAAACCACCTCAAAACAGTGCAAATCCAGACTTTCGCTGTTGAACTTGTGCTGAACGACACACTGCAAACTCAGAATAAACTTCAGATGCAGTGTCTCCTTCGGTTGCATCTTCTGCGGGTCCTGATACGTTTGAATAATTTTCTCCTTCAAAACAACCGATCGCGGCGCCAACTCGTTGAACACATCACCGATCATACCGGAAGGAAACTTCAACACGTGACCATGATGACTGATGAAACGTTCCGTCAGCAACGGCTTCGGTACCATCTCCAGCACCGTCCGCACCTCACTTTTCCCCTTGAAGCTAGACTTGCGCTTCAACGCGTTGATCAGTTTTGATTTGACACTTGTCTTACCGGCGCCGCTGCCGGTACTAAACGAAGGACCAGGAAATGGATCCTGCAACGCATCGCCACCAATAGCCTCCAAATAGGATGGCAGGTATGTATCATCCTCACCGATGCAGGTCAACTCCGACGGCAGTTCCTTTTGAATCTTTTCCACCGGTTTATTGTTTTCGTTCACCGGATCGACCTTGGAGTTCTTAAGGAACCTATCCGGTTCCGTGGAAGTACCCGCTTCCGCTACAAACCAACTCGTTTGCGGTCCTTGACTGCTGGATGGGTAGCTCAGATCAACCGGTTCTTGGCTAACGCTAGTCTCTTCAACAACTGACAGATACGGTTCAACCACCGCTTCGTCCACCAGCTTTTCAACGTCATCCGATGGCAGGTTTAGATTTTGATGAATGATCATGGTCCGGCGAGGACTTTTGGACTTTTTCCGCCGAGGAATCGGCGGAGTATCTTTGCTCGGTGGTCCCGGATCCGCGGGCGTCGATGACTCCATCAACGAATCCGATCGCTTGGGAGGTTTTGGAATCTCTTTTGGAATGTCCCCGGTGGCTAAACTCTCATCCGACGATTCCAGCTTGACTCGCCGACCGTACGACTCCGCACCGAGGATGTTCTCGATCAGTGCCAGTTCGTTAATCTCCGCCAGCGTTCGCCGGTTATTCAACGGGTCGAACTCATCGATTATGTCGGAAATGGACACTTCGTCGTAATCGTGTCTTACCGGTAGTGCAGTTAGAGGTTGTGGCAGCAACAGCGAGGTCTCCATTTCACAGATCTGTCCGTAGATTTGACCATCGTTGACGTACGTTGGTTCCGGTGTGCTGATCCGTGAACTGTCGTCCTCTTCCTCTTCATCGTGTTGGGAATCTTCCCGTCCGCTGACGTCGTAAAAGTTCCACGAATCCGATCGAAGATTCATGTTGTTCCGAAGTTCGTCGAACGACGAGGATCGACGGGAGAAAATTCGATTCACCGAGTTGCAGGTGGCTCGACGCGAATCCGGAGCAGATGAGTCGCCTACGGCGACGTTTTCATAGTTAATCGCCTTCTTACGGATCTGAATTCGCTTTATCAGCTCCGGTAGAGTATTGTCCTCATCCGACGAACTACTGGAAGGTGGTCGTTGAATGATATTCAGCTTCCCGTAAGGATTCTCACTCTTCGCTGGAGGCTTACCGGTTCGAAGAACCGGTGCCGGCACTGTCGGAGGTGGAATATTTTCCGAACTACTTCCGGTGTCGATTTCCCGAACCGAATCAATGTAGAACTTGGACTCGCACAGATTTGATTCACTCTTGGTTTTGGTCCGTAACGGTCCGGGTGGAGGAGGTGACGTATGTGGGTCTCCTTTGCGATCTTTCTTCGGAACGACTTTACTGTACAGACTTTGGCTCAGTCCGGAGGTTCTGGTGAAGGTTCCCGCCGGTGGTGGATTCGTTGACGATGAGGAAGCCGACGCCAAACTAACGCTACTGTTGGATTTGAGCGAATCTTCGTAACCGGGTGGCTGCTCGCCATAATTTGTCCGCTTCGTACTCTTCGGAATGTCGTACGTAGACGAGGAGGATGATCCTTTGGTAAGATCTTCCCGGTTGTTAACCTTATTGTTCAGCGGACTGTTGAACTGAATGTTTCTCATGAGATCACTATTCTCCGGTGGTGCCGTTTGTCTTCGCTCCAGAAAGTCACCGTCCTCTCCGGTGCTGTTGCTTCGTTTCGTCTTGCCGCTTTTGTTGCGAGCCAACGAAAGAGACAGCTTGTCCTCGGCAATGCTGTTGATCGATTTGCTCACCGTTTTGAGCTTGCTGCCCGCTTCGGTGCTCCAGTTGCTGAATGAACTTTTCGATTCCTTGAAATTTTTGTCTAGCTTGCTGGCTACCTTCTTGGTTTTGTGCGTAACTCGTTCGCTGATGGATTCGGTCAAGAGTTTAGAAGTGATGCCGATCGATTTGAAGAGTTGTCTACAAGAAGAATAATTTGTGTCAATTGTTATTAAAGCAGCTCGTTCCAACTTACCCAGGTGACGAAGTCTTGTACTTTCGTCCACTGTCACCACTTCCAATAGACGCGCCATCCGATTCGCTTCGATCAACGCCAGGCAGCTTCTCCCCCTCGAAGCTGAACCGGCCTGAACTCGTACCTGGAGAAACGGGCGTTGAGCTTCCCCGTAAATCATTGTGAACCGTGGTAATACCAGGACTTAACACGGGACTCTTCGTTTTCGACGTCGTCGTTGTCGTCGTGTTGAAATTAGGACTAGGTGGAATCGGAGGAGGCTTCTTTGTGGCACCGGTGGCGGCTATCGGAGTAACGTTCTGATATCGGGTCGTCTCCCCATCGCCACTTTCTTCGTGAACTATGATTCGTGATCGACGAGGTGCCGGAACCGGACGCGGGCTTGGATCAGTGCTTCCGTTCGGGATCTTCGGTGTTGCCGGTGGGGTAGCGACCCGTGGGTTCTTAATTTCAAAGTTTTCATAGTCCAGTTTAGGATATATCGATGGAAAGGTGAGGCTGCCGACGGATGACCTGCCGTCCGGAACATCACGGGTGTTGTTGTTGTTGATTTTGTCTTCGACTGTCGTGGCGGGAGGTGGATTGTTGTTGTTGTTCGTTCGTTGGCGGGGTCGTGGAACGGGAACCGGGGTGGCCGGACCCTGAGTGTCTGCCATAGTTTGAAGGTTCACCGATGCTGGAAAAGACAAAATGATCAGATAATTGCATTGGAAAGGAGCTCTTTTCATCAAACATTGTTATTGCAACTGACGACACCTTTGGATTATTATTGTAATTTGACAGTTCTACTCAAAAGATTAGTTGTCGAAGACCTATCAAGGTTTTTAAACCATTCAAGAAATAAAGAACAAGTATGGCAGATCGATTGTAAAGATCAGATGGGAAGCACGGCAGACTTGAAATAACAGCTTCCGCATCTATAATTGCATAGCCGCGCATAACTACTGCATGCTCTATTCATTCATAACTGCCTGACATTATCATCCACATGCAGCCACCAATTACCTATACCCCGACAACCGAACGGATGATGATGATTCATCTCAACCGTTGATGTGTGCATTTACTGCCAATCCACATACATCCTACTGTTTGTTTACAGCGGACATTCCAACTGAACTGAGCTGATCATTGTTACTGCTACCCTACATTCACGCAATTTGAATCGTAGCAACCCATGCCAACCATTTCTTCGCATCCAGCCGGTCCACCAGTGAAATGTCACTTCAGCGTCTGTAATGATTGTGCTTTGTTGGTCGAGTAAACACCTACTGCGATCGCAATCCCACACGGTGCAGAGCGGAGTCAGTCTGTGCGGTGACAGAAGAGAATGTTGTTGTTGGCAAAGCGAAAATGTGCGACGCTCGAAGGCGGTAAATATTGACTGTTCTGGAAACCTGTTTTTTGAACTAACTATAAATTATATATTAGGTGCTATCAAAATTTGAACATCAATACTACGATGATAAAGTGCATCGGAGATGATGAAATACACGCTTCGTTTAACCTATTTTAATCAAATTGCCACCAACAAGCCAACACTTCTAGCTAAGACATTTTTCCCGCTAATGACATTGCGCGGAATCCGATTCCCAGAAGAATACGAAAAAGGGTAAAATTGCTTCGTGACAAGTGAGCGATTTTGTCCCCTGCGCTTGCACGAAGAACTCTGATTTTATGCATAGAGTGACTCATCAAGAGCTACTTCGCCAGTGGCCTTATTCATTCAGTGTGTGCTTTATTGTGTTTATTCGCCAATCACTCAGTGCTCTCGAAATCAACAGTATTCGTTTTGCACCTGGTAGTCATCCTCTAGTCTAAGAGATATGTTCTACACAGCTGAGTCCGTCCAGAATGTGATACCAAATTCTAGTTGGTTTTTGTCGGCATTGTGACTCCAAGGTAACTACAGTTATGATTCGCTAGTTGGACTCTCCACTTTTTTAGTTGAACCATTGTCCATCTAGGCACAACCTATCACAACCTAATATCAAATTGACTTTGACAAACAGACAATAGTTAACCTTCCGGCAGCAGCGCTAGTGCACTGAGTGCACGCTGTTCTGAAAATCTAGTTCTGAAAATCGTCTTAGGGCACCAGCGGCTGCTCGTTCAGTGGGCCATAAGCGCGACTTCCGGAGGGATAAGATGTAAACTGATTCATTCTAAGTTATTCTACATCCCCTGTAGTCAGCGTTTGAAATCTGCCAGCCGCACCAATTCTTGAACTTCGGCTACGTTGACTATCTCATTCATTCGAACGCTCGGTGTCGCTGTCCTTAGTGACAGGACTAAGCTAGTGCTGGGACCTTAGTGAAGGCGCTAGCTTACTCCTGTCACTAAGTTAGTGTCGGATTCTGATGAGACGAAATCGAAACGCAAATTCCATAACTAATATACTTTGATCAGCCCATTATCAAGTTAATATACAATGGTGCTAGATATGACGAAATCGTCACTAATCAGCATTCGAATGGCCCTAGTATCCCTTGCCTATCACCAAAATATTGGCTCCGTAATCGTGCAACCAACGGCAGTCCAACTGGGTTCACAGCGTATTGGAGACGCCTCTTTCCGCGAGAGGTAATCAACGAGCACTGAGGCGCAACACTATACACCACGTTTGAGCGGCGAATGCGAGATACATGCGGAAAGATCTGCACAAAGCATATATCTATCATCCCTGTCTCTTACTGAAATACAGGGATTCCTCTTGAAAGCTTCCACTATCAGTCGTTCGATTCGAAACACAAAATGTGTTTCCATTTTTGGATTTAGCGTCTTGTTTCCTATTTTTCTTCTTCGAAACCAGGCGGATCAGTTGTAGTTACGTCAGTCCTGGTACGGTCAGGTGGCTAGTTTGGGTAATGAGTGAGGTGGTCCATGCGGACGACTTGCACTCCATTGGAAAAAAAAGATGGATGGGCGGTGGAGCCTTTGAAAGGTTATTCGATCGTAGTGTCATGTCAGCTGGTATGTCAATCCGTGAATCATCTGTATGGTTACGTGTTTGTCCCGGGAGCTAGCGGGAATGTGTATAAATTCGATTTTGTAACCCTGTGGCCATTTGCATATTTACGTGTGTTCTTCAATGATCCCGAGAGGCCCGTGAATATTGTACTTAATTTTCGGTGTGCGGCTCAGATGCCAGAAGAGCCGCCCGATTTCACTGGAGTTCCCGGTCGCCATGTGTTGTCTAGAGGATATGAGCGTCATTTTTGACGTAGAACTACGTTTTTGATTTCAATATGGGGGTGCACGTTGCAAATTCAACAAAAAGGTATGTTACGAAAAGTGGTCAGGTTTTAAACGCTTATATTTCAGCCATCTCACGATAAATTTTCGGAATCTTTGCACATATCGCTCACATATATCTCTAAGATTAGATTCCAATGGATAAACACATAGATTTTTGATATCATGGCATTAAAATACCACGCATTTGCACACAGACGGTCGTGCTTCCTAATTCTGTCAGCTGTCAGTTGCCTGTTGATTGGCAGGCGCATAAATTCGTAAAAACACGTGCTCAAAATCGCTTGTACAGTGGAGCTACACATGCAAACACTCACCCCTTCGTCACTTGCGTTGACTAATTTTGCTTCCATTCGTGTACGGACACGATGCAACCACACAGCTGTTAGATTCAAGCATTGTACAACTGTACACCGTTCGCTTGGGTTTCAACGCTCGAGGCAAATGTGTATACGCGGTTGCATGCGTCCATGATAACAATCTGTGCTTTCGTTGGGCACATATGCACACTTTCTTAGCAATAAATTTACACGAATCGATGGAAAGCGCAACGAAGGTTTATTATTTACATTCGTTGATTCCAAGTGATTTATTTTCACTCAGCCTATCTACTTTTATTCTACTAATACAATATTTTACGTGCTTCGATATATGAATAAGACAAGCATTCAGATAAGCATTCGCTACCTTTAAATGTCTACTTTGGGAAAGTTGCAATAATGGCAAAATAAAACTAGAAAGCCACACATGAAATGTGACTACACACCAAATTTTTTTCGCCGAATGCCAGCAAAATTTTGCTGAATTTTCATCAGCTGAAGGTTTCAGCAGTTTAAGATACTGTTAGCTCAGCAATTCAAACTATGTCTATTTGACAGATACAATTTGTTGAAAATCAGCAATTGTAAGTGTCAAATTGACAATTTGAATTGCTGAAGTTTCAGGAAAGCAAATCTGCCAAACTGTGTTCAACTCAAATTACCGATCTTTCGGCATTTTGGTTTGCTGAAACTTTCAGCTGATGAAAATGCAGCAAAATTTTGCTGAAATCGACAACCAAATTTTGGTGTGTATATTGCCTAAAATTCGAATTTGCTCCTCCGGTCTGGGTTTTTACCTCACACAATCGAAAAGTTTTTACAATTTTTTAAGGTTTAGATTGTCCCATTAAGATTTAAAACAGTTCCAGCTATTAGTTCGATTTTCGGTCGCAGTTTCCTGTCTTTTTTCAAGTCTTCTCAAATGATTTTAATCGGATTTCGATCGCCTACTACAAATGAAAGGACCTGATAAGCAAGAACGTTTGGTTCAATATGTAACATTCGATGTTGATTGGTTATATATAACCTGTACGAATAAAATATACTTGATTAATTATTAAATCAAATACACTAAGACATTAAATATTTCACACTAAATTATGTAGTCCTACGTCCACAGTTCGTGCAACCCCATAGGGCTGCCCCCCCCCAAACATAAAAAAGGCCCATAAGCGTCTCGGTTTCCTCGATGCACCACTATCGAGGCGTAATGCAACAACCATCTTAAAGCAATTATCTGTCAGGGGTTCTTTAGCACTGATGTACGAAATATGCTTGATGATGTCTACAATTATCTTGAATCAGTGCTCCAGAATTTTTGCTTCAGGATCCTCGCTCCAGGATACTCGCTTCAGAATCCTCGATCCAGGATCCTTGCTCCAATATCCTTGCTCCAGGATACTTGCCTCAGGATCCTCGATCCTGGATCCTCGCTACAGGATTCTCGTTCCTGGATCCTCGCTCCAGGATCCTCGTTCCTGGATCCTTGCTCCAGGAATCTTGATCCTGGTTCCTCGCTCCAGGATCCTCGATCCAGGACCCTTGCTTCTGGATCCTTGTTTCAACATCATTGCTTCAGGATCCTCGCTCCAGGCTCCTCGATCTTGGATCCTTGCTCCAGAATCCTTGCTCTAAGATCCTTGTTTCAGCATAATTGCTTCAGGTTCTTCGCTCCAGGATCCTCGATATTGGATCCTTGCTCCAGAATCCTTGCTCTAAGATCCTTGCTTCAGGAACCTTTCTCCAGGATTCTTGCTCCAGGATCCCCGATCAAGGATCCCTACTTCAGAATCCTTAATCCAGGATCGTTGATCCAGGATCGTTGATCCAGGATCGTTGATCCAGGATCGTTGATCCAGGATCGTTGATCCAGGATCGTTGATCCAGGATCGTTGATCCAGGATCGTTGATCCAGGATCGTTGATCCAGGATCGTTGATCCAGGATCGTTGATCCAGGATCGTTGATCCAGGATCGTTGATCCAGGATCGTTGATCCAGGATCGTTGATCCAGGATCGTTGATCCAGGATCGTTGATCCAGGATCGTTGATCCAGGATCGTTGATCCAGGATCGTTGATCCAGGATCGTTGATCCAGGATCGTTGATCCAGGATCGTTGATCCAGGATCGTTGATCCAGGATCGTTGATCCAGGATCGTTGATCCAGGATCGTTGATCCAGGATCGTTGATCCAGGATCGTTGATCCAGGATCGTTGATCCAGGATCGTTGATCCAGGATCGTTGATCCAGGATCGTTGATCCAGGATCGTTGATCCAGGATCGTTGATCCAGGATCGTTGATCCAGGATCGTTGATCCAGGATCGTTGATCCAGGATCGTTGATCCAGGATCGTTGATCCAGGATCGTTGATCCAGGATCGTTGATCCAGGATCGTTGATCCAGGATCGTTGATCCAGGATCGTTGATCCAGGATCGTTGATCCAGGATCGTTGATCCAGGATCGTTGATCCAGGATCGTTGATCCAGGATCGTTGATCCAGGATCGTTGATCCAGGATCGTTGATCCAGGATCTTTGATTCAGGATCGTTGATCCAGGATCGTTGATCCAGGATCGTTGACCCAGGATCGTTGATCCAGGATCGTTGATCCAGGATCGTTGAACCAGGATTGTTGATCCGCTGTCCTCGATTCAGGATCCTGAAACCACGATCTTCGATCATTGATTCGCGATTTTCGATCCAGGATGCTTGATTCGTGATCTATGATCTGGGATCCTCGATCCGCGACCTGTTATCCTTAGTCCGCAGTCCATGATCCACAATCTTTAATCCGCGATCTCGAATCCGCGATCTTGAATCCGAGATCTAGGATCTGCGATCTAGGATTTTTCATCCGCGATCCATGATCAGCGATCCAGGATCCTTGATCCTCCATTCAGGATCGTTGATCTGCGATCCAGTATTTTTGATAAACGATTCAGCATCCTTGATATAGCGTCGTTGATCAACGACAGGGCCGGCGGAAAGCGTAGGTAGTATGGGTAGTACTACCCACTCGAGAATAACCAAGTGGGTAATTACCAACTCGAAATTTTGAACCATTCCAAAAAAATTAGAGAGGCAACGCATGTATCTCGCACTACACACATTTGAAAACATCGATGTACCACAATTCCATTTGCATAAACGAACGTGATTTAATGTGAATGTAATGTAAGCATGTGCATTGCGAAAAGGGAAAAAATCCTTACTAATGGACCCCTCACCCTATGCTTTCTACCCACTTGGGCGTAAAGTGTTTCGCCGCCCCTGATCAACGATCGTCGATCCATAATCCGCAATCTTTGATCCAGGATCCTTGATGTAGGATGCTTGATACAGGATCCGCGATTCTGATTTCTTAATCCAGGATCCGTAATCCTACGTTCTTAACCCTGTATGATTATCGGTGTACAATCCTTGATTCATGATCTGGGATCCCTGCTTCGTGATCCTAGATTAGCAGTTCCATAAAAAAAGTTCCACTAATCCAAATAGTCACATTTTTAAAGTAACTTTTGTCTGAATTCGGTGAAGAGTATAATTCATCAGGAGAAGAAGTAAAAATACTTAACGATGATTTAAATAGAACGTAAACAGCCAAAACGAAACAACAATGGTAGGATAATAAATATGACACCGAAGTATTGAGTGGGTTTGAACAACCAGGATATCAATGTTTGGCACAACTTGGCAATCATCCGTCAGTTTGATGGTATTAACTCGCTTATCAGTCCACCATGCAGGACGGTGACCGAATATTTACCTAGAAAGTTGTAAACGATAAACGGTCATATCATGAAATAGCGCTACCACCTGTCTTCGCTCGTAATTGTACACCCATCACTCTCTACACCGACGCAGTATTATAGCTAATCGAGGCATCCGAATGTTTATCAGTGATCTGATTTTCCTCATTGAATGATAAGAAGGCCGTTGCTTAGTGTGTTGGTGTTTGTAGACACCCTTTCAGCAATCTTAACGGCCCGAGTGCCAAATTGAAGGCTTGAAAATAAAGGGTGTGCAAATTACGGACATTTTTCACTAATGTTGTTGTTGTAATTGTAAACAAGTCTAGAATGCTACTCAACGTACTGACATTTCGAACGGTCTCACTTTGAGAAATCAACCGAATTCCTACGTTTCATTCATACGAATGACTCACTTGCTTCGATAAGCCCCACGCTGATTGAGTAGATTGCGAGAAATATGCTCCCTTACCAAATACAAAGTGACCGATTGCAGTAGGCTTTGCGACGAGTGTCGACTGATAGTGGTTGGCCTCGAGGCACTTTTCATACATCATCAGTCACCGTGGCGGGGAGAATGATAAAATGTGCCGAGTTGCGTACTCGTGGATTGGCACACAGAGACAGATACATGGAAGTGAAAATTGAGACTTGAAATCCAACACCCCGACGATTTATTCAAGTGAATTAATTGTTTTTGTTGACGACGAAAGCTGGTTGTTTTCTACAAACTACATGTTTCTAAAGAAACAAAAAACCAGAACAGCTATGGTTGGATTTTTCGCTGGGAACAACACAAGTACAGTTCCTCGAATTTACAAACAAGTCATTCAAGAATGAATCAGCGCAGGCTCCCTCTATTTATCAACCAACATGTCTACCTTTCACCTCAATGCAAACATCCTGAGAGATATCAAAATTTAAGCATCTGCGACGACTGCTCTACCTTTTCTTCCCGCTTGTCTCTCATCTCAGCATAAACAGAAACAAATTGATTGTACTGAGTGTTGGCTAAAAACAAAACATTAGCATTTCGTGCAGGCGTAAACAACCGCTTCCACTAACAAAGTGCCAATTTACGGTTCGCAGCGGAGCTGTTACTCTAAATAAACTCGGAATAAGTGAGAAAGTATGCGTGACTACCGGAAGAAAGGTGAAGATTCTTTGTAACCACGGCAGTCGACACCAATAGTTAGAATACTGACCTATCGATTGCTGACTGTGGTACTAGTTGACATCCGAAACATGAACTAAGTAGGCGTTGGTTAATCTTTTTTCTACTGTATAGAAATTTCTGTTGTTTCGATGCAATCCAATCATCGAAGTAGTACTGTTTGTTTTGAACGACAGCTCCGGCGTACGCAGCTCACTAACACACAGTCACGCGAGACGAAATTGCACAAGTTCCATAACATTCCACTGGACTGGATGGCACTGTAATACACTCGCACACACACATGCGTATACGTTCGCAATTTAATTTGTTGCTTCACTTTTTTCTGCTGTCACACTTCTTCGCACTTTGTCTGTTGATTGAACAAAATTGATTGAACATCGAACTTGACTTGACTCACGTAACGATTCACGGGAATTGATCGGACACGATTCGGATCGGATCCGAACTTATTAGAAATCACTCGATAAATGTTCCCTGTCCACCTTGATGCAACGCATATGTCGATGACTTATTATGGATGCTCACACGAGCCTATAGTTATGGCACAGGGGTGCGGCATAAAAATATTGTTACAGCACACCGAGGAGAGGTTACATGATTAATAACAAAAGAACTTGCACTGCATCGCGGGGCTCTGATTGGCCGACTGACTAACGCACTAATACACTATAAACTAGTCGAAGAAACGGGCGACACGGAGAAATGGTAGCAAACCGAACCGTACACGACCGCAGTCGGCTCAAGAATGAAGTTTGCTTGCGTGAGTGAGTGGAGTGGTGGAATCAGCTCAACACAGGCTCTACCTGATTTTTGCTCTAAACATTTAGTGCTTCGCTGGATGGTGAATATAGCGAATATAGCATGAAGCAAGAACACTTTAGCGTGCGATAAAGGTTGCTATAAAATGCGGTGCGATTTAGACGCTATAAACTTGTATGGAAGAAGGTG
This sequence comes from Topomyia yanbarensis, assembly GCF_030247195.1. NCBI lineage: Eukaryota > Metazoa > Arthropoda > Insecta > Diptera > Culicidae > Topomyia > Topomyia yanbarensis. The sequence goes on along the minus strand of NC_080670.1, from coordinate 207,670,156 downwards.
GATTTACTCATCCTATACGTGGTATTGCTTTGGTTGCTTTGACACAACAATACACTTCACCTCTCATCAGTCAGGTTTAGGTTAATCTTGCAATATCCAGCTTAAATTATGTCCCAGTTGAAAACAGTTTAGCTTGCATGCTACTTGTTTATTAAGAAATTTCTTGCCATCAATATTCGTTCCTTCCTGGTGAATAGTAGGCGATGATTTTCAAACTTCAACTTATTTGAAACAAGGCAGTACATTTTTGTTTCTAAATCAAGATATTTAAGAGGTTTCAAGAAAATGGTTTTTAATCGAATTCTTGAGAATTTCAGAATATTTTATACACAGGGTATGAAAAATTTAGGAAAAATGCGTTTTCCAGAATATTCGCAAATTCTTCCAAGTTTGAAAAAACAATATTCTGTTTGATTTTAAAAAGATATTAATACTAATTAAGGACTGTATCAAAAATAAGTTATCCACATGTTATTTATTTCAAATTATATAGAAAATGATGTTTTATCCAAACAAACCTTTGATCCTTTACTGTACAAGTTTGAACTTGAATATTGTTACAACCGGAATAAAATAATACAATTCCTTTCAGACAAACATTTCATCACATTTTTGGACGCTTGAGCTCATTTTTTTAACTTCCGCATATTTCCAGCTGCTTTACCGCAGTCTTTTCGAAGACCCTCTCTGCAATAGCCCAGTAACGTACGATGGGCTAAAGCTGAGAACGACATCTATACCCTTTCCATGTGTCAATTGAGAGTAATTTTAGCGTACGCAGAGTCCGTCCAGAACATTTAAGAGGTACTATGATTTTTATATCAAGGAGCCACCTCTACTGCAGATACTCAGATCGATAGTTTTCCGCATCTGTAGCTCCAGTAGTGTAAAAATGACAGACATGCAACCACAGGAACATATTCCTTGCCATACCGGAATTTCCCGCCCAGCTGACTGACAAAAAGATAGAGATGTCGAGTCTTTATTCAGAGAATCGTTCTACTAGCCTTGTGTACGATAAACAAAAAATATGAAGAAACAGAGAGGGCAATCAAAAGAAACGGGTTTCTTGGTTACCTTTGTCGAAGTGTAATAGTTACGTTCTTTTCCATACACTTCTGGCGACCCTCCGTATTACGGACGACGCAAACGTCAAACTTATACTTTCTTGTTTTTTTAACCACGCATTTGCTATTTTTCCATGCGAGCGATTCTAGAGAAGAAGCTCCATCTGCTTGGATCGTGGACAGTAGTGTGAGCACGTACATGGCTGATTATAAGTTAGCTGGGCTTTTTCGAAGTTACCGAAGCTACCGACCTTATTTTGGAATGACCCATCATTCTCCACATTTGAAACCAGTCTTCCCATGAACATCGATAAGTTTGCACCTGTGTACAAAATTTCGTGCACGCGTTCAACCTCAACCCTTCTTTGCCTTTGTGTACCGGTTCGCCTCGAACACTGAACGATGTGCAACATAGGTTTAAACACCGTGTACGTACACCGTGTGCGTACACCAGAAAGGCACACACAAAACAGAATGAGTCAACACTAGTGATGATGAGTGGTAGAAAGAGAAAACTAGTGTCAAGAACCTGTGCGTACCAACACCTCGTACGTACATGGGGTTCGGTTGTGCAGACGAACATGTGTACGTGTTTTGGTACGCATTAGCGGGTTCGAGTTTGCACACTAAATGTGGGTTTAAGACGAGCACAGAACTAGAGCGAACACGGTGTTCGATGTTCATTTGGGAAGTCTGCTTGAAACGGTTTAAACATACTTAAAGTTGCCTCTACGTCGACAAACTGTTGTAGCTAGGGATCGATGTTGGCAAGCCATCGAACTACGTCCGGCTTCCGCACTGCCACGATTTGTACTGCCTAATCAGAGCAACTGGCCAATATGAGAGTTGACAGGTTCGGAAACCGCTGAAAATGTCGTCTTTAAACAGCAGGCAAATGATATTGAGTTTGCTGCGAGCTATTCAAGAAAAATCGATCGTGTCTACAACCCCGCTCGTGAACTCTAGGTCGACGGTGTTGTCATCGATGAGAGCTTTACGTGCGGGGATCTGCTGGAGTACGGGGCTTTAGCCGAAGCAAACACTCAGCGACGGCGAGCCACTTTTTTCCCGAGTGGGTAGTACGATTCGGAGTGATTTCTACTCGCAGTGACGAAAGTTCAGACATGGTGTATGTAAGTGAAAGTGTAAGTTTCTGGATACCACCTGGTGGCTATTTCGAAATACATTTTGTTAACGGGCTGTGTGATCAACGGTTCAGGCAAAATGTGTTTTTTGATTACTGATACTGCAAATGTTCCACAGATAAGTACCAATTACTCTTTTATTTTAAATTTCATTACATTAATTTTATATTTCCTCCGATAAAACGTTCTTTGCGGCGGGTACTGAAGCCCGCATGATAGTGTTGACTAATTGAAATGTATCTCCGATAACAGACAGCCCTTCTGGCTTAACGGAGGTCGATTTGAATATTTATCCGATGGCAAAATATTGCCGATAAATCACCTTAGCGATATAAATTGTATTCATTTAATCAGACTTCCCATGAACATGGACAATTTTGTACCTGTGTACAAAATTTCGTGCACGCGTTCAAACATGCTTCGTCTCTATGTACAAGTTCGCCTCGAACATCGAACTCAAGCGAACGATGTGCAAACTCTAGTTCAAACATCCGTGTACGTACACCTGGTGCGTACACGAGAACGATTCGCACATGGCAAAAAGAGTCAGCACTAGTGACGATGAGAGTGAGAAAGAGAAAACTGGTGCCACGAACCGGTGTGTACGCACACCGTGTACGTACATGGGGTTCAGTTGTGCAGGCGAACATGTGCACGTGTTTAGGTACGAAATAGCGTGTTTAAGTTCGTACACGAAGTGTGCGTTTATGTGCATATGGGAAGACTGCTTCTAATTCAAAAAGCCCCTGGACCGAATATAACCCATTTAACATCATCAATGTATCGCGTAAACTAACTAAACAACACTCGGCTGTATACGAAGAAGAATCTTGTCTACGTACCCGGTTGGGAAGTAGAGATTGATGGTGTAGTGTCCGATCAGGGGCCTCAGTTGCGAAATATTGGGTTGGCTCCTTTCAGAACCCTTTGCTTCAGTCAGTAAAAATTCTGGTTTGCAAGCGAATGCGTTCAGCATAAATCGAGGAGTATAGGAACTTATTTTCAATCAGTTTCATGTCGAGTCTTTCGCTGGATCTACTCTTCCAACCTTTGTTCTTTTGAACGGAGCTCGTCTACCTGTTCGCCTTTTTGTGCTATTACAAAACCGAAGTAAAAGGCTCCTCGTCTCGGAAATCTTAAAAACTAACAGCAATTTCCTCATGGGACATCAAAAACCCTAAGTGTCCCTATATTTCATTCTCATGATTTTTCTAGGTTTAACATGAAGTATTTGGTTAACTTCCGACAATTTTAATATTTTTCGCCAGGGTCGAGTTAATCCTCGGTACCAGTTATTGAAATTGTCGGTTGTCAAGTCCGAATTAAAGGCAGACATTGTTCCCTTATACATCGCACCTCAGCGGGTTCAAGAAGACTTCAACTCCCACGGTATGCCATAGGGTTGTCTTCACGTTGATAATCGTTCTATCTTACTGCATGATATTCGCATCGATTTTAATATGATCATTACTACTCTACCAACTTAATGCATGCTGAAAACGCGGTTATTGGCACCGGTTTGTCAACGGATTAACTAGAGAAATAATGTTTCACCTGATCGCTATGTGCTACGATGTATAAATTCTATTCAACCGTTGATCGGAATACACGAAATCAAGAATCCTTTTTCGGCGACAACCATATTTTCAAGAAATTTAAATTGTAAGCCAAACAAAATTTATAGCTCCATAAAAAGTGGAATTCTTGTGCATCGAGAATTTCAGACAATTAGCGAAATTCTGTTTCCAATACTAGACCTTGCGTTACTACTGTTTTAAACCGGCAAAAATGCCAGCCAGGTCGCCGGAGCACTGGCTCGTAGTTTGTCCCATTACCTGCCGGACACGGCCATCGTTTCCTCGAGTAACAAACCTATGATCCATCCGATGCGCTGACGACCATCATCGATTTCTCTACTTCCACGAACCCTTTGGTTTTGTTTGCGATGGTTGGAAGTTGGTTCTCTGATCCAACGCCTCCAAACTGGTCCAGTAATTGTCTGACCATGTTACAGTTCGTTCGTGTGATCTTCGGCGATTCGAGTACCGTCCTGGATGGCTACGTAATCCCACTCGAGCTTAGCAGTGATAAGGTGTCAGGGGTTTCTGATTGGGTTTCTCCACCGGAACACTTGACTAGGGAGTCGTCCTCCGTGATGACGGTCACTGATGAAGCGGATTGTGGGTTGAAGACCCACCTGGTGTTCGAATTGGTTAAAATCTGCGCCAGCTACCAGATTAGTTCCTTTGTCAGAGCTGATTTCCGTCGGTGATCCATGACGCACGAATAAACTGACGATCATTTTGCAGGATTCCGTAGTCAGTGAATGGGCAACTTCCAAATGTACGGCTCACCCCGTGAGGCACGTGAATAAGGCGTTTGACGCAGCTGCGACCGACTGTCACCTGAACGGGTCCTTGGAATAGCCGATGCAGCCTTAAAAATCTTGGTCCCCTTAAGGGGTAAGTTGCTTCAACGAATGGCGTCCTCGACGACCAGCTCTCGGTGTATGAAACACGATCCATTAGCCATCACTAACGTTTATCAGTGCCCGGAAGAAGGCAGTAGATGCATAAGCTTCCTCGCTAACGTCGGTAAAGAAGTTTAGTTCATCTGACCCGACTTCAGCAGCCGAAAACCTCGAAAAGTAGGTCCTAGGAAGTCTCAACTGGCCAATCCTTAACAGTGTGCTAGAATAGTGTCTATCAAGTCCGTATCGCAGCAATCCCAAACGATTTGGTTGCTCCAGATGTCCTGGATAATCCTCCGACCTTGAACGGTAATGTGTAATAGTAGGTCCTGGGAGTCGAACAAACTCATCCACTTCCACTTCATCGGAGAAATTTCGTCCAACCACAACTAGGCTGTAAACGACAAGACTCCGTCCGCTCACTAGACCCAGCACTCTTCCCGCTTGACTCTTCGCGTCGACTCTTGTGAACTTCGCTTGCGGTTGATTAGGTTTTTCGATTCCGCGTTCCAATTTTCTATCTTGAATCCTCCGCGTATGTGCATCTCCTTCAGCTTTAAAGCAACCTTGATCGTCTTCTCCTCCGTGTCAAAACTACCGAGATAGTCATTTACCTAGTTCTTCTTCAAACTAAAATTTGGAATTCGGGAGTAAGAGGCTTCCTGTTCTCTAACATTCAAGTTCTTTGTGTACTGACCATGTTAACAGTGGAGTGTAGTGGCTCCACAAACTGAAACCGATCTCTCCCGAAAACCGCACAGCCCCGCTATGAGGAGAACCACTAAATCTTTTGAAAAGCATAGTGTTCAGAGAAACAACTCAGACTTTCGCCGCAGCATTCCAAACCAGTTTGCCCTTCTTCTCTGGCTCAGCAGACTTCGGCTCTCTTGGCATAACTTCGCGAATGTGGTTACTCGCCGGGTACAGACCAATTTGACGTCAAAGCGAAGGTCTTCTGCAACAGAAATTCAAATGGCCACCTAAAGAGCAAATGGCAAACATTTTCTCTGACATTAAGGGGGTTTTTGATTTAGTTTCTATTAACGTTTTCGCTGGATAGCTGCAACAGTATGGCCATTCATCGTCTTTGAAGAATTTTAAACCGACTTGGATGCCGTCAACTTTGAAATTCAGCTACATGGGTCTTGGTCCCAGGGCTCGTGTCTAAACCCAACCAGAGGTCAATGGATGCTTCAATATGGAGTCTCTAACCGTGAAGGACGTACCTTAAGGTACCAGGCTTCTGGAAACCAAAACAACAATATCATTGTCAGGATACAATCCTCAACGGATCCTTCTTCAAACGGTCGTACAATCACGGCATCACTCAAAGTAAAAAAGGTATTATTAAAAAAAAATAATACTTCGATACAAAATACCTGTCTCTGTATCACGCTTCCGTCGTTCGTGCTCCTCCTCCTCCTCCTCCTCCTCCTCCAATACTGTCGGTAACATTCGAATCACTAGGCTGTTGCCGCGTCGGTAACAGTTCGCTGTCGTCGTTTAATTTCTCCCCACTGGTCACACTGTTTCTACCTCCTCCTCCTCCTCCGTCGGAATTCTGCGTCTCACGATCATCAGTTTGACCACCGATTTTTACCCCGTTACCATTGGTTCTCACGCTGTAGTACTTCAACTGTTGGTCCCGGCGTTGACACTCGACACCGTAGATGATGAGAAAACCTGCGGCCAGCAGACAACCCAAACTGTTTAGTACCGTGGAACCCAGTGTGACGTAGTACCAGATTCCGAGTACTTCGCTGCAGCTGAAGTCACTAAAAATTAACGCAAGATTAGAAAAGAGGATCTATATGCCTTTTTCAACACTAACCGATATTCCAGTCGAATTACGCCAGCTTCCTCCAGCTGTTCGGCGGTTTTCCGTCGATCAAAACCGACGACGTTCAATCCAACCGTATTACTGCTACTACTGTTACCAACCAGCTGATCATCATCCACCAATTCCTCACTTCTGAGCTGGGAAGCTTCCTCCGACGTCGTACTCCGTCGAGCATCAATCCAACAGACACAACTGGACGAATTGACATTAAAACTGTACTCGGGCTCACAATGCAATCCCCTGGAATTCAGATTAACCGTGTGCATCAACGCATAGATAAACGCCAACATGGTGAAAAAGATGGTGAGCAACAGCAGCACCAGGGCGTTAACGCGGACAAAGTTGAAACAATTCTCCCGGAACCGGTTCGCCGGCCGTCGCTTGAAATCGAACAAAATCAGGAACATGGAACCGCACAGGATAAGCTGAAAATTAAAAATAATATTAATTTAATTTTTTCTACTTAACAGTAAAATACTCACAACCAACCCGGCCCAGTACGGGTTGTCCTTGGTGTGGGTACTGGGCGACCAGACCATAATGACCAACCCGACAAAGGTAAGTATCAAACCGATCAGCACCTTAAGCACCATCAGTACCCGGCTGAGCCGGATGTGTTTCAGATTCAGTGAATTCCCCCGCGGGTACCGCTGGTGGAAGGATTTGTTTACCACCAGCATACGGCTGTGGCGGAGACTGCTGCGGGTTGGTTTGTGCCGCGAGGATAGGGCGCTGCTGTCCTTGGCGAAGTTTTGCGGCACCGTTGTGGTCATGTAGACGGCCTGAAAATTATCAATGGAAATCAATTATAACGATAATAAAAATAGTCTAGGCGAAAAGATCTCATTACGAGATACACGAGCGAGAACTCGCTCGCCTTGGGCCGCGAGAAGTGTAATAATAGAGGAGGAGAAGATGGTTTCGATTGGACCTGAGAATGTGTTGGGAACAGGCACCGCTGAGGGAAGGAACGTGCTTGCGATTCATCGAATGATCACAGTTACGATTAGGAGGTACCGAGCGAAGGCATGAATTTCTTTGCGGCATAATTGCGCACTCCTGATGTGCCGGTGCTAATCTATGATACAGTGATGGGTGAATGCTTTGGGATATTGAGTTATAAGATTTAAATTAATAACAGTTGTATTGACAACGTTAAAACTAGTACAGAGCATAGAGATGAGTCACTTTAGTTAGCCCCTCAGTATCTGGACGATTGGTCAACACTGTACCTTCGAGTGTGCTCTGTGTCGGTTTTCAAACGAAATTTCGGAAGAAATCCATTATATTTGCACTAATTAGTTGGAAAAATAGTCACTAATTTTGAATTAAATTTCGAAGTATGTATGACTTCTATGAGTAACGCAAAAACTTTTGAAAGTAACACGGAAAACCCGAAATCTAACAGTCTATTTCAGACGGAGCCGTCAACAAGGTGCACCTAAGAGAACTACTCAAATATTGGGAAGTTATATAAATCCCGCATGCATTTTTGTGCTAAGTGCTTCATTCATCGTTGGCTAGTCGAATGAGAAGTATGTGGATGCTCCGGTAAGAAGAAGGCAATCAGAATTTTTGTCGCCCATATGTTGTTGCGCATATTATTTTTGTTAATTAGCCTTATGCTTCATTATGACGGATCGCTTTTCAGAACGAATATGATTTGCATTCTCAGTAACAACAAATCAAAATCAAACGGGTATCAGATTCGATCCAAATTACATATAATAAAAAAATATTTTGAGTTGTATTCTTTCAAAATAACTGGAAGCTAATAGCTAACAAGTAACAAGACACGATTTTTTAGCCTATTAATAAAGGATTCAAATGGACAATACATAAAAAGTTTCCTAGAATATTGAAATAAAAACCATTACAATATTATTTGGTTTAAGAATCGCGCAAAATCTCGCGCGTTTTTATTTCGTCGTTTTCCGTAACAACCCTGATGGCATCTCTGTTTGTGAGAATGGATGTTCGAAAGACCTGAAAACATTTGCTAACGGTTACTCGAAGTATACTACACGCCAAAATAAAACAACCCACGGAATAAGTTCTTTTAACTTAAATTTAGGTACTTTTGAGTTGTGCGTCGCTTTCGCACTTATTAGTGTTGTCAAAAACAAAACGAGACATTCGACTCAATCGAGGTCTTCCGTGCGGTAAGGTTCTTTTGAGTTGTTTGGGGGTATACTCAAAATTAGGTAAATTCAACTTAAATTTAAGTAAATTGAACTCAAGGTTGAGTTATGATTTTTGCCGTAGTTAAATGGAAACTATCTTCAACACAGTTTACCTAATTTTACGATACCCCGAGCTTGAGTCAAAAGTACTCAATATTAGGTAGTTTTTCGGTTGCGTGTACATTTACTTATAAGAAAATATTTATAGCAGACTTCACGAAACCAGATAAACTTCAAATGATTAAGAATTGAGTAATTTATGTCGTTTCTGTTTACCTTATATGAAAGGGTGCGCTATTTCCATACTTTGAACATCTTGCGGCAATATACATGCAACTAGAGCTTCTTTATGACGACACATAGATGTCCGCACCATAAAATAACCTCATCCCAGTAAATAACATACAGAATGAGATTTGGAATGTGGACTGATTTATGATGAAATCCCAAGAACCCATTCTGAGTGAAACAGAGTTGTGAGCGAAAGAGTTTCAACTTCTCTCTTGGTGGAAACTAATGAGTAGAATGTATGGGTGCAAATATTTTTTTTAGATTTTATTTGAATTTTTTTGAGTGAATATCTAAATAAACTTCTACAAGCTGTTCCCGTCTATTTTCTGTATCAAATGTGTATCCATTTTACAACTACAATATTAGAGTTTCTCCGAAATCCCAAGTTTTAATATCTTTCCCATACATTTTAATTCATGCTAGCCACCACCGAAGCAGCGCCATCTCTTAAATATTTTCATGAAAGTGTTACCTAATTTTTAATGGCTCTCCATTCGTAACCAAACGTTGTACCGAGAACCAAGTGCAGTTTTTCTCTCCGGTGTGGTTCATTCTTTTCGGTAGTACGAAGGTGCTTACTGTAGCGGAGGCTATAGTAACGCATTGTGAATAAACAGTCCCGTTAATGCTATTTACCTGTGAGGATTTGTAGCACAAATTGTTATTGCAATTTGGTGTCCCACGAAACAAAGACGATTCGACATCGGTTTCGTCTGGCTGTATCAGCGAAGCAACAACATCCAACCTCGTCAATGTCACGCCACATACACACAGGGAACGTCGGGAAGTACCCCACTCCCCCACCCCCCTCCCCAATGTCTCGCAGTCCCTCCTCAAGTCAAGGTTTACCGAGATGGATCCGCTGGTCCTTGGACAACACAAAACTAAACCGCTAAACAGCATAACTGTTCAGGCTATGTTCTGACCTCGCACCAAGCAGAAGCAAAAAAAATCGCTGCGCTATAGCAGGCTATAGGCACCAGTGAATCAAGCCAGCTTTTGTTCTATATCGGTGCACAAACAATTTGTATCGTTGCCCCCGGCGGCGGAGTGAAATGAGTTTGCCAAATGAAGCAAAAATGCCCGTGCTAACGGGATAACACGATTGCGATCGACTTTAATAAAACTCGTGTTATACCCACAGTTCAGGAAACGTGACAAACAATGCTAATCACATATCCCGGGCAGACCCCAACATGCCAATGCTATAAACCATACAGCCAACCAATGGAAAAACATGCACCGAAGCAACTAGTCAAAACTCATCTACTACAGCCAACTCTAACAAGTAGCCACCGACACCTTCAGATTAACCAAAAACACCGATCCAGTTAACCAATAATGCAGGTACAACGGCCATGCCAACCGCTCCCAAACCAACAACTAGCATCGCCAATAAAGAAGCAAATACCGATGAAGACGGATATACAATAGCGACCTGTAAGAACAAGAAACAAATAAAAACCTCTGATCGAGAACAGCAAGAAAGCAGTACCAATGATGACATGGACGGGAAAGATAACGCGAGAGAAGGCAGACTGTGTGACCCCCAAGCGGCTTCACCGCCAAGGAAAAGGATCTCAACACGCAGCAGCAAACTGCGTCAACAAGATTTGGCAGACCGACATTCTTAGCAAATTTTTATTATTTTTACTTATTGTAAAAAGTTAAAAGACCCACGGCTTAGTTGTGCTAACGCATTGAGCCGTTTCAAGTAAATCATTAGATTTTAAAAAAAAGCATAACTGTTGCGCGGGAACTGAAAATGTTACTCGGCCCGACTGAGTATTGCGTCTACATTCCTTCTCGAAACGTGGAGGTTGACGGTGTTTTAAGTGATGCGGATTTAACTGTCGATGTGCTGATGAATTATGGGGTTGGCCGCTTTATGAACCCTAACCTTCAATCAGTTAAGATTTTGGAGTGCAAGCAATTGTATCCAATGTCCATCGAAGGATAGAAAGTACTATCCATCAGACTCGTTTCACGTGACTTTCGCCGGATCTGCTCTTCCGAGCTACGTTAAACTGAGAAGAGCTTGTCTATTTGTGCGTCTGTTTGTACCGTGGGTCATGAATTGTTCCAAACGCAAGCAGCTAGGCTATACGGCCACTTACTGTAGCAACAAGAAACGGTGCGTGCACATAGTGTGAGCAAATGGCAAGCCTGCCGGCGTGAACACCCAAAAACGTGCTCCTAACGCTTAGTGAGACAAAGAGTGCTCAGATGTATGCGCGGAGAAGGCCACGTATAAAGCTTTCCGGAACGACGGGTTAACCGGTAGCTATCAACAGTACGCGATATTAGAAGCGCGAATAAAAAATTTAATGAAAGTCAAGAAACGTAGTCACTGGCACCGATTTGTCGACGGATTAACAAGAGAAACATCGATGAGCACTCTTTGGAGCATGGCCCGTATGCGAAACCAACAAAGTATTAACGAGAGCGTGGAATATCTTTTGCCAAGGAGGTTCGTCCGGATTTCGCGCCAGCACCGAAAAGCTACCGCTCCGCGCCCCCTAATGATAACGCGATCGAAACTTTTTCTATAGTGAAATTCTCACTTGCTCTCTTATCATGTAACGATATAGTCTCGTCCCCAAAAGACGCTTGTTAATTTAAAAGTTTCTTGAGGGTAACATTGCCCCTCATGACTGGAGGCATGTAAGGGTCATCGCCAATCCAAAAAACCGGGAAACAAGTCTTCGATCACAACTCGTATCGACCGATTGCAATGTTGTCCTGTATCCGGAAGTTGTTCGAGAAGATGACAATTAGGTCGAAGCAAATGGCTTACTGGCAGATACACGATTTGTCTTTCACAAAGGCAGAGAGACGAAGAGGATGCTTCTGGTTCCGATCCGCAGCGAAAAGACTAAACTCGATGCGAGATCTTGAACACATTGGTGGTTGCAAATTCCGAGAGGCTTGTCAAGCTCAATTCTCAGACCCGTTTTATGTCCTTGTATTTTGACCACATAGCGTCGAATATTAACCCCAACCGTGTTCATTTCATAGATACTTCCGAATCTACTATTTTCGTCGACGATCCATAAAAGATGATATTCGTGGAATACCGGATCACATCCACCCGCATGTGGTCCCAGATATTGTTTGCAATAAATTACGAGAGGTCGACTGCTGTAAGACGTTTTGTACTGATGGATCTAATCTCGAAAGGCCCACGGATTTTTCAACCAACAGTTCACCGCTTCCTACAAACTCGGTGATTCTGCTTCAGTTTATGTCACTGAGCTAGCTGCTATGCAGTGTACCCTTGGAATCATTGACAGATTACCCGCAGACCATTACTTTATCGTCTCGGATAGTCTGAGTTCTATTGACGCTATTCGCTCGATGAAACATGGAAAGCACCCCCCCCCCCGTATTTCTGGTGAAAATACGGGAGCTCCTGAGTGCTTTATCTTTCCAGATTACCTTGGAGCGGGACTCTGCCGGGCAAAGAGCGGGCGGATTTTTTAGCTAAGGTTGGTGCTTTCGAAGGTAACATTGAACGAAACAGCGGGCAATCACCCCGTAGAATAGTTGGGTACTGGCTCGAATAGTGCGCGTCGATGCATGGTTGTCGGGGTGCCAGTGAATCGAAATCTTCGAACCGACCTTGGCCCTTACTTGTTGGTCCGTCGATTGGGATAGGTCAACCACCGAGTACTATCTGTCGAGCTAAATGGCTCACGCAACAGACATCGGTATCACGAGAAATTCTGCCCCAGAGGAACTCTCAGTCAGAGTAGGGTGGAATAATTTCCGGGAACTATCCGAGAAGACTGCGATAAATCTGGGAGCGAAACGACTAGTTCAAACGGGAACTAAATGGCTCACAGAAATTCCGATTTCGGACCTAAATAGTTCAAATAATGTATACGGAAACTGAAGGAGTGCAAGAGGAAGGTCGGGAGCTAAATGGCTCAAAGCATGATTAATTTAATGGATCAATCGAGACTGCGAGTTAACTGTTGACAATACGTGAGCAACAGAATGAGGTGCGAAAGAGCACAATGGTAATGCTTTAACGTAGTCCCAAGGGGAAAAGACAGGGAAGAGTAAAGAGTGTTTAACTCGTTTATATGAGAAAGACAAAAATACGTTGTTGTTTCTACATATTAGCCGCATAATTACACACGTCATTCTCACTGTCCAATTCTCCGTAAGTTACATTAAAAAAATCATGTCGTCGTTATGACAAATTGCACTATCGTTGCCCTCCATCCGCTAGATCGAAAATTAGTTCAATCGCAGAGCTGGTGTGTTGTGTTCAGCCCACCACATTCCGTCGTTTTCATCCATTAAGCCTAAGCCTAAACAACGCTAGTAATCTACGACGATCAGGTAGCAACGGTTTTTTTAAAATATTTTTTAAATTGAATTTAAAGTACATATTGGATAACATAATCTAAAGTGTTTGTAAATAATATTCTTGAAAATTATCGAAACTCTCCTTTAAATTTATTCAAGAAAAAAGGATTTGCGATGCTTCAGAAACCAAGTTTTTTGGTCGTGAAAATATTATCGATGGAGTGTTTTCATTGACAGACTAAATATTATAAACACGAATGTCAGATAGAATCAAGTAGTTAATTATTTCCAGAAACATCCTTCCCAGCATCAGCGAGTGCAGAAAACTCATTAACCTTGCTAGTCAAGGTATGTTCTCGTCGGCCTACCTGCATCGACGACGATGTCGACGCACCGACACCCCGGACTGCCATGGCACAAAGCATGTAAAAATTTACATTAACCGTAACCACTAGCCGATTGCTTGGAAACGAAAACAAAAAAAAACGATAAATAACAACCAAACAAACACACATGCCCAACCAGGTAGAGCCCGAACCGAATCAAACAAGAAACATTCCCAGCAAAAAAGTAGCAGGCGGCGAAAAACGACCGAACAAGTAACTACTGGAACTGACATTATTCATCACTTTGTGCGCTGCTGCGCACCACCCGTACGGGATGAGGAACGCGAAGCACGAAATCACGGTCATTAGCGTGCACCTTAAATTGTAGTCATTTGGAGTAGATTCCTCGAATACTCGCTGTCATCACACTTACCTCGGAAGGTGTTGTGGTTGTAGCGCAGTCGGGCAATTTAATTGTGATGCTTCGGTTCGACGAAATGGGACGGGATTTAGTTCCTCCTCCTCCTCCGGCTCCGGGAGAGCTATCTGTCATCGTCGGTGTCATTCCCGGCGACGAGGATCGAGCTGGCGCCGTACTGGCAGTAGAATCCGGTGAGGACGAACCGGTCGGAATGGGGGGAATGATCACGATCGGAGGTGTCCTTCGATCGCCACTATCCTCCTCCATCAAATGGTGTGATTCTTCGTGGTCCGGTGGCGCTCGGGAAAGCCCGAAAAAATCCGATCTGGCATTACTCATCAGTGTCGATCGCCGAGCGTCGGCCGTAATTGGAATGTCGTCATCGAACTTGAACTGAATATCCGGGATTTGAATGATTTTTGTGGTGCCGGAGCTCGATCCGGTTGTTGTTAGGTTGTCATAGAAACTACGGGGGCGATCGTCATCCGGTTCGGTGGTTAGTTCGTAGCTTGATCGTTTCCCGGCAGCCATTGTGGGAGTGTGCGTGTGCGAAATTATACCTCACGATCGCGTCGGAACTGTTTTGTGTACCGTTCGGTCACGCACTTCCTCACTTTCCTATTGTGGCATTTATTTGTCTCTTTGTTCTGGAACCACTTCGAATTGTCTAGGTTCGGAAACAAACAAACTCAAACAACGCGGGACCTGTAGCTAATCATCATCTCTCGCATTGCACACATAAAGAGTCTATTGACTTCCGAGTTCCACCAACCAACCAGCAGCAGGCAGACTGCCGTCCGTTTTGTCACACATATGCAGGTTGGCGCGGCCGGTTGGGGGGCTATTTCGCCAAGAAACAAAAAACCCACACTGGAAAATAACTGAGCTACGGGCACCACACGCACACACTGTCACAGACAAACGGGTTCCACCGAATTCGGACACACACGCGAAAGGTAGACGAACGCGCGCGAGGTGCACTACCGTGTAGGAATCACTCACTCACTCGCTCACTACCTGGAACTTTGTCCGATCAATGCTCGCCGTAAACTAATGGTGACTGGCTGGCTGACTGACTGAAGAACGTGACCATCGCGCAGAGCATCCAGCATAATGAAAATGCGCCTGCTCAGTTTTTTTTTCGTTTTCGTTTCGGTAGAGCAGAGTGAGAAAATTATCCTCTCTTTCCACTTTTATGGTGGAGAGAGAGGGATTATAGATGGACCGCAGGTAGGCTTTGGAATTCTCTTTCTTGATTTTGTAGTGTGGAGCAACGGTGCAAATTGTGGAGAGTGGTGTGAAGAGTGGAAAAACACGTGCTCTTTTTGGATCGTATGGGATAAATGTCTGTTCGAGGGGTATATCTGGTGATTTTTTCGGTACGATAAATGATAAATGATTTTTTCAAATTTTTACAAATCTTAATATATTTCCAGCCAAAGTATTTCCTGGGTTTCAGATGCCAACCACTAATCCTTCTACTTACCCCTTGAACATACCTCCACTCACCTGAACTATGTGAGTTAATTCCCTCTTTTCATCTCTCGTTGAGAGTTATCCGAAAAGACAGAGAGAGAGGGATGTCCGGCGTACCGAAAAGCGACATTCTTTCGCTGACCTTTTTGTGCTTGATTGTTTGTAGCCAAAACATTTTCATTGATCGTCTATCGTCACCCCGATCGTGATCAAATGAGACTTTTTTCGCATTCTTCTAGCCAGTTTCGGCCTTGACGGTTGAATAGGTGGGTAAATATTGTTGAAAGAAGTCCCGGCCGGATTTTTGTGTCATTTCCGTGTGCCAGAGCTAATCTTAATGCATTCAATCATGTTGTTTATTCAGATAAAGGTGTGTTGGTACTGACCCAAACAAAAGTTCCCGTGTTATCTACATATCGTCCTACACAGTTCAATTTCCCACGTTCCAAAAACGTCAACATAAATTCGAGGAAACCCACACCCAAAAAGGGCACACAATAAACATCAATCAACTCGCCAGCGCTTCGCTACAGGTCTTCACAATAACTCGTAGGTTCGTGATCATTGCTTAGATCAATCTCGACGGCGTCGATCCTCTACCCGTTCAATAGCTGGCAGCTGAGAAATGCACAGATTGATGATCCGATCGAGACCGGTGCAACGGCAGTTGATCGGACGGTCGGTCGGTCAGAGACCTGTAGCGGTTATTTAATATCTCCGCATACGCGTTAATGCGCGGCAGACGAGAGATGGAAAAATATGATTACGAGTAGCATCAGCAGCATCCCTCGATCACCTAGCTTCGAGTCGTTGTCGGGACGTTGATAGGCGAGAAGAGTACCGTGAGGAATAGACAGGGGCAGTGCGCGTAATTGGTCACAACCTCGATTCGCTCATTTCTAGGCCCAGCTGGTGTGCGGTGGTCAATTATTAGCTCCATACCCGGATGACGCAAAGCTAGCTAGCTATACACAGTGATGAACCTGGTTGAACTGGCTCCGGAACTAGCCGTTGTCTGTCTGTAAGCGGAGAGGTTAATCAAAACGTTAGTTTTGAAAATGTACTGTACAAAGCAAAGCCTTGGTACTACAATTCGTCTCGGAACTTGACATGTTTCGACAGACTTCACAACCGAATCTTTATCGTATCTGAATCTGAGAACATTTCTTTGTTTACTTTCTCTTCCGGTAATTACTCTGTTGATTTGACACTTGCTCTTCAGTTTGTACTGTCCAAAACCATCGTTTTTCGATATGAACTGGAAAATAAGTGAAAAGTTTTATAATTGTGCTGCAATAATCGAAAGAAGGCTACAATTTGCAGCTACGCTGCTTTAAAAAAAAATGGTTGAAATGTCTATTTTGCAATAAGTGTTCCAGTTAGTCGAATCACTTGTATACGTAAATGCTGATATGCTAACACACACAAAATTATTATACAATTCAAATTACGAAACGATCCCGTTATCCGCCCGGGCTGATACCAAACTTCACCGACCCAACGAACCGGACTAGACACTGCACTAATTTAATCACATCTCACAACGAAAAATTTCATAGCCTCCTACGCTAGAACATTAACGTCATCCAATCATCCCAAACACTACCTACTGACCGCGCAGCGCAGACAGCAGACTCATAACCTAAATCGTTTTGTTTATGTTTATTGTTCGCTTCTGGTAGGCCCTGCCTGGAATACATACTTCCGCAACACGCACGCACGCACTTACCATCACAATAAACAACATAATCATGGACTGCTCGGATCTAATCGTCCGGTGCATTCTATTTTTAGGCTTCGAGCGTTTCACCCACGCATTTAATTACGGCTATTTAAACAGCTTACTTCCATATGAGCTTTTCCTGCTATCTGTTCGTGCTGTTGGTTTGGGGAAGAAGCTGATTTATGACACTACACACAACGGCAAATCGATTGTTGCTAGCGGAAGCGCGGAAGGAAGATCCACGATGACAATGATAATTTGTTTTAAATGGGATTACTTTTAGTGACTCGTTAGCTAGCTGTTTTGTGGTCGCTTCATTCAATTTTTTTTATTTAAAATGGGCTAATTTGCCACTTCTGCCTATGGTCGACGAATTGAGGAAAGTTGACTTATATCCAAGTGATCAGGTGTCCCCGAAGAACTAAACTTATTATTTATCATTCTTCGTTTCATGAGCTGCTTCTCAAGGCAAAAAAGTTCATCTTGGACAATTGGAACAAGTTTGTTTGTAACCGCTAATCAAAACAGATGGGTATTTTCCATACCTAAAGAGTATCCCACATCAAATTGCATCACCTAAAAACCTATTTTAATCCACCTAGCGGTGCGATTGTGCCTTTCTCAATCATGAATCACGAGAATGTGTGCGTTGTTTATATTCATTAAAAGCTTTTAAATGCATATATTACATTTTATTATTATACATCACATGACAACTATATACAGGAAAATACATCATTATTCGAGTTCTAAAATTTTTAAAAAGAAAAAACAGCCACGGTAATATTGAACTGAAAAAAGGTGCAAAATCGGCAAAGTCCCAAAGAGTCGATTTTTATAAAAAAAAATAATTTTCGAGATAACATAAAATCTCGACGTTTCATGCATTTTAAAGATGTTTGGCATCAAAAATACGAATTCGATTTCTGAAATTTCATGAGGTCCCCCCTTTGAAAAAAAAATTTGAGTTCCGGCTTATATGGGAATTTCATATGTGACCGGACGGTTTAGTCTATATTTCCGGAACCATATATGCGATCCGTACGAAATTTTATAGACATCTATGGGGATATTATAGCTATCATTTGGGACTAAGTTTGTGAAAATTGGCCCAACCATTTCCGGGAAACTGATGTGAGTTCGTAAATTTTGAAAGATGGCCGCTTTTCCCGGGCACTTCCGGAACCGTCTATGGTGGTCAATGTAGTCAACGAAAGTTTGGTTGGCCGTCGGTGACCTAGAACAGCAAATTTAAGTTGTTTGAGAGACATTTTAGCGAAATTTTTACCTTTTTTGCTTTCATCGGAGTATCGGTTTAAATCACAATTTGCTATGTGATCGCACGCCACAACCTGTAACTGCGGAACCGGAAGTCGGATCGGGATGAAATTAAATAGCCATTTACGGGGACGCAATACCTTTCATTTGAGGCCAAGTTTAGTCGAATCGGTCTAGCCATCTCCGAGAAACCGATGTGACTGTTATTCTGAATTTAGATACTTCCGCCGGGGCTTCCGGAACCGAGGATGGTGGCCAAATAGCCTTTGAATGGATGTTAGTGACCTAATACTACAAATCGAAGCAGTTGTGGTCATATTTTGGAAAATTTTTCACCTTTATACATTCATTGCAGAATTTATTAAAATCGACATTTTCTGCGTGTTCGTACTTATCACCCTGTAATTCCGGAACCGGAAGTCGGATCCATTAGAAATTCAATAGCAGCCTATGGGAACGTTGCACCTTTCATTTGAGACTAAGTTTGTCAAAATCGGTTCAGCCATCTCTGAGAAAAATGAGTGACATTTTTGGTCACATACACACACACACACACACACACACACATACATACACACATACATACACACACACAGACATTTGCCGAACTCGACGAACTGAATCGAATGGTATATGTCACTCGGCCCTCCGGGCCTCCGTTAAAAAGTCGGTTTTCAGAGCAATTGCAATACCTTTCTATTGAGAAAGGCAAAAAGGTGCAAAATCGGCAAAGTCCCAAAGAGTCGATTTCCAAAAAAAAAAAATTTCGTGATAACATAAAATCTCGACGTTTCATGCATTTTAAAGATGTTTGGCATCAAAAATACGAATTCGATTTCTGAAATTTCATGGGTTCCCCCCTTTGAAAAAAATTTTGAGTTCCGGCTTATATGGGAATTTCATGTGTGACCGGACCGTTCAGTCTATATTTCCGGAACCATACAAGCGGTCCGTGTGAAATGTTACAGACATCTGTGGGGATAATATAGCTATCATTTGGGACTAAGTTTGTGAAAATCGGCCCAACCATTTCCGAGAAACTGATATGAGTTTGCTAGTTATGAAAGATGGCCGCTTTTCCCGGGCACTTCCGGAACCGTCTATGGTGGTCAATGTAGTCAACGAAAGTTTGTTTGGCCGTCGGTGACCTAGAACTGCAAAGTTAAGTTGTTTGAGAGACATTTTAGCGAAATTTTTACCTTTTTTGCTTTCATCGGAGTATCGGTTTAAATCACAATTTGCTATGTGATCGCACGCCACAACCTGTAACTGCGGAACCGGAAGTCGGATCGGGATGAAATTAAATAGCCATTTACGGGGACGCAATACCTTTCATTTGAGGCCAAGTTTAGTCGAATCGGTCTAGCCATCTCCGAGAAACCGATGTGACTGTTATTCTGAATTTAGATACTTCCGCCGGGGCTTCCGGAACCGAGGATGGTGGCCAAATAGCCTTTGAATGGATGTTAGTGACCTAATACTACAAATCGAAGCAGTTGTGGTCATATTTTGGAAAATTTTTCACCTTTATACATTCATTGCAGAATTTATTAAAATCGACATTTTCTGCGTGTTCGTACTTATCACCCTGTAATTCCGGAACCGGAAGTCGGATCCATTAGAAATTCAATAGCAGCCTATGGGAACGTTGCACCTTTCATTTGAGACTAAGTTTGTCAAAATCGGTTCAGCCATCTCTGAGAAAAATGAGTGAAATTTTTGGTCACATACACACACACACACACACATACATACACACATACATACACACACACAGACATTTGCCGAACTCGACGAACTGAATCGAATGGTATATGTCACTCGGCCCTCCGGGCCTCCGTTAAAAAGTCGGTTTTCAGAGCAATTGCAATACCTTTCTATTGAGAAAGGCAAAAAGGTGCAAAATCGGCAAAGTCCCAAAGAGTCGATTTCCAAAAAAAAAAAATTTCGTGATAACATAAAATCTCGACGTTTCATGCATTTTAAAGATGTTTGGCATCAAAAATACGAATTCGATTTCTGAAATTTTATGGGGTCCCCCCTTTGAAAAAAAATTTAAGTTCCGGTTTATATGGGAATTTCATATATGACCGGACGATTTAGTCTATATTTCCGCCCCCATATAAGCGATCCGTACGAAATTTTATAAACATCTGTGGGGATATTATAGCTGTCATTTGGGACTAAGTTTGTGAAAATCGGCCCAACCATTTCCGGGAAACTGATGTGAGTTCGTAAATTTTGAAAGATGGCCGCTTTTCCCGGGCACTTCCGGAACCGTCTATGGTGGTCAATGTAGTCAACGAAAGTTTGTTTGGCCGTCGGTGACCTAGAACTGCAAAGTTAAGTTATTTGAGAGACATTTTAGCGAAATTTTTACCTTTTTTGCTTTCATCGGAGTATCGATTTGAATCGCAATTTGCTATGTGATCGCACGCCACAACCTGTAACTCCGGAACCGGAAGTCAGATCGGGATGAAATTAAATAACCATTTACGAAGGCGCAACACCTTTCATTTGAGACTAAGTTTGGTTGAATCGGTCTAGCCATCTCCGAGAAACCGATGTGACTGTTAGTCTGAATTTGGATACTTCCGCCGGGGCTTCCGGAACCGATGATGGTGGCCAATGTGACCAAAGAGACTTTGAATGGCTGTTAATGACCTAGTACTACAAATCGAAGCAGTTGTGGTCACATTTTGGAAAATTTTTCACCTTTATACATTCATTGCAGAATTTATTAAAATCGACATTTTTTGCGTGTTCGTACTTATCACCCTGTAATTCCGGAACCGGAAGTCGGATCCATTAGAAATTCAATAGCAGCCTATGGGAACGTTGCACCTTTCATTTGGGACTAAGTTTGTAAAAATCGGTTCATCCATCTCTGAGAAAAGTGAGTGAGATTGTGTTCGCGTACACACACACAGACGCACATACACACACACATACATACACACACACATACATACACACAGACATTTGCCGAACTCGACGAACTGAATCGAATGGTATATGTCACTCGGCCCTCCGGGCCTCCGTTAAAAAGTCGGTTTTCAGAGCAATTGCAATACCTTTCTATTGAGAAAGGCAAAACGTCGTGGAAAATTACCTAGAGGACCGATTCTTTTTAAACTTTTGGACGATAATATATAACCCATTGGTAAGCTTTTGGATTATTTATTTCATTGAACTTCAATACCATAACCGTACGCTTACACGTTACGCTTAACTCCACTCATTAGGTACTGTACAACATCTGGCAGCAGCTTCTTCTGCACGGAAGCCAACTTTTTCTTCATGTCTTCCTCAGATTTGATCTCCCTGGGATGCTTCCGTAGTGCCAGCTTCATAATTGCCCAGTATTTTTCGATGGGCCTTAGTTCCGGTGCGTTGTGAGGGGTCATACCACTTCGTACCACTCCAGAACAGCATTTGAATAGCGGTACGAAGCTAGATCCTGCCAGAAGATCGTAGGACCCTCGTGTTGCTTCAACAGAGAGGAAGCAGACGCTTCTGTAGACACTCCTTGAGGTAGATCGCTCCGTTTACAGTCCCGGTAGTCACGAACGGCGCACTCCGTTTGCTACATGAGCAGATCGCTTGCCAAACGATATATTTATTAGCAAAATTGTAAAGTTTCTGCTTCCTTAATTCCTGTTTGATGTTCCAAACTAATGCTGGGCGGTGAAGAACAATAGCCCCGGAAGCTACCGGAAGTATCCGCCTTGACGTAAGTCTCATCATCCGTGATGAGACAATGAGGCTTCGTAAGTTTCTGGGTGTTCAGTTTCCGGGCCCGTGACTTTCCCACCGTATTTTGCCATTTCGTCACGATTTGGAGCCTTCTGTACTTTGTACGTACGCAGTCCTTCCCGGTCCTTGGCTCTCTGAACGAAAAACTTGGACTGACCAAAGATTCCGCTTAAACGCTTTCACTACACGCTTGTGATCCTGATCACTAATAGAACATCCATTCTGACGGCATTTCTCCTTCCGTTCGAGGCTCTGAATTTGGTAGTAGCGTTTGATCACACGACTCACCGTTGACTGCACGATTATGAGTTGTTTTCCGATGTCCCGATAAGAGAGTTGAAGATTTTCCAGGTGCTTGCGCAAAATCAATTCGTGACGTTGCTTTTCGGGTGACGCCATTTTTTCCAATTATCGAAAAACTGACAGCGATAAAAATACAGTGTAAACAATACACTCTAAACTATTTCTACCCAAATCTTCAAGAGAAAATACCCAATGGGTTATTTTCTACTGCGTTTTTCCGTGATGCAATTCAATGTGAACAAATGAGTTTTCCCTTGTTAAACTTTGGTCTGCTTTGTTATTTTAACAAAGATTTAAGTCTTCAAGTTTATACCGCTGATTAAAATGTTGATAAACTCGATCAACATTTTATTCAGCGGCCAGTTTCTAGCCTAAATCTACAACTTCAATAAACATTCATGCTTTTACCACCCACGTCTAAAAATGAGTATCTTTGAGGGTTGTATCAGCGTGACAATTTATGCCTAATATGATCACTTCCATCCAAGCTGGCACGACGAGATCTGGTCTTGATATGTACATACCGTAGTCCGAGACCCAATAACACCTCGTATTGGGTATTTTAAGGTCGGATTAAAAGGAATATTTCGAGTCAACTGCATTTTCATGATAATAATATTGTCGAAATTACCTAGGCATCAGCTCCGACAGGTTACAAACGTAACGGACTCAACCTTTCCGCATTTCGGCGTGAATTTTACTGTCGTGACACTTTCTTTTACTGTCAACCGACACAACGTTCTAACATTTGACAACAGAATAACGACCGAGTTCAGTCTTCGCAATTGCAATTGCAATTCGTTGACGCTTTACTACTCTCGTATAGGTTCGTACCGCTTTCGACTGTTATGATTTCCCATCCACACTTATCTCAGGGATGATTCACTTGTCGACATTTACCCGAAGCGAATGCCTTTCGCTCATCAATCTAATCTGTTTTTTTCTCATCCAATCTCAACCACGCTCTTCCAAATAAACGCGGTTTCACCAACTACTCATGTGGACAATTCGAAAAATTGAAAATTAAATTCAAAATTACCCTTTCTACCGCGGAAGATGCTTTTAAACGGCTCCGTGATCGCAAGAGTGTATGACCCGGAAAGTTCAACGCGAACGTCCTTTGAATCGCCAGCTGCACCAAAACCGCCAGGACTGTTGGATCAGGATGTCGCCTGAAAAACGGTTACTGTCGTATTACCGTCCGAAGGATCTGTCTGCGAGCAGTTTTCCGTTCATTCCGTTTTATTGAATGTTATCAGCGCAGAGTATTGCACCGGAACTGTGTAAAGGTACCTTTCCTAAGCCACAATTTTTTTCTTTCGCCTCACGAATAGAAGGACGGACACGTCAATATTCAAAATCAACAGCAACCAAGTAATGAGCAGTTTGACGGAAGTGTGTAGTACGCAGTTGGTCGTCCGAGCACCGCAATTGGGTCATTAAGCTATATATAGTTTTCCGTTTCATTCGATAAATTTTAGGTCCAATATACATAATATAACATTATTTCAAAAAAAATTTCGTTGTAATACGTAAAACGATTCTTTTGTTTTTTAAAATAAATCTTATGTAAACTTGGCAACCATACATAGGAAAACTGCGGTTGTTTACATCTGGCCTATCAGGACAACACCCAAAATGAAAAAAAAACTATATGCAATGGATGGTGTTTATGTCAAATAAAAATAACCCTCCGGAAAAACCGAGAAAACATGCCCTAATTTTTTCTGACAGGGCACCATTTGTCGTGAAATTGGATATGTCAAATCCTTCCTATAGTGTCAAATCTAGACTGTCAACATATTTCTTTATTTTAAATTTTAATATTATTTTTACCTTTCCTGAGTTGGAAAAAAACATTGTTGCAATCACGAAAATCAGCTTTATCGATGTAAGTAATAAAAAACGACATTTTTTTCTCATTTAATGACCCAATTATTGGAGAAATCTACAAACGTGTCGCCAAACAAAGGCGTTTCTAGAACAACCGTGCCCAGCGATTTCGAAAAATCTCCTACATTTTTCGAAGCTCCACTGCGGCATGCTGACCAGGGCTTTAACCGGCCACTGCAAACTCAATTATCACATGGCAACTGTTCAGCGTGCTGAGTCTTTTTCATGTGATCTTTGTGAATCCGACTACGGAACCTCATATCATCTGATATGCAACTGCCCAGTAGTAGCGCAATGGCGATTTCGAGTTTTCGGCCGTCCTTATATAGACGATATCATATTTGGACGACTGAAACTCAGAGACATACTAAAATTTCTTATCCAATGTGGTAAAGAGGTTTAGGCTTACTCGCAGGCGAGTTGACCTACTTGTTTCATTAACTTACCTGCTGTTTGTTTTTGTGCTGTTATTTTTCCCCTTTCGCTCAGGAAAATTATGAAAACACACGGCAAGGCACAAATCCACGACTGTGCGATCGTCTCTTTCAGTTTTTCTCTCAAAAAGGGGTAACCTGCTAGTTGCCGAAGTAAATGGTCGATGAATTGAATGAAGTTAACTTCTACATTCAAGTGATCAGTTATCCCCGAAAATGCCCTGCATGTTATACTTCATGTCGAGAAATCAACTAATTGGAGGAAATCCATGCAAAAGCAGCATTATATTTATATATTCGATGAATGGATAATAATAAAAATTATCATTCTTCATTTCATGAGCTGTTCTTCAAAGCAAAATCTTTCTTCTTG
Source organism: Topomyia yanbarensis (assembly GCF_030247195.1). Classification (NCBI taxonomy): domain Eukaryota; kingdom Metazoa; phylum Arthropoda; class Insecta; order Diptera; family Culicidae; genus Topomyia; species Topomyia yanbarensis. Next base: position 207,644,860 of record NC_080670.1, on the reverse strand, counting down.
GACAATTGCAACAAGCTTCCATACCTAAATGCAAATGATGTTTCCCGATGCAAACGTTCGGTCTGCTTTGCTACTTTAACAAAAAATTCTTCGAGTTCATACAGCAGAATTATGGCTGGCATCCAAACTGGGCTGACCCATATTTTTCATTTTTACAGGAAACGGGAAAAACTTCCGCATTTAAGAATTAACAATTTTTTGAAGATACGAACTTTGTAGGTCCTACAAAATTTGAAACATGGCAGATTTCTTTTAAAGCAAGGTAAATTATTACCCAAAATATGCTTATTATTTATTCAGTCTGTACCGGTACCGTGAAACTTGGAGGTGCCAATTTTTTGTATACTTTTTAGTAAATATAATATAATGGAATTTAAAAAAGAAACGAAGGGACACAGATTATAATTTTATAGTTTGAGAAAAATATTTTCAGTGGGGTTTGAGTCCAGCATAGGATGGAAAGCAATATCAGTATCGGGGCAGGGCGGATAGACAAAGGTGACGGTGAAAAGAAGAACATTACGCTTGCACAGTTTATGGCTAGCAGAGAATCGACGAAGTTAATGACAGCCTTAGGCCGATGACAAGCTGAAGCGGAAAGCGAAGCGTTTGCGGACGCGTCTGATCACTTTACATAGTGTTTTGCCGCGTTCGCCCCGCTTTTGCTATGACAGTATTACGCGTTCTACATGCACACACCAAAGAGATAGGTCAAACGCATTCGCTTCGCTTACCGCTACCGCTTCGCAAATCGCGTAAGCATGTCATCGGCCTTAGACTAGCACACTAGCAGGCCGCATCGCATCAGGTGGTCCTCCTCAGACGCGCAGGAAATACTTCAAAATGGGTCAGTCTTTAAAGTCATTTTTGGTTTCAATTTTGCAGCACAGTAGTTGGAAGGAAGACGATCATTTAGATTCGCTCTGGTGCGAGTCAGCACCACAAAGACAGATCGTTGTTTGCTAGAAGAGGTAGATGAACGACGTATTGGGAAGATCGCAGCCTAGCCATTACATCCCGAACCGGAGCGTTGGGTGATTTTTCTCAGGCCCGAAGGGAATCCAATAACTGACACCTAGCGCCATAATATTCGGCGCACGTCCAGACAATATGTTCGATGTCGTGATAACCATCTCCACAAGCGCAGAGACCACATTCCACAAGTCCAATACGCCGAAGATGCGCATCCAACCCAAGTTAACAAATTGTCGACGGTATCTTACAATAGTCCTGGCAGATCGACAGCTTCGGAGTCCTATAACAGAGACCGCTCCGTCATCCGCAAGTTGCCTTAGCTTGCAGGAATTGACAAAACATTCGTCAATTTCATTTACGTAAAAATTGTAGAGTAGGGGTTAAGACATAAACCCTGAGGAAAACCCATGTAGCGAAATCGTGATGTCAGTAAACCACCATGCAAAAATGCATGCATTTTTCCGACAAGTTTAGCAACAAGTTGTTGATAATCGAGTCGAAAGTACCCCTAATATCCCCCTTTGTTAGCATAGGCGATTTAAATTTCTGTAGGAAGTAACGCAAGGCAATCCTTCATCCTTTTGCCTATGCGAAAACCAAATTGTGTGTCCGGGAGAAAGCCGTTTGTGTCGACCTAATTGCCATGGCAGAACAGGATCATTTGGTCGATCAACTGCCTAATGCAAGACTGCATTGCAATCGGCCGATACGAATTGTGGTCGGATGGCGAATGGCGATCACTCTCATTTGCATCCAGTCTGGAGGGACAATGTTGCACTCTAGGAGCTGAATAAAATTAACAAACACCTTTTCGCAGTGTCAGGTAGATTCTTCAACAAGTTGAATTTGACTATATCCAACCCTAGAGCGTTATTGCCACATGACCAAAAGAGCAGGTGATAATTCCACTATCGAAAATTGTGATTTGTTCACGGTATCGTAAGGAGACGCGACGCTGTAGCTCTTCTGTGCCAGAGTCCTCGGGCAGACTTTTTTGCGCTTATTTTTAATCTCGGAATGAATGTGACTTAGCCCCTTTTGGGTGCCAGCCATTTATTTGTGAACCCACAAAAAAGCTGTTGTGTACTAAAAACCTCTCATGAACCATGACCACACTTCCAATTCTCCACTAAACGTTGGAAGATGTTTTAATACTCCCTGCAGAGCCAACCGTTGATCGCTCGTCATCTTGACTACTCGTATCCCTGACCTTTTTCTGCTGCTCTTTTTTGGACCGACAATACTCTTTCCGCGTAGTTCACCAGCCCGTTGATGTCGACCATTTCCAGAACTTTACCAAGAGTATCCAGTAGGCATATGGACCGATACGATGCTGGATCTCCTGGAGGCTTCCCTTGTTTTCACAAAAACCACAAGCTTGGGGATCTTGCATCTATCCGGGAAGTAGCCTTCGCCCAGACATTTCTACTACTTTTTCACAATCCTGAACATGTCCGAAAACGTCAGGATCGCAGTTTTCAGTGCCACACTGATGATACCGTCCGAACCGGGAGCTTTCTTCACCTTCAGTCCTTTTACCGCTGTTAGGAGCTTGTTGTTGGATACCCGCCTGTCGCCGACATTTTCACCATCTGCCATTCCACCATGTTCGCGCTTCTTGTTTCCGTGCCTCGGGAAGAGACCATCCACGATAGTATACAGTTGTCAGTGCACATGGAGTCTGTACTCCGGACTTGGGCCTCGGGACCTTGGTCTTAAGACACTAAACTTCAGACTCAGGTTTTGGGCTTAGTACTCTGTACTAGGAATTCTGAATCCTAGACTCTGGACTCCGGGCTCGGAAGTTTGGATTCGGACCTCAGGACTCGGGATTCGCTACTTGACACCTGGACTTAAGATGCTGGAGTCGGAAGTCTGTATTCAAGACTGCGATCTGGACTTGGAACTCCAGACTCTGGTCTTGCGACTCTGGACTCGAAATGCTAGATTCGGAACTCTGGTCTGAAGACTCTGAGCTCCGGGCTCTGGATTCGAGATTCCTAACTCTGATCTCGAGACTCTAGACTAGGGACTCTGGACTCGGGACTTTAAACTTTATCTCAAGGCTGAACTCGAGTCTCTGGATTTGAGAGTCCGAACTCTGGTCTCGATACTCTGAACTCAGAACTCGGGACTCTTTACGGAACTTTAGACTCGGTACTCTGGATTCGAGGCTCTGGGCTCTGGATTAGGGACTCCGGACTCTTATTTCAAGATTCTGGATCGCGACTCGGGGCTCCAGACTCTATCTTAAGACTCTGAACTCCGGACGCAGGCCTCGGGTATCTGGGCTCGGGACTCTGGACTCTGATCTCGAGACTCTTGACTCGAGACTCTGGACTGTGGGATGGACTCCAAATTCGGAATTCAGGACTCTGGTTTCGAAACTGGACTCTAGACTCCAAACTCTGGGTTCGGGATTTGGGACTTTGGACGCTAGACTCTGGATTCTATGCAAGGGACTTTAGACTCAGGACTCTGAATTCGAGGCTCTCGACTCGGAACTCCGAACTCTGGATTCCGGTCTCTGATCTCGAGATTCTGGTCTCTTTATAAGAGATTCTGAATATGGGACTGTGGACGCAGGACTGTGGATTCTGGTCACACGACTTTAAACTCGCGACTCAACATTTTCATCCGGTATGCCCCTCGAACATTTCCCCTCTTTGTTACCAAATCTTTGGCTTTTGCCCTTCTCTTTCCCTTTTCGCACTAGTACTGCCATTTAGAACCGCTACACCAGTCCGCACTAGTTCGCTCCTCTTAGCCGCTGAGCCGGTAATAAGTTTTCTTTGTTGCTGACTGCTTTTCCACCTGACTGTTTCGCTTTCTGTAATTTATTTATTTATTAACAGATTAAGGCCGAAGTGGCCTGTGCCGTATACAAAAGATTCCTCCATTCCACTCGGTCCATGGCCGCGCGTCGCCAGCCACGCAGTCTGCGAAGGGTCCGCAAATCGTCTTCCACCTGGTCGATCCATCGTGCTCGCTGCGCGCCACGTCTTCTTGTACCGGTCGGATTGCAATTGAGAACCGTTTTCACCGGGCTATTGTCCGACATTCTGGCTACGTGTCCGGCCCACCGTAGTCGTCCGATTTTCGCGGTATGACAGATGGGTGGCTCCCCCAACAGCTGATGCAACTCATGGTTCATTCGCCGTCTCCATGTGCCGTCTTCCATCTGCACTCCACCGTAGATGGTACGCAGCACTTTCCGTTCGAAGACACCAAGTGCGCGTTGGTCCTCCACGAGCATGGTCCAGGTCTCGTGCCCGTAGAGAACTACCGGTCTAATCAGCGTCTTGTAGATGGTCAACTTCGTACGACGGCGAACTCTGTTCGACCGAAGTGTCTTGCGGAGGCCAAAGTAGGCACGATTTCCTGCCACGATGCGTCTACGAATCTCTGCTGGTATCATTGTCGGCGGTCACCAGTGAGCCCAAGTACACGAACTCTTCAACCACCTCGATTTCGTCGCCACCGATGCAAACTCGAGGCGGGCGGTTCTCATTCTCTTCTCGTGAACCTCTTCCTATCATGTACTTTGTCTTCGACGTGTTGATGGCAAGTCCGACGCGCCTGGCTTCTCTTTTCAGTCTGATGTATTCTTCCTCCATCTTCTCAAAGTTTCGTGCAATAATATCAACGTCATCGGCGAAGCCAAGTAGCTGAACGGACTTTGTGAAAATCGTACCACTCGTGTCGATTCCTGCTCTTCTTATTATTCTTATCGCTTTCTGTAAACTGACTTTAATTTTCTGCCGTGTTGCATCTCGCGTCTTGAAGAGCTCTTGTTTCCTAGTCTGTTGACGGCTGTAGCTGAATTCCGCACTGACTGGAGCTGTTGTTGTATTTTCCGCACTGACTGGAGCTGTTGTTCGCGCATCTCCTTTTCAAAACGCAATTTCTCCATCAACTTTCTTCCCCTGGTTTACTGCTCCTTCTTTATTTGGTAGTCCATTTCGTCCTTCGATAAGCCTTTCTACGTGCCCTTTCTTAGGTTTCTTAGGTTTTGACTAGCCCGCAAAAATTAACGCAGTTCTTACTATAGACAAGGGTTCCTCAATTGGAATTCTCTCCAGCCCCTCGACCTTGACTGAAATTTGTAAAGATCGATCGGATGAGTTTGTGCCACCTGAAACCGACAAATGAGAATGCTAGCAATGAGGAAATTGGATCCAGCACCACGTCTACATGCCTCCTAACGATGTTGAGATAGACGTCGTGATTATCGATTCTAGTTTGAATTGCGTTGATCTGCTGAAGTACAGAATGGGCTGTTTTAGGAACCCCTAATGTCATTTCAGACTCATATCGGGTGATCTTCGCTGTGGTTTACTTTGACAAACGACAAGGTTCGCCTAGCTGTTAGCTTGTTTTTATTGCATGACAGGAGCTGAGCTAAATGAAGGTTATACAGCGACACATTGTGGTACTACATAATTAGAACCGTGTGAAGAGACACAGAGGGCGATTCATGTCGCTGAAAAGTGTGTCTATTATGGAAAGCGCTCGCGAGGATCAACTTTTCCCTCCCAGAACTACTCGGGCAACTATTTTTTTAGAAAGAAGAATCGCCAGCGCTTGCGGTTGCAACTAATATCTATGCTTCCTTGTTCACTGGTGAGTACAACTCTGACGACGCTATTGAGTAAATATTTCCTGCTAGAAGTTTTAGCAGGAAAAGCATTTACTCTCTCAAGCTTCTTCGTAAAGGTCTGATGGGTTACAAACCTTGGTTTGGATGCGATCCGAGACGAATTGGAATTGTGAAATGCGCTGTGCTTGAGACGACGGTTATCACGACATCGTGCATGTTGTCTGGTCGTGCACTAAACACTGTACCACCAGACCTCAGCTGAAGATCTCAGCAGGCATCGTGGAGCAATTAAGGATCTAGGAAGGTTTCTTAATAGTCAAACTTTGCTATTGTTCTGTACACTAAGAATTGGCTACGAAGTCTGTCGAAGCAGAAGGTCAAGCTCCGCAATGTAATGTAATAGCAAAGCTATGCTTTACTTTGGATTTCATTACAAACGCAACATGTAGGTACTTTTTCTGGGAATTAACAAAATAGTTTGTGGGATAAAGATGTGGTTATCCTGCGATATTTCTTTCTTTGTGACTCCGCCTATTTACTGTACCTATACTCAAACCACGCTTCGTACTTATTAAACTCAGCTTGACATATGTCTAATTAGTAATCAAAAGGGAAACGAAATCCCCTTATAAGGCATCTATTGCAAATTCGAAAATAATTCAACCTGGGTCAAACAACAGGCTCACCAGACGTTCACCTGAGTTTTGAACGTCTATCTCTTTCTCTTTTGCGAAAATTTGGGGTTAAAAATATTTCTCGTCGTAAACCAAACAACCGGTCCGTCAACGTTACCTTAGTTTATGCAGAACAGATCAAAGGCCAAACAACGTTCTCACAGCTAAGTTTTTTGCACTTGGAATTTTCCACTTGGAAAATGGGCCTCACTTCCGCGTCACGTCGGAACCTTAAGCATTCCGACATCGCGCAAGCCGCGGACGGGTAATTGCAACAAATTAGCACTTTGCTGGGTATCGGGAAGCAGGCACACGCGTGCCGCCGGGGCCATTTAGCGGCAGTAGCAGTATCATCAAACAGCACAGATGGTCCCGTTAAAATATTTCCTTTCGCCGATTTGTTGTTGTAAACAAATCGTTATTCGTGCTCCCTCGAGAATGCTACGTTCGGGCGAGGGCAAAAATACGAAAAATCCCAGTAGGCGTCGACGCTTTTCCACACACCCTCGTGAACACAAAATTGTACGCGCATCTTGAAAGCAATACCATTGATCGGAGAGTGAATGAACTGGACCGGAATTATGATCGCACGGATGTTTACATTTTCCGGAACGATCCGGGAAGAGCACTGCACTGCGCAAAGCTGATCGACGGTTGTAGGTCACTACTCTAGTCGTGACTGGCATAAATGGCGGAGGTGAATGAAAAATTCAAACAGTTTTACGCCATTTCTGCGCGCGTTTTCAGTTTTCCCCCGCGGAACTTCCCGCCGAACGAAGAGATTCTCGCACAGCTCCAACCGGGTATCATCCGCATATGCACAAAAATAACAATTGAATGGTGGTTTGTGTAAACACATGGCGAAAAAGCCAATAACTTTGAACGTCAGTAAATATGGCTACTGTATGTAGTAGCGTGCCATGGTTTGGATAATCGGTGTTCGTTGGATTGAGGGAGACAGAAGCACGCGGTACAAAATTCCGGAATGTTGCAGTAGAGTGCTGTTTTTCACCGAACAAAGCCAGAGACAACGAAGGTTGCTTGGATAGTTATTTGTGGGGAATCGGAATGTAGTCTGTTTTTAACAATTTAGCAGCCGATGACAGAATTTTTCTCGTTGCTTTAATGTGTTTTTTAAGCAAAATTTACGAGATTCACTATGAACCTATTGAAATTAAGTACTAAAAGTTTTCTTTTGGGTGCACGCCACCTTATTAGACTTAGAACCATCCAAATATTTCTTTCTATTAAACGCCTCCCGATCCAACTCAAGGTACCAAACACCTAACTAAATCCGAACCATCTTTGCAATATCATCGGACGAGGTTATTTGCTTAGCTTCATGCGTGTTCGTGTGCGATTGCGATTACGACGCAGCGCACGACATCAAGCGCCCAATAACAACAACGGACACCGAAAAGTCATAATGAATGTAAACACGACTTTGTCTTATTCCCTTTCCGATTGCGCTAACAACAATTTTTATCGTCAGGTATAACTCAAGATATAAAAAAAAATATGGATGCAGCTGTAGATATGTGGGTGCACGCTCTCGCTCTTCATTGCCCCGGCTCTCGCAATTATCATCGAGGAAAACGCGCGCACCGTCATTTACAAAGAGAAAGAGAAACTCTCGAACAGTTAAACTCTCTCTCTCTCTCTCTCAACTGCTCAAACATTCGATGTTTTTGAGTGTCGCTTTCTTTGTTATTGTTGTGATCCGTAAAAAAGCCGTGGAAAACCGCAAATAGACAAAGTAATGCAATGTATAAAAGACTGGTTCCGACAGCATGAACATGCCGCAGACTCAGGTGATTCGCATTTCAAATGCCAAAATATCCTGACTCCTGCGGTTAGAAGACAAAAGGTTGTGTCGCCGGGAAACTATAAGCTTGCTTATATTACCCTATTCCACGCTTTTCTAAACTTTCTTCCTTCAACTCTTTGCTCTTACTTGAGTACTATGGCTCCTAATATTGAACAATGAAGACTTTTTTTCAACAGATCCAACCTACAAAAGAGATCCTCGTTTTGTTTACTTTCTCTTCCGCGAATTACTCGGTCACCTTTCTGATTTCCTTTCAATTGTTTGCGTAATAAACTTGCAAAAACCTTGGTCTTTCGAAACATATTTAAATATTTAAAAGGTTTTATGGTTTTGGAGTAATAATCGAAAGAGAAAGTGAAAAAAGAGGGCTCTCATTTGCAGATTGGACCAAATGAAAAAAAAGCCTTCAAATATGCTTCACCTTCCAGTCACTTGCTAATAAACTGTCGTTACAACAGAATGTATAAAATGTAACACAGAAATTTTTTTTTGTAACATTCCAAAATGAGATCGAATTGGTCTTCTTTTCGAACACGACGCATAAAATATTATGCGTCGAAAAATCATTAAGAAAAAAAATGCATATCACAGATAGATGAAAAAATCACCGAACGCCATCTGACGATTTCTAAGGGAAAAGGCGCTGCTCACGCAGGGTGGTTAGTGTCTCGGGTTGGCTATGAAATTTCTTGAGCGTTTTTTCAAAACGTCATATCTGCAATGAGTTACTCTCTGTTTATATTTTCTCTTTCGATTTTTACGGCGTCACTATAACACTTTTCACTTATTTTACAGTACAGATCGAAAGACGGTGGTTTTAGCTAGCATATTATGCAAAGAGCTGAGGGATAAATGTTAAAGTGACCGAATTATTAACAGAAGAGAAAGTAAACAAAGAGAGTAACTCATTGCAGATATGACGTTTTGAAAAAACGCTCAAGATTTATCTACCTTAATTGTTGAAAACAACATAACTGTATTAACTATTAAGAGCCTGTAATTGTTTACTCTCTCGTTCGATTAGTACGGCGTTATAAGTTTATCCCTAGCATCTTCGAAAGGCTCTTTACAAAAAGACGAGCTCAGTAAAACTAGCAACCATGAAAATGATTACATACAAACTGACATCACGAAAAATTACATAAGTTTTGTATAGGCTTCCTTATATACTTCTCGGCAAACATATGATTGGGGCATGTAAGCTGTCAAAACTCATTTTGAGTGGAAATTTCGGGTAAACCGTTACTCGCCAATCACAGATGTCTGTAGATAAAAATTATCTGTTTCATTAACCGCTGTGTACTGTGTTCGGCCAGTAACGGTTTGTCGGAAATTTCCGTTCAAAGAGAATTTTGACAGTTGGCTTATACGCCGTAATCATACGTTTGTGGAGACTTGGTTGAATTTTTGATAGTCAATTTGGCTGCAACAAATAAAAAACAAATTTTCGCTGGCCAGTGTATAAAGAGTCTCCAGATTTGTCTAGTATATCTAGTGAAGAATTAAGGAACAAACGTAAAAGCGACCGAGTTTTCGACGGAAAAGATTCACATTACAAATTCAAATATGATTTAGCTCTGTAGTGCGAAACGTGGTATTACGTTGTTTTTAAAATTCATGGTAGATCATTTCTCTTGCAAGTAAGCAACTTGTACGCAATTTACGATCACTTGTTTGGAAGCAGTGCTGCGTGCGAAACGAGCGAGAAGCCCATCAAACCCGTTTGTTTGCGGGCGTGTACGAATAGCATGCCCAGCGTTCTTCGTTCGTTCGCACCCGAATGAAGCAAAACTGTGTGAGCAGGAATGCTCGCGTGAGACCTAAGCTTTCTTGCAAGCTTTCATCTAGTAGGTAGCGCAATTCCAGGAAGCTTTGCTCACGAAAGCGCTCGTCTGCTGTGTTACCTCGCAGCCGAAAAATGCATTCAAAAGCACAGGCGAGTGTGATGAATGCTGGAAGGGCATTGAGATATCTGACGTTTAAAATACGCACACTGAGATCTTGCATTTTTATACTACCGCCCTCCCCTTAAGCCATCAAGCGGTTTGTTTTCCTCCCAATTCGCAGTGCAAATGATTTGTTTTCCTCCCAATTTAAACGTCAAAACGGCACAATACCAACGCAGCTGGATAAGTCTATGGACTACCAAGCGTGTTCTCGCTACTTCGCCTGAACGAGGAAGGCTTTTTACGCGCCAACGAACGAGAATAGTATCACTGTTTGAAAGCTTATGTCGTTTTTCATTTGGGGTTTTTCGTTGCGTTGCGTTGCGTTGCGTTGCGTTGTGACGATGATTTTGGCGGATTGCACACTGACTTCATCATGTTTGACTGCTGATTATCTAATAAGAGTTGCTTAGGAAGTGGTAAGTAGGAATTCATACCAATCCGACCCATATTAAAACCTCAACAGCATGATAGCCATCATTGCCGGCCGCCCCCATCTCCATCGTTCACGGGGAAGGATAAAGGATAAGGTAGACGGGAAGTGTTGATGCTCCACCTACTTAACGGAAGGACGACGATTCATCAGACTCTTCCATAGGTGTCGCGGAGTTGGTGGTTTGGAAGGGTATCAGGTCTAGGATTCGCTCCAAGCAAACGATGCGACCTGTAAAGCATGTTTTATTAGGTAGTTGTTTAGTTAGTCTTCGAGTGCACGATCACTCGAAAAAGAGATGATCTTGTTTAGTTTTTGGTTATTTTTAAACTTTGGGCAGCCGGCTACCGAGAGTATACTATGTTCCCTAAACAAAAGCAATTTGAACTCCACACGGCCGACCGTGGGAGTATTGCCTAGAAAAGCTAATCTTATCCGCGTAATGGGCCGGATCACTATTTATTGCAACAGTATTTGGACAGAATTCGCTACTTCTTCTCTACGATATATTTATTGGCTTGAAAACTACCGAGTGATAACACATTATACAGGCAAAAATAGCGAGAGATGTTATAAATCAAGGAAAGTATTTCTTATTTTCCATATCGGATTGTTTGTGGAATACAAGTATACGAGCGAGAATACCGAACACTGAAGGGAAATATAAAGGATTGTTAACCTGATGCACGGGCTTGTTAGCAATAACGGAGCTTTAAATTAGGTTCATAAAAACAGACGCGGCGAATTTTCAATACGTATTGACCCGTGTTCATAGATACTAGTCAGATTAGTCGTATTGGGGCTAATTTCCGATCAACTATTCATTTTTACGGCAATGTTTTCTCGACTAGATCTGTTCGCACCCTCTCATTATGTTCGCACCCTCTCATTCTGCGGTCTAAGGACCAAATGTCATCAATAGACTTAGACTCGCGTGGAGGCATGAGATAGGAAACTTGTAAGAATTTTGCTATCCCACCGTTTGACTACCAGAATGGATGGGAGAACAGTAATACTAGCAAATACCGACTACCATAAGAGCGGTGCAAATTTGAACGAGTGACGTAGAGTACTGCACTGAAAAATGGACCAGGAGTGCGATTTTACGAAGTTTTAGCTTCCGATGGCCCTATATTTTCTGACAAAGTGAAGTTCTTGAATGTTGAGATTTTTATTACTGTTTAGAAAAGCAAAAGTATCATAAAGCTAGTGTCAGGCCTTCATGAGACCTCAAGGAGTCACTTTTGGAGGTATTCGTAAATGTAGATTTGTCGGTAGACGGTTCCAAATATAATAGAAAAATACCTAATTTAACACAACTACAGATCACTTGCAACATAAAAAGCTTTTTGTGAAATTCGACAGCTCCATCTTAAGCCAATTCAATAAATTTCCTACATGAAAGTTTCCATTTTTTAAAAACGGTTTTTAAACCAAAGCTTTGGAAGTTAAACCTTGGCGTGGAAGTGCCGGTATATTAATATATTCTGTTACTTAGTGTAGAATTAGATTTCGTCATTTACGGCTAATATACAACCGCCAGAAGAAACTTAAAACGTTGGTACACAATCAAGAAAGGCGAATCAGAAAAGGTGAGTATATGTCAGTGATTCACTAAATACAGACTGGAAAGACGGTAATATGGAAAACCTTAAGGTCCGTCCAGATTAAGTCTTCGGTACGGAGCAAAACGTCGGCCTAGGAACTCCTAGCATGTTGTTAGTCGCCTCTTACGACATGGGAGCAGTTCCCAGAGGTTCTATTCTTGGTTGAAATAGTGCAAAAAGATTTCAGCCCGCCGGACACCACACGGCTTTCGTTTTTCATTTGGGGTTTTTCATTGAAAAACCCCGGGGCGGTGGATTGCACTGGTGTTGCATTTTCTAGCAGATGAGCAGGCCACTAGACGTGTTTCATTCCCACTTCTGCTAGAAAGTGCAAAACCAGTGCAATCCACCGCCCCAGTGTTTTTCAATGAAAAACGACAATTGAAAAACACCGGGGCAGTGTATTGCACTGGTTTTGCACTTTCTAGCAGAAGTGGGAATGAAACACGTCTAGTGGCCTGCTCTTCTGCTTGAAAATGCAACACCAGTACAATCCACCGCCCCGGGGATTTTCAATCAAAAACCCCATTAGACGTTTCAATAGGTTTGTTCCAGTTCATGGAAGCTGCTCCGGAGCAAAAAATTCTTGCTTCTTTTTACTCCGGTTTACTACCAGAAGAAAAATGAGAAGAAGAGAGTACAGGAACGATTTTCTCCCTGTTTTCTCCTGGTACTGGTACAAGCCTAATACAAACTCACTTGTCCAAAGCAAAACTCGCAGTCGCAGAGGAAAAATAAATTCCATCGTGGTACTCACCTACAAATATTCCTTTTCTATTCACCGTCTAGTTCCCCAGAAACCAGCAATCGATCTTCATCAAATTAAGCTTTAAATTACCCATAATATGCCAATTGTTCGCTGACCCGTCTTAATCAGTTCCGCTGTGCTATCGGTCTCATGACTAATGCATGAATCCAGCCTAGCCGCACTTTCTCACGATTATTAGACCTTGTTTTGGTTTGGAATTTCTATGTTTAGTTCTGACGACTCGTCCCCTAGCTCGGACTGACTGGCTGTTTACGCACAGCCTGCTTTTGTTATTATGGTCAACTCCATTCTCATGTCTCATTCAAAAGCAGTGAAAGTCTTGCGCTCACCGCTTTTTTTTGGTGCTCATTGAATTTAGTGACCGCCAGACATTGGTTTCAGTGGGAATGGGATGGATTTTGGTAGATCTTTTGTTTCCGAAAAACAGACTCATTAGGGTCGATGAGTCCAAATTATAGGCATTCCCCCTTCAACTTCTTAATAAAGGTTTTAGCGGTCCTAACTGTCGTGGTACTTGTTTTCTAATAAAATTGACTGTAATTGAACTATATCATTTATTTTTTCTGAAATGTACAACTCATAGGTCACAAGCAAAAGAAAAAAAATCTTTGGACATACTGAGTAAAGACGAATGAATCACACTGAATAGAGACTCGCCATCTTTATTGTTTGTTTACCATTTATCTGTCAGTGTCATTCCAATCGAGCACGAGAACTGTCAAACGCCCTCAATCTGAAGAAAATCGCTTCGAATTCTTCTCGAACCAAGGCCATTGACGGTACTCGTACTCTATTGGAATGACACTGACAGATACATGGTAAACAAACAATAAAGAAGCGAGTCTTTATCCGGGGGATTCAGGATTAATACCGACTTTTGTTAGATGTCAATTTGACTTTTGCCACAAACATGTTTTGCATTAAACTTAAAATATAAATTCTTTTCCAAATTCGTTCGATAAAGCATGGAATACTTCACTAAATTAAAGAAATGGCAATGAATGTATTTTATTAGTGTTATTTTTCTCATAAATCCCAATGGTTTATTTAATTCGTTTATTTGGTAAGACACATTTGCGTTAGCTTAAAGGTGCCAATATGCACTTTATGATTTTTAGCAGGGGGATTATAAATCCTAATTTACTTTAAAAAACGGTAGGAAAATTATCAAAGCAGAGTTTCGCTTCATGTTTTTTCTACGCTCTTCTTTGGAATCAGATTCGTTGTTTTTTAATACAAAAATTTTGGCGCCTCGTTTTTAGTTCTATTGGTAATGGCACCATGATTCATAAATTCACGCCATACATTAGCCCGTTTAGATCGTCTGCGCAGTTGAGCCATTCAGCTTCGAACTCAACTCGGACATCCAGCGGCGGTAAATTTTCGCAAACCATTTAGTTTCCGTTTCCATGAGCCATTCAACTCCCAGATTTGTCACGATCTACTCGGATAGTCCCCGTTGTTGAATGCACTATACTGCGACTGAGAGTTCCCCGGTGGCGGAATTTCTCCCGATACTAATATCCATTTTCCTGAGCAATTTGGCTTCCCGCTCGGCAATCTACAAGATCCAGTCGCTGGCGGTGAGTCTAACCTACTAAAAGGGCTAACTGTTTGGTGTCACAACTAGTCTGGTGATTTCGGCTGGAGTGTGGCATTCGGTTCACTAGCCTACTCCACGGCCACCGGGAGAGTGCACTTATTCGAACTGTGAGCTCGGATTACTATTTAGTTGATCTCTTTCCCTAATATTTGTGAAAGTCCACTAGCATCTAAACGACTATTCCACTGACGGTATTTCACGTCCTTTTTACATTTGTTATATTTTCTTTATATACTTCTTGTACAAAATTCTCTCCAATCCAATCCGGGGCAGTCAAAGACCGCTAGTTGCAGCATTTCTTCCATACCCTCGCACTCCGGACAATATGACGAGGGCACATGACCGAACCGATGCAGACACTTCCTGAAGCAATCATGACTGGATAGGAACACCGTTAGATAAAAGTCTATGTCTCCGTGCTTTCCCCTCGCTCACAACGACAAATTCGGGATTAGACAATGGGTCAAAGTTCTGTTCTCCGTGTTATCTCAATCCCGTTGCTTGTTGCCATCGAGTCAGCTCTCGCCAACTTGCTCTCGTACCGCAGTGTATTTTCGATTACCCCTTCTCTTTTGATTGGGTACCTTCACTGCTCTCTCTATCTGATTGTCCAGATGCATTCGTTCGGTGACTCTCGGACCGATAGGTCGATCTATAATATTACATTTCCCATTCTTATCAAAATGCCTTTCCTATCGTCTATCGAACGCTGAAATAAGGCCGTACCCTCCGAATCTCTGTTATCGCGGAAACCATTCCGTTATGGCTACTGTACCACATACCGACCCGGCACGCCACGGACCGGACCGAGCTTTGATAGTGTTGCTTGCAATCTTTCACATGCTGACATCTCCTCCATCGTCCAGAATCTCTCAACATCTACCTGGTGCATCAAAGTGCCACCCAGGTGCAGTATGTGTCGGAGCTGGAGTCTGCTGTGGTAGCTTGTCGAGCAACCCTGCCCTTACCTCGAAATAGTTCTCTTCGAAAATTCGCCCGAGCTTGCCGATGTTACTCCTCGATGAATCCCTTTAAGCTTGTCCCACTTCGCTTCGAGTTCGTGAAGACACTCGTCGGTTGCTTGATTACTGCTGAGGAATTTCGCCGTCGGCAGTAGGAAAATTAACGATGTTATCCCGGGCTTCAGCTTCTTATCGAGCAGGAACGCAATCGTGGTTTCGAGTTTTCGTCTGTGCTTACATAGACGAAACTGTGAAACTTAGTAACATACTAAAGTTCTTAATCCAGGACAGTGAAGAGCTTCAGATTTTCTCGCCGGCGATTTGAACTACTTTTGAGTTCAATTTTCCAGTTGTTTGTTTTCGTGTTATTGTTTCCACCCTTCCAAGCCTACTTCCTACCCTTTTCTCTCTTAATTTCCTTTCGATCAGGGGAATGGTTAGAAGACATGTCCAGACGCAAATCCCCGACTACATTCATGATTCGTCAGAAAAAATCCCCTAAGAAATTTTGTTCATAACTCTTTTGTTTCAAACTGTATCAATATACTGGGTATTCGTTGATCCTTTCGATCGGTATATAGATTCTAGTATAAAAATGATCAAAACGATTTTAATGGGCAAAGAGTGAAATTCGGCCCACAATCGGAGACATTCCCCTAGATTTATGTGCTGTGGAGAACTCGGTGTAGATATAGTAGATCTGCTGAGGTATTTGTAACGATTGAACAATACAAAATGTGTACGGTATTGGATTCGGTTGAGATTAAATCCGTGTTAAGGTTCTGAAATGTAGTTAGAACAGTTGATGATCTTGTCGTTCAAAGCCATTTGACTCATTGTCGATGTCAATGAGGTCAAAATCATTAACGCGATCGAATGGAATGACAATTAATATAAAACGTGAAATTATTGAGCTTAACAGCGGTCTGAAGTTGATCAACGTTTGCACAGCTTTGAATTTCGAGCGGCAAGCAATAAGAACGCCACCACCACACTTTTACTGCTTTGTTCGAAAGGGTGCTGTGCCGGAAAGTGTGAATGCTCGCATTTGATTTGTATGAAAGAATATTGGTGTCCGTGCACAGGAACTGAACCGGCACTGAAACGGATCGGATAGGTGGAAATAGTGCTTAAATCTAAGGACAATAATGAGCTGTTAGACGGGAGCGTGTAGCATGCAGTCAAAAGACAGAACGGCGTGAACGCACCCCACCCGCGTCCAGTTGTTTGCTCGAATCAAAACTCTTCGAAAAAAAAGTTCATTCTGTAGTGTCAAACTGGTGCCCAGGTGGCGAAATCGTTAGAGTTCAACGAGGAGCTGGAACGTTGCCAGAAATTTTTTATTTCCTAGATTATGTTTTAGCAAACTTCCGGTAACCATCCGGTACCCTTCGGGAACCTCTGTTTAAGGCGTACACGTACGATGCGGTTTGGCCGCATAACCGAGGTCTAGGAACCGAAGTGGCGCAAGGCCGCTGACGATCTGCCGGGCGAAGTGACCGCCGACTCGCTGTCGGAAGAAAGCAAACCTGTGATCCACTCATTTGCCCGGTTTACTCAAACATAGGTGCCATCCTTAGTTTAAGTCGGACTGAGTGGTAGCGAAGTCGGATAGCATGCGTAAAATGCGATATGGTGTAGCCACATTGGGTGGTGGAATCGAAATAAAATTTGCAACGCTAGCAAAATGTAAACATAAAGGCACACTCCGGATGAACCTATCGTCAATTGACATTTCGACGAGTTTTGATTCAAGCCAATAAAGACTGTCAAACACCTCGCGAGGGGGGGTCCCGCCCCACTCGCGAGGTGTTTGACAGTCGCGGGATGATGGCAGCTGTCAAACATGAAAAATGGCATATTAAAAAAAGAAATTTTCAGTCTACTGAGTGCGGACGTGTTGCGAGATTCACTTGTGTCAGGTCAGTGCAAAAGTGCTGTGAAAGATCCGAGTTTGACTCGGTGCAATTTGGGTGGAGTCCTAGAAAACGAGTGCTGCGAAGACGACGAGTGCGCGACGATTTTCTGCTGGTAGACAACTCGTCAGAGAAACCGTGGTGCGCCATCCTTCCGCTGAGGAGAAACTGTGACGATCACTGTTTTTATGATCGCGAACTTCGGGAAGTTTACTCTTGCGCTCGCTGCGAGTGAAGAACGTCTCTTTGGAAAGACGCCATCTTGAGAAGAGAAGAACGAAGTATCTCGATCATAGAAGGTCACAAGACGAAAACAAAAGGACGCGGCGCATCGACGGCGAGAAGGAAGCACCTGCCATTGCCACACTGGTAGCCGATTCTAAGTTATTGCGGCGAACCTCCTGGCAAAATGTGAAGACATCTGCAGAGAGGGCCCTCCGCAGCAGCCGGAGACCAATCACGACGCCAAGGGGGGTTCATGAACGATGGAGAAGCTGCGACGTTCTGATGATAAGTCTACATAATATCCCTTTCTGCTCATACACGCTTTGTTTCTTCCGGTACGTTCTGGGTCAGTTGGCCTTTAGATTTTACAATTCCCACTTGCCTTTTCGACGGCAATTGCAGAACGCATCAGACTTTATTTTCATACAATTCCGACCACTCTTTGTTGCACTGTGCTTGAAGGGTGCTTTCACGGAAATGCTTAACTTGAGCTATAGATGCACTACCGTAAAATAGGCTGATAAGGAAGTCATATTCTCAGGACTCTTCGGTTACTACGCCGTCTATATCGACGACGTTAACCGGAATATACACATGATATTTGATGTTCAATCGTTCACATTCATTCATTCATAATTGTTTTGGCCTGTTTCCTATCCGAGAGAACGAAGTTTATTTGCATTTACCTTTGTAATTTCACTCACACTAACAAAGCTAGAAGTCAGCATTTTGCTTTAGAAGCTTCCCTTTGGGCTGAAAAAAAAAACTATATATCGATCGCCTGACTGGTTGTTATATTCTCGGACATACGGAATATTAAAGTTAAGGGAGGCGCTGTTGCCATTATCGCCAGTATCAGAACCCAGGAGAATCAAATCGTTGGGAAACAGGAATTTCATTAATTTACCGTTTTGTAAATAGGGCTTCGAAAACCGCTCTAGTTCAGTTTATTTGCCCTAACTGACTCTAAGTTTCAGGGCGGCACAGATTCGTCTACCAAAAATCTGTGTACATAACGCAAGAAAAACAAATTAGAAACACGGCTTATTCTCAAATTTTCTTCCCCTTTGCTGTCTCTAGTTTCTAGTTGCTGACGACGAGAAGGCGGGCGATTCCTTCCGACCGCGCGGTAAAACAATAACAGCGTTCTCTTTCGGCTTCTGTTTACTGCTCCGGTAGTGGTTCTTTGGAAAGGTGAGTTCTTTTGTTGGACAGTTCCTAGCAAAGTTGGTAACCACAATACAGGAAATCAGTGTGGAAAGCTTCCCTGGGAAATCCTTTGTCCGTTCTACTTCGCTCATCGATTTAATCGGAAGTGCGGAAGAGCTTGGTTCGTTTGACTTATCATTCACAACGAGACCTGCTGGTGCTTCCGGATCCTTAATACTGTTTTCAAAACTATTCGTCCACTGAAATCCGAATTACGATGGACGTCGATTTTTTTAGGTTCGTTGGATTTCCAGCTATTCTTTCAATTTTGAATATTGGGCAACCGAAAATACTGTTCAAATATTGAATTATAATATGGAAACACTGTGTCTTCAAAAACTGTACTATTAATTTATCCGAAATCAATTATTTATTCACTTATTGTCTCATTTACTCTTAATCTTATTTATTGTTTAATCCCCTTTCTTGTTTTATTATGAGTATGGTGACTGTACTAAACATTTTTTCCGTTTTTTCGAACATTTTCCAGAAATTGAGTCTGGTTTACATTACCACCACATTAATTATTTGCCGAACGAGGCACTTCGCTACACAAGCACACAATTCACTTTTAACGAATAGTGTAATGAAACAGTTCTAATCACACACTTTATAAGAGAAGCGCCTAATGATTTTATCAAAATCTCAACACTTATTTTTTCGCAAGCAAAATTGTACCATTAATCCTAAAAATAATTACAAACATCACACCTTACCCAAGACTCAAACCGTTTTCCACATTCTCAACCATCACCGTCAGCACCGTCATCATCATCAGCATCGACATCACCACCACCGAATCGATTCAACCGCGCACCAGCACCCGCAGTCAGCCGAGCCAGCAAACAATTAAAACCAGTTTACTACGATCGGTTTGTGGTGATGGTGATGTTTTTGCTCGTTCGGTCCGCCGGCCTGTGCGAAAAGTGAATGGCAGCTAGCAGCTGGGCGACTTGCGTTGCGATCTCAACCAACCAACCAACGACTGGACGGCGAAGCGCAAACCCGAACTCCGAAGCCTGTTCACCACTTCCAAACCACTTCCGAGCGGTGTGGTTTCAATTCATCGTCTTCGTCGTCGTCGCTTAGAGCAATTTGTGAGGCGCCGCCTATTCTTAAGCTACACGTGATGGTTTGCGGTGGTGTCGTGGTCGCGATCGCCGCCGAGTTTCCATTCTAGTGTTGGTGTGTGACATTTGCGTTTCTTCTTGGCGGTTGTGTGTTAGAATCCTCGAATAAACGAAGAAAGAAAAGAAAAAACTATTTCGCAGTGGATTGTGGCCCAGTTCTAGCTCTTCGAACGTGGAACTGAAGGAGAACCAGCCGCCCGATCGACCGACCAGGAAGACTAGAGCTTGGTTCGTTCGATTTTATTTGTTGCGCGCGGGGAACCAGTTTTTTGCAAGCCTTCTTTTTATTTCTCTCTTCTGTGCGCCACCACAATCGAGCTAGGGCGGTGGGTCGCAGGCAACGAACGTCCCGATTTTGCACCACTGCCGCGTAATGGAAAGCAGCGAACATTTGGTCCCCTTTTATTGGAAGTGATAATTGAATCGGTCAACAGGATCGATAATTTACCTGCTGGTTTGCTAAATAGTAAAAAAGTTGTGCAACTTTGGGCTTCTCCCCAGAAAAAAACCCACTTAAGGTCGGTCGGCCGAACAAAAGGCAGAAGAAGAAGGAGGAAGCACCGAAAATTGAAATTAAATTGTATTAATTCTGAAAGTGATAAACAAGTGTTTGGTGATTGTGTGTGTTTTTTCCATAAGTGACGTGAAGTTCCCCTTCACTATTTTAGTGTCCCAGCCAAATGAGCCAAAACAAAATCCGACTGTGAAGTTGTGAAGATATTCAAGACGGGGTTCGCTGCTTCTAGCAGTTTATTCATATTGAAGTCTCCTCGAATCATTTGATTCGACCACTAAACGGGGGAAGCGGTTGGTGAGATGATGAAAGTCCAGCTGGAGGACCAGCGGTTGCTGTTGAGACGACGACGTCGTCGAAGAAGACATCACGTTTTGATGGATGGTGGCGGGGGTGGATCCCGTTCGCGTACTGCCGCTGTCAATCGCAGTTGGCGGTTGTCCAACTCTACGCTGATTGCGGCTGTTGTTGTTTGTGTAATCGTCGCCATTGGCAGCTGGGCCGGTGTCGGTTGTCAAGGTGAGTAGTATATAGTTAGTGGCTACTAAGCGAACGAGACTCGGTAATTGACCGGCTTCGTGCCGGTTATTTTTTTGAAAGTTTTCGGACGAATGAATGGTTCCGCAAGAGTTTCTCTTTGGATTTTGAAAAGAGGTGTGGGTTGCTATGAGCAACGAGTTAGAACCTGTCGCGATTTCTATTGAAGGAAGTTGTTTGATGGCTGATTCATGAATGATTGAATTTAGACCGTTCTTGACCTACTTTCCGATAATAAATAAATGGCCTGAAACTAGATGTTGATAATATCAAACACAGAACAAAATGTTATTTCGTCATGACAAACATGCCGGAAATCGATTCTCTACAGTATATTTGAATTGAAATTGGGGATTTGATCTAGACAACACAGAATTTGGACTGATTCATCTGGATTTATATTTTAGTGAACCGAGAGACCGAGCAGGAACACGCTAAAAAAACTCCAGAAAGAGTACTGTGGAGAGAAAATTAGCATTTTTGGCAACGTGTGCCCCGACATTGTATGGCAACACGTCCAATGCTATAAAGATAGGCAGTTGTTCGATTAAAGTCGTTTTCGACAGCTAAAACCAAATTCAGACTATTTAAAATGTAGTCTTCGCAGGTCTCCCTCTAGAGCCCCTTCAGTGTACATCGAACGTGCCAAAGGAACCATCAAAGATCGAAAAACGAAAAAAAAATCGAAGAATCGAATCGAAAATTGATCATCAAATCTAAAACCTAGAATCGAACATCGACCATCAAAAATTGAACAACGATCTTCGAAAATCAAACAGAAAAGCCTCAATCGAATACCGAAAAACGAACATCGAAAATAAAAGAACTTAAAATCGAACATCGCAAAACGATTATCAAAAATCAAACATCGAAAACGTATAATTAAAAATCGATCATCGATCATCAAAAAATGGAACAGCGAAAAGTTAAAATCGAAAAACGAACATCTAAAATCGGTTCCCGACTATCGAAAATAGAAAAACTATAATCGATCATCAAAGATCGAACATCGAAAACCTAGAATCAAAAATCGGTCATCGAAAATCGCTCATCAAAAATCGAACATCGAAAGCCTAGAATCGAAAATCGGTTATCGAAAATCGATCATCAAAAATCGGTTCCCGACTATCGAAAATAGAAAAACTATAATCGATCGTCAAAAATCGAACATCGTAAATCGCTCATCAAAGATCGAACATCGAAAACCTAGAATCGAAAATCGGTTATCAAAAATCGATCATCGAACCTGAAAAATCGAACATCGAACATACAAAATCGATCATCAAAAATCGGACATCGCAAATCGGTCACCGAAAATCGAACAGAGACAAGCCTTAATCGAATATCGCAAAACGAACATCGAAAATCGGTCCTCGAACATCGAAAATAGAAGAGCTTAAAATCGATCATCGCAAAACGATTATCAAAAATCAAACATCGAAAATCAAACATCGAAAACGTATAATTGAAAATCGATTATCGAACATCGATCGTCAAAAAATCGAACAACGAAAAACTAAAATCGAAAAACAAACATCTAAAATCGTTTCCCGAATATCGAAAGTAGAAAAACTAAAATCGATCGTCAAAAATCGAACACCAAAAACCTAAAATCAAAAGTCTGTCATCGAAATTCGATCATGGAAAATCGAACATCGCAAAACGATAATCAAAAATCGATTATCAAACATAAAAAATCAGACATCGCAAATAGCACGTCGAAAATCGAACAACGGAAATCGATCATTACAAATCGATCATCAAAAATCGAACATCAAAAATCCAACATCAAAAACCTAGATTCGCACATCGATCTTAAAAAATAGAGCATGGAAAAGCTAAAATCGAAAATCGTTTCTCAAATATCTAAAATCGAGCATCGTAAATCGATCATCAAAAATCGAACATCTAAAATCGATTATGAAAAATCGAATAATCGAAAATCTAAAATCGATCATCAAAAATCGAAAATCGAAAAGCGATCATCGGAAAACGAAAGCCTAGAATTGATCATCGAAAATATAAAATTGATCATCAAAGATCGAAAAGCTAAAATCGAAATTTTTTAAAAACGAGCATCGAAGGTTAGTTCTCGAATATCGAAAAGCTAAAATCAATGATCGAAAATTGAACACCCAACATCGAAAATCGATCATCAAAAATCGAACATCAAAAATCGAAAATCGATCATCAAAAATCGGACATCGAAAATCGATCATCCAAAATTGAAAGTCAAACATGACGAATAGAACATCGAAAATCGAACATCAAAACTCAATCATCAAAAATCGAACATCGAAAATCGCTCATCAAAAATCGAACATCGAAAACCTAGAATCAAAAATCGGTTATCGAAAATCGATCATTAAAAATCGAAAGTCGAACCTGAAAAAAATGAATATCGAAAATCAAAAATCGCTCATCAACAATCGAATATAAAAAATCGAAAATTGATCATCAAAAATCAGGCATCGATAATCGTACGTTAAAAAACGAACATCGGAAACCTATAATCGAACATCGATCATCAAAAATCGAGTAACTAAAACCGAATATCGAAAATCGGTTCTCTGATATCGAAAATCGAAAAACTTAAATCGTTCATCAAAAGTCGACCACTGAAAACCTAGAATCGATAATCGAAAAGCTGAAATCGATAATGGAAAAATCAATCATTGGAAAACGAAAGCCTAGAATCGATCATCGAAAATATAAAATTGATCATCAAAGATCGAAAAGCTAAAATCGAATATTGAAAAACGAGCGTCGAAAATTGGTTCTTGAATATCGAAAAGCTAAAATCGATCATCGGAAATTGAACATCCAACATCGAAAATCGATCATCAAAATCGAACATCAAAAATCGATCATCAAAAATCGGACAACGAAAACCTAGAATCTAAAATCGATCATCCAAAAGTCGAACATAAAGAATCGAAAATCGAACATCAAAAATCGCTTATCAAAGATCGAACGTCGAAAACCTAGAATCGAAAATTGGTTATCGAAAATCGATCATCAAAAATCGAACCTGAAAAATTGGTTATCGAAAATCGAACATCAAAAATCAATCGTCTGAAATCGGACATCGCAAATCAAACATCGAAAGCCTAGAATCGAACATGGATCATCAAAAATCGAACAGCTAAAATCGAATATCGAAAATCGATTCTCGAATATCGAAGATCGTAAAACTTAAATTGATCTTCAAAAATCGAACATCGAAAATCGATCATAAAAAAACCCAACATCAAAAACCTAGAATAGATAATCGAAAAGCTAAAATCGATTATGAAAAATGGAACTTCAAAAATCGAACATCGAAAATAGATCATAGATCTCTAATCGATAATTGATAATCGAAAATAGACAATTGATCATCAAAGAACGAAAAACTAAAATCGAATATTGAAAAACGAACATCGAAAATTGGTTCTCGAATATCGAAACACTAAAATCGAACATCAAAAATCGATCATCAATAATCGGACATCGAAAACCTAGTATCGAAAATCGATCATCCAAAATCGAAAGTCGAACATGAAGAATCGAACATCGAAAATCGAACATCAAAAATCGAACATCAAAAATCGATCATCAAAAATCGAACATCGAAAATTGATCATCAAAAATCGATCATCGAAAATCGATCTTAAAATATCGAAAATTGATTATCAAAAATCGGACATCGATAATCGTACGTCGAAAAACGAACATCGGAAATCTATCATCAAAGACCTAGAATCGCACATCGATCATTAAAAATCGAACATCGAAAAGCTAAAATCGAAAATCGGTTCTCAAATATCGAACATCGAAAACTTAGAATCGAGCATCGATCATAAAAATCGAACAACTAAAATCGAAAAACTTAAATCGTTCATCAAACATCGAACAACGAAAATGGATCATAAAAAATCCAACATCGAAAACCTAGAATTGATAATCGAAAAGCTAAAATAGATCATGGAAAATCGAACTTGAAAAAACGAACATCAAAAATCGATCATCGAGAAACGAAAGCCTAGAATCAATAATCGAAAATAGAAAAATATTGATCATCAAAGATCGAAAAGCTAAAATCGAATATTGAAAAACGAACATCGAAAATTGGTTCTCGAATATCGAAAAGCTAAAATCGATCATCGGAAATTTAACGTCAAAAATCGATCATCAAAAATCGTACGTCGAAAAACGAACATCGGAAATCGATCATCAAAAGTCGAACAGCTAAAATCGAAAATCGGTTCTCAAATATCGAAAAACTAAAATCGATAATCAAAAATCTAACATCGAAAAACCAAAGACTAGAATCGATCATCGAAAATATAAAATTGATCATCAAAGATTGAAAAGCTAAAATCAAAAATCGAAAAAAAGTAGTCGATAAAGAAAAATTGAACATTGCAATACCACAAATCGAACATCGAAATCGGCCATCGCACATCGAAAATAGCAAAGCTACAATCGATTATCGAAAATCGAACATGAAAAACCTGAACTCGAACATTCGAAAATCGAACATCAACATCGAACATCGAAAATCGGTCATCGAATATTGAATATACGAAATCCAAAATCGAATGAAATTCATAATCCTAGATTCAAAATCTAAATTCGAAACGCTAAATTAAATTTATTTGACGTGTTTGATGCCGCTGCGAATACATGTCTTTCCAGCTGTCGTCTATCGTCGTTGTGCTGATTTCTTAACCGATCTTTTGTGCAATATTTTGTAACCCGCCAGGGTAACAATTTTGCACTGGGTGGAAATATACCCTTTTTTTGCGTATACACTCCGTAGAGTGTATTGTTTACGTAAAATTATGCTCACCGCTGTTCGGTACCGTTCACATTTAGTTGTAAATTTTTGTTCATTTTCGCGTTTGTGAACGGTTTTATTCGTACAGATAGGTTAGATAATTTTTGTTTTATGTTTGTGAATTAGTAACATAGGGCTTAGGTAGGCTACCGCTCTCCTCTTGCAAAAATTCGTGTGTACTGGTTATGCTGCTCATCGTTGACAGCTGTGCGACAAGGCGGTTGGCGGTTTGTGATAGTCGAGTGCGGAAGGCGGCCATCGTGTTAGAGTGAACAGAAAGTGACGGACCACGGCTACAATCAGACGTCCAGGAAATTGCTGTGGTTTTTTTCGGGACAGTTTCCCGCCACTGTTAAATAGTTTAGTGCGCGCATGCGACGGTAGATTCCCGTCGAAAGTGCCGGCCCGTGGTCCGGGTGCTAAAGAAAGTGTGGTGCTGGATCGCCGTCGGGGGAAGCTAATTATCAAGGAGCTTTCGCTTCCCCGGCTAACCGTAAAGGATCCAGACGCACCATTCCGCCCTCGCTGGGAAGGATAAGCCGAACGAGCCTTGCTCTCCTTCCCAGCTAATAGCCAAGGAGAGCGAAGCAGGGTGGACAGCGGCTCCCCCTGGGAAGAACACTGCGGTGTCTTCCGGGATTCTTTGCGGGGAGCAAAGAATCCGGTGATTCGTCACCACCGTCGCTAGGGACGTTCCAACAAAGGAGCAAAGCTCACCTCCCTGGCTAATTGTAAAGGACCGCTGCCGGAGCAGCCAACGTAAATAGGGAGAACTCGGCCGTTGCTGTCCCGGCCGGTCGGAAGAAGCCGCCCGCCTTTCCGCCAGCAGTAGCAGATCACCAGCAGCAGCAGCAGTTGAGAGAGTAGCGGGAATAAAAGTCGGTAAATTTTATAATTATTTGTTTACTTTTTCTTGTTGTGTTACGAAATCCGAAAGTCTTGGTAGAAGCACCTAGGCCGCCCTGAAGTAAAGGGTACGCCGGGCAAATAAGAACCCGAGTAGCGGGGAAACCCCTACTTACAATTTTTAAAAAGTTCTTTGAGCAAGGCACGAGTTTCCGGTTACTTGGAAAGTGCCAAGATATTTGAAATAGTCACCGGAACTATCGTATTGTTTCGCATCAACAGTAATATTTTCACTGATCGACCCAGATATATACTCCGACGATCCGTAAGCACAAACCTCTCCGATTATACGTCAACTAGCATTTCGCAGAAAGAGCAAAACGCACAAATTAAGGCAGTGTATACCGACTCAAAAGCGACCGAATCGGGCAATAGCTTAGCTTTCACAAGGCAGCAACTTGGCCCCGCTAGTGTTCGTGCTATTCTTCAATGGCGAAATACTTTGGACATCGAAGTCGCATGACCGGTCTTGTCTCACTGGCATGACACAGAAAGTTTTAAAAAGTAGTAGTGTGCAGCAAAGATAATCCAAGATGTTGTCCCTTCTTCACATCCCCGTCACTCAACGATCTTTACGCCGACTGACGTGCTTCAATCAAGATTTCATTGTACGGCGGTTGGATTCAACGAACCGTTATTAACATGTAGGCGAACTCTCAAGGATCTAGATTCGATTTCGGATTAACTTGATAAAATAAAAAATAAATTAATTAATATAATAATAAAATAGTAAAAGAGTGAATGAGAAATCGAATGAAAAAGTAAAAGAATAAAAAGTAAACAATTAAACTCGAAAATCAACAAAACAAGCCAACAGATTCGATAATGATTGCAACAGTTTAAAATTTGCGTATGCTTTATTTCAAAATTGACCGAAATTTGCCCAATTCCTTTTTAGAGTGTATTGTTTACATCCGCTCAGCTGTGTACTTGTCCAGATGGAAGAAAATCACCAAAACGTTTGCGAAGGGATTTTAAAACAGAAGAAGCTGCCACAATTCCCTTCGAAATACCTGATTATGATATGCGCTTGTGGCAAACCTTTTTCGTTTTTCACCCTTTTCTGTAATTGTGTGATATGTAACGGCAGCAGGGGCGCTCTTTCCAGATCAAGCCGTGAAAAATGTTCTCGAGACCTGTACACATGTACAGTGCAACGCGAAGCGTTCTGGGAACGTGCATTATGCCATTAATAGGTTTCTACCTGAGACGCGCGTCTCGAACCGAGAGCGTACCATGGCGGCCAGGACACAGCTTCGAACAATGGAATCGAAAAACCCGTTTAACACAATATCGTAAAGAAAAAAAAACTAATGTTTGAATATTTTAAATGAGAACTTCCCCTTAAAAGTATACGTGGGCCTTTTGACATCTTCGAGTAAACAGAAGTCCCGTGTGCGATGTCACTGAAAGTCAAAAAAGTTACATTTGAGTACCTTCAGAAACTTAAAAGTTTGAACGATAAAAATATTAGCAACTTCAACACAGGAAATGCACATTGGTTTCATCTGTCAATTGGTTGTAGCCTTACATTTCAAAAAAAAGATAGTTATATGATTAAACCTTGAATTTAGGATTTGCCTAGAAGAAAAGCAGATGACAGTAAACCTAAAACAAAAAAGAGGCTTTCAATTTCACTGGCTCGATGCTTTTTGAAGTCATGAATCTAGCTAGTCTTTTTTAGGATTAGAGGGCAACCTGAGCGATACGATCAGACACTCATTTTCCGAAAATGTAACTTAAATATGACTCAGCCCCTCAGGTAGACCATGAAGAAGCAAGTCCTAGGACAGTTTCTTCCTGCTCTAAACTGGAACGATTTATCCACCCGGTGACTTCCTGGAACGTTTGAAATTTTTAACGCCAACCTGCCGGTCAATAGTCTCTGGACCGCAAACATTCAAGAATCTAATTGGCAGCATAACAAACGATGAGAACTGGAAGAGACCACTAGGGTACCCGATTGAAGCGGTTTGGATAGGGGGTGTGGAAATGCCAGCTTCCTGTAATGAACAATACCCCTACAAAAAATTTGGCATCACATTATCATCAACATCATCGTAGCTGAACAATCCGTGTACTCCGAATCAGGATCAAAATAATATTAGATGTTCAGATTGCTCGATCTAGGAACGCCATTCTCCAGTCCGCGCTTCTCTATTTCGGCATTCGTGCTACATGCCCAGCCAACTGCAATCTGTCTATTTTCCAGCCATCCGATGTTAGCATATTTGTTTACTTGGTACAGCTCATGGTTCATGCGTCTACATCCAATTATTACTCTAGTGTCAAATATTGAGCGCAGCATGTTTCTCTCAAACAAACCGATCAGTACGGAATATTAACGATTTGTGAAGAGCAAGTTCTGTTTGCGTCTGTAGATTACGGGACTTTACTTGACTACGAAGTGCATAGACTGCCCTATTCGCAGCCGCAACATGTCTTTTACCTCGCGGCTTACATCGTTATCACAAGGAAAATTGTCGACAACCTCGTACCGTATCCCATCGATTTTCACCTCGAAACCAACACCGTTCGGACAGGAACGCTCTCTATCAGCTCGAGTTTATAGTTTGTCAGATTTTCGCGGCCTTCTTTTTAAAAGGCACAAATGCCTCTTGGACTGCTCTGCGATCAACGCCAATGATGTCGATGTCAGCGAAGCCAAGAAGAAGTAAGATCTCGCGGTGATGATTTCGTTCCTTTACATAATAGGTCCTCATATCGCAGAATCAAGCACTATGTTGAACTATAAATTAGAAAGTGCATCGCGCTGCTTCAAATTCTTTAGTGTCACAAACAACGCTGGATGAGCCAATTCAAATTTCAAAAGAGCCTTAAACATCTATGTTGATGTTTGATTTTGACCCATCTAGCGACGTAAGAATCAGCCTGACCGAAAGCTTTTAATCTACAACGGTTTGGTTCGTTTCACTGAATCGTACGCCGCTTTGTAATCTGCTGAGTCTGAAATTTATCCCCAGAATTAATCCAGAATGGGTCGCAGGGTAAAGATCTGGTCTATCGTTGGTCGTAACGCTATTTAGGATTCATCACAAAGAATTCGACCAACGGGCGCCATCTGCTAAACAGCACATGGAAAAGTACCTTCAATAGGCGGCATTGGGATCGTTGTGCGCTTTAGCTTTTAAGCCTTCTTGAAAATACATGTACAAGAAACTGTGCATTTTTGTATATTCTTTTTCGTCGAGGGAGTGTACAGTTTCACAACAAGATCGATTCCGAACACGGCTACTTTCACTTTTCAGGAACCTAACTTACTGTCGAAAATCTAACACTCTTCATGCCTGATGAAGAACAATTTACCAATGCATTGCAGATGCACACTCACCGGCTTCGTAACTTCGCACCGATTTGCCTCATCGCTCGCAGGTCTGCTTGCACTCTTTTTTATTTTCATCACCGGTACACACATTGTAACACGTTACGCGATAGAACAACCCGAACCTCCGTACTCCCCCGTGATTAATACGGGCAACCGACGCCACCGGCAGCGGCTCCGGCCCCACCGTGGAGAAATGGCGGTTCCAATTTGCGAAACAAAACCCTATACAACACACGCTTTGATTGCGCGTTCGCGCAAAACCATGATCCAATTTCTTGCCGCGGGCCCCTCCGTCTGACTGTCTGTCTGTCTGTCGGTGTGCGAATTTCTGTATGCATATTATCGACTGGTGTTAAGGGGGTCTTCGCAAGGCCAGGAAATTGCTACTGTGTGCTACTGACAGCCAAGTTTACATGTGCTCTGTTCAGATATCGCGATGGGGGGCCACCCACTCTAACCTGTGTGGTGAAGAGTTCACCCCACAGCCGAAACACAAAAACTCGCAAAAGTTGAACACTAATGGTGCTTAATGGCACAGCAAAGTGCAGTCGACGGAGTGCACTCGATTTCGAGTCATCGCCGCAGAAGAAGAAAAAAAGCGTCAGTTTTGGGTGGAATTTGGAACGAAATTTGCGGGTTCGTCGTCGTAGCAACCGTCTCGGTTGAAGTCACTGCCGAAGCAAAGCAAAGCAACATAGTAGGCATTGGTGCGCGAGTCATTCATTTCGTCGGTTCGAGAATTAGGTGTAAATTGGTCATTTTTTTCGAAATCTAATAGACATTAGTAGGCTTCGCTTCGCGGCGCCAGCCGAGATTATGCAAACAGAAAATGGACGTTTCTTTTGGAAGCATTTTTTTCTTCAATTTTTTTTGCTATCCAGCTACCCATGCGTCAGTGAGCTACGGTTCGATCCGTCGTTCTGATCGGTTCGTTCGCTTCAGCTCTATCAGCCATGTCCTAATAGGTTTTTCGCGCCATTGGCCAACGGTGGTTGTCAGCGCGTCCATCCATTAGGGAATTGTGAAAGACGGATCGACCGATCGGATCGAACGGATTGATACAATGGCGGTGCTTTCAAATGCGTCGATTTGCGAAAGTTTTTTTTACCCGGCGGTGCGAGTGTGAAATGAGGGCTCTAGGTACCGGTCCTAGTCGGACGCACGTGTACCGCTGAGGTCGCCGGTTCATCGGCTGTTTCCAATCGATACTTTTGCAGCATGTCGGATTTGAATTTCCTTGGCAGTTAGTTTACGGGGTCTATGCGAAATGTTCAATTCAATCAATTGAGTTATTTGAAATTTAATGTTGTTAACAATTTCCTAAACCATCTTTGCTGGTTTTGAAGCCTTTACTACATACATACTAGGTCAGTTCAGTGCATTGGTGGAGTTAATCCAACAAAAACGTAGAACTATTGACGTGAAAAGCTGTGGGGCAACTACGATTCGAGTTAATTTCAATTTCAAAATCAGAAGATGGTTTCAACGTTGATCGAATTATTGCAGAATATAAACAATGTTTCCTCAAATAGGGGACCATTTTTTTTCGTGTAGTCTGTCAAAACTAACACACGCTATCCACCAATCAAAGGAGCCCTGAAGCGAAAGATGACTGGCAAAACCCGTTGAACAAAACCCTTGCCCACAGATTGACCTAAATTACCTAAATCTAACCGAAAGTGTAAAAAGTGTCACCCCGACCGTAGGGAACGGTTCCTGTCATTAGCGACGACATGTGAAAATGGAAAATTTTCATGACCACGAACACTTCCTCTGCTCGGCTGATATCGCGTCGCATTTGGTCGACGGAGACACGGGGATCAAATAGCTACGACTTAAGGACGGAACATCAACCGGCAGCAAGACACGAAGCTTCGTTTTTTGTTTGTCCATTTAGGTACAATTACGGATAAATTCAAAAGACAGCTATAACAGTACAAAAACATACACACGATATTACAAACCACTCTGACCGACAGTGGCAGCAAGCGGTTTCACTGTAACCAACGGCAACGGTCAACCTTATTACCGTTTGTTTGTTTGTTAGCGGCGCTTGCGGTCAGTAATAATGATGACGAAATATGAATTGTACGTTGTTTTCGGGAGGAAAACATTGATGTGATTTTATATGACTCCGTCAGCAGAGTTGTCATAAAACATAAATGCTAGGCACTTGTTCTGCACTCTCGCGGGTCGTTCTCACGACACAAGTGCTGTTACTCAGTTTGTACCAGTGAATGTCAAATGTAATAACTGTCAGCTTTCCGTCGGTCGTTCTGACGGTTTCATAAGAAAATTTCGAAATCGTTGACATAGGGCTAGTTGATGGTTTACGTCACGCTGAAATCTTGTTTCTCTCAGACACTTGTTGCTGTATAGTATGTAACCTTGTACTCCTAAAAATTCAGGAGAGGTTATACATAATCGGTTTAGTTGATAATTTCCCAAAACGAGGGCTAAACAACAAACTAAGCTAGTCTGAACTTCCAACCCGATCTCATAACTTAGAACCGTTATTCCGAAAAACATCAAACACATTCAAAGTTTCTTATTAGTTTCCGGCATCACCTTCCGACCCTCATTTGCACAAACCCCCGGAACTCATCAACCGTCAGCCATGAGATCATTTCTTTTTCACACGCGCAAACGCCTACTTTGCTTACTAATCTGTACTCGAAAAATCTTCTCGCAGTGGCAAAATTCGCGTGCACGACTCCGATAAAAGAAAATAGAAAAAATGCTTTCCGCTCCTGCTTGACTCTAATCCGTCCGCTCTAAACTGAAATTACTCTCTCCTTTTTATGGTCCCCTATTCATTTGGTTTAATGATTTCAGGCCCGTAGCCAGGAGTTTATTTCGGGAGGGGCTTAAAAAATTATTGTATAAAGCTTTTTTATTTCGATTATACAGGTTTTAACCTTGTGGCCTCTTTTTGGGTTAGAAAATTTCTTTAGAAAAATTTCTAACCCTACATGTGCGGGATTGATGAACGAACCGTGATGAGCTGCGTAAAAGGTAATCAATTTACCAACTACGCTTTACCCGTCCCTGCATAAAGCTTTTAGTTCTAATTACTTCATATTGTCACTAGAAACTAAACGAAATTTTGAAAAGTTCTTAATGAAAACAAAGCCAAATCTAAGACAATCCATGTTCTTTGTCACAAGAAAGGCTATAGTACATCAACGAATTATTGATGTTTAATTTGATTTTTATTATTTATTTTTATTTACAAGTTACAATTTACTCTCGTTGCAACAATGGATATTCTAGAGTTCTCAGTATTTATGCGCTAACCGAATATGACAATCCTTGACGGTGCTGGAAAACGCAAGGTGTTCTAAGCTACACGTTTAAAAGGTGTAGATGACGCTAAATCGAAATGAGTAGAAAAATATCCATAAAATGTTCGATCGAAGAGAATGTCGAAATTTGCACAAAATCTTCTGATTTAGCAAACGAATTGTAGATGGTTCAACTTCTATTTTCTTGATCTGGCGTCCTGTAACTATTACCAGTTCTAATGCATCATGCTAACATAATTTTTTGGCATACCCCAGTTAGGAAGGAGGATCTTTGGTGATCAATAGGATCAAAATATATGGGTCATTCCACGTCTGATTTACAATCAAAATTTGAATTCCTTCCATTTTTTTTTCTTGCATTCATTAGTTAAAATAATTGACACGTATTTTTTATTTTGGCTAAATATGATTTTGAAGTTTATAACATTGAACATTTTTCAATCACTTATAACTCGGAAACGATTCGATATATGGAAAAAAATATTAAATAAAAAAGTTGTGAGCTTACTGAAAAAAATAGCAATTTCTTTTTGTTATATAACTTATGAAATTTGCAATTGTTTGAAACAAATTGAATTTTTTAAAGTTGGACCAATTTTTTACTTATTATTTTCTTTAAATATTAAAAATCATGTTAAAATAATTGTGCAAAAATTTGGGAGTGGATATCAAAATACTTTGCGAGATATTACAATTATAAACTTAAAACAAGGCAATTTTACACCAAACGCCTAGTGATAGGCCTATTGTAATTGAAATATCTCGTACAATACTTCGAATTTCTTTCTGAAATTTGTACACAATCTTCTCGATATAATTATAAATTATTTGAAAAAGCTAAAAAGATTTTTTTGGCTCCACCCTGAAAAAAATTTGTTACTAATATTTGCATAATACATAAATTATTTAACAAAAACAAATATTACAAAAAAATCCGCCGAGATCTTCCGAAAACGCAGCTTTTATTATTTAATGCTTTTTTCCAGAAATCTAATAGTTTCTCAGTTATGAGGGAATGAAAAATGTCCAATTCTATTAAATTTATAAAACTTTAAAAAATCACTATATTATTAAAAGTCGATATTTGTATGTATGTGATTTATGGACTCCCAAACGGCTTAACCAATTGCCGTAAAAATTTATGCATAGTAGGAATTTGTTATGGAGCGTGTTTGTGTGCTATTGGTGGGGATTATCTGCCTACAAGAAGGCGCTTCGGAACAAATTATGGTTTCCTCCTATTTCGTTGAAAGTCGCATCAACGTGCGATG
Organism: Topomyia yanbarensis; assembly: GCF_030247195.1. Lineage (NCBI taxonomy): Eukaryota > Metazoa > Arthropoda > Insecta > Diptera > Culicidae > Topomyia > Topomyia yanbarensis. Next base: position 207,610,282 of record NC_080670.1, on the reverse strand, counting down.
GGTATTAGCTAGTACTTTATAAAGTTCAAAAACTCATAACTTGAAAAAAAAAATCAAATTCAGCCAAAGTAAAAAAATCGTGTCTATAATTTTCAGCTAAAGAGTGCAAAAAAATTGAAGGGAACTAAAATTATAGTTGTAAATCGTGGAATGACTCGCATTCTGCAAATTTAAGACTTTTTTGGGGGTATTCTCATGTCAAAAGCAAATATTTAGCAAGTCCCCCGAAATCAAATTTATTTTGATTACATAACTATATTAAGAAGATTATGTGAAAAATTCAGAATGGAACTCGAAGTGTTACGAGACATTTCAGTTATAACAGGCCTTTCGCTGGGCGTTTAGTGTAAAATTGCCATGTTTTATGTTTATAATTGTAATATCTCGCAAAGAATTCCACTGCCAAATTTTTACACAATCTTTTTAACACGATTTTAATACTTAAATAAAATAATAAATAAAAAATTTGGTCCAGCCTTAAAAAAATTCAATTTGTTTCAAGTAATTGCAAATTTCATAAGTTATATAACAAAAAAATTGTGATTTTTTTTGGTAAGCTTATTTGAAAACGCAACTTTTTTATTTAATATTTTTTTCCATATATCGAGTCGTTTCCGAGTTATCAGTGATTGAAAAATGTTCAATTTTATAGACTTCAAAAGTTCAAAAGCGAATAACTTGAAAAAAAATATAATATTTAGCCAAACCAAAAAATACGTGTCAATTATTTTTAGCTAAAGAATGTAAGAAAACAGTTTGGAAGATGCTTGACGTTTATATTAAGCGCACATTGCTCTAATCTATTACAGAAATTCAATTTGCGTATGTTTTAACTAACTTTCTTTATTCAGGCCAATATCTAGCATAAAAGGAGTTTTGTTAGATACCATTACTAGCGATAAATGTTAATTTTGGGACAGTTTTTGTACTCAGTTTTCTATGAAACTTCTAATTTTTTATTATACAATTCGTTTACTTGAGTCGGTTCAATGCATTAGCTAAATGAAGCCTTGAGTCTTTAATATATTTCCACGATGTAAACAATGAAAATGATAAAACGCTAATGGTTGTCCAACAGATCTCGTGCGATTGACCTGTTTACTGATTGAGAAATATTTTTCATAACCAACTGCGTCTTGGTGGTCGTTCATATCTATCTTGTACACTTCCGTATTATTATCGTGGTAACTGCTATGGACATGGCAGTTCGCGAATGTCTGATTTCATTTTTGTTTTGTCCCCTTACGGGCCACCAGTGTCGACTTCCTCAATGATGATGCTGACTGTTAATTTTGAGATACTAGACGCAGTTTTTGCCGTCAATATTATATGAACAGCAGCCACAAATTTGGCAATTGTTTGTTTTTCAGGTAATCGTATTGGAGACTATGGATGTGCAAAGATGTAACGTGTATGATGATATTATCGCATTGCGTTTTGTGCGTGCAGGGTCAGCTAGGACGAAATCCTAGCTGACCCTACCCGTCTAATTCCTAGATGAGTCCTTTATAATAAATTACATTTTTTCCAAATGTGACAGGAATCTTTTAATGGCCACGGTGCAAAGAAGTTAAGTTTGTTTATTGGGGCTTTAACCTCCTGGTCGTTCGCCCGCGGTTCAAGTAAGAGGTATCAGATCTTGTAGACGAACATTGATTTTCTCATCATCCATATATATGAGAATCAACCACGTATTACAAGTTGCAAAATGACTGGTTTCGCCTAGGCTAATTTGTTGAGTAACATAAGTACTGAATGCCTGACAAGGTAGAACTCGTTAAAGGCGATGTTCGTAAGCATAACCTCTATTTTCACCTTCAGCAAATATTCCCCATCATGAAATTCGGTTATGCAAAAATTCCAGAAGTCAATAGCCTCCACGTTTGGCTGGAGCACCACTTCTTGCTTCTACGATTCAATCATCCGACGGATCACCCCAGCAAGAATTAAAGTAACAGTTTCTTTTGTTCTTCCGACGAGTCACACAATATGAAAGGAAGTGTGTTATCAGACTCGGCATACTGAGTAGATATCGTGACCGATGTCTTCGGTGGCTCGAAATAGCAATCTTCCTCACCATTCTCCCATTAATTTGTTGAAACCAAACAAGATACAATTTTTTTACGAGTTACCGAAAAACATGTTGCTTCTTAAATTTATTTTTGAAAAGTTTCGGGGGGGGCTTTAGCCCCCTAGCCCCCCCTCTGGCTACGTGCCTGAATGATTTAAGACCACCCCAGCGTTAAAAGTTCCCATCACCGAGCTCGAGTTAAGGTGGAAACAGTTCAGCACGGTACGGAAGAGAACGTGTCAAAGACAAAAAAAAAATAAACCGGTGGAACTGCTGCGCGAAGCTTCAATTAATACCTAATTAAATCGTAGATCATATCTTGTGTGGAGCGGATGGGAAGTTCGTCCAAACCACAGTAGGCCGGAAGATGCCCACTACCAAACCGGCTCGGTTGCTTGCGAAGTGTGTTCTGTATCCGAGGGGTTAGCAAATGCATTCGATGCGGTTCGGTTTTGACGGGTGTTTTTCTTGAACCATTGGAGAGCCTCCACCAAGAGCTTTGATAGTCGCGACGAAGCTTAATTGCGTTGAATTAAATTAGAAAATAATAGGCTGACCCTCAAACAAATAAAAGTGCTGTAGATTGCTATCTTATAAGAATATTTTAACAGAATAACTATTTGGAAAAAGACATTGTCACTCTTTAAATAGATTAAGCGATAGTAGAACCATCAGCGTGGAACTGATTTTTATTCTCATTAACTTTTTGGTCCGAGTATGAAGAGTTTTCTTTTCAAATAGTTATATCCATGGTATAACGTTTTCAAAGCTTATAAATCCAATTTAGAAATAAATAAAAAAATCGCAGTCACATCGTCTTCCAACCATCTTGGGAACATGTACATTGTCTTCAGCAAAGTTGTTGGAAATGCTGTTGCAAACAATATTGTAATGTCCTGACTTATTAACAAAAAATACTGCATAAAACATCAAAGTTTTATGTATTTTTGGCATCAAGATTGTGAAATTTAAATAAACGTAATTGATGAATGGCTCTCATAAGATGAATGAAAAACAAATATAAATCGATTTTTGCTAAATTTTGAAAGCATTGCGTTATGATATAAATGAAGGAAGGACAATTTAGTCAAATTTAAGCAAAGTGAAACGGCATACTGTCCGATCCATGTTTCAACTTCGCTATGATTTCATCGGCAATCAGAACTTCTGTGCTTCCGGGTGTAAGTAGGGGTTTGCCCACTACTCGGGTTCTTATATAAATTTTTCCGGCGAACCCTTCTTTTTTTTTATTTCAATTATAGAGGTTTTAACCTTAAGGTCATTCGCCTCTTCGGGTTAGAAAAATCTCTTAGGAAAAATTTCTAACCCTATGTGCGGGATCGGGACTCGAACCCAGGTGCGCTGCGTACAAGGCAATCGATTTACCAATACGCTACGCCCACTCCCCGGACCCTTCTTTTCAGGGCGGCCTCGGTGCTCCTACCGGAATTTCGGATTTTCGTATGTTAACAAATAAAGAACGTTTTGTCCGATCGGCCGGAACTACAACGGCCGAGTTCTCCCGAATTGTCGTTGGCTGCTCCGGCAGCGGTCTTTTGCATTTTGCAAGGAAGCTGAGCTTGGCTCCTTTGTTGGAACCTCCCTGGCGACGTTGACGACAAATCGCCGGATCGTCTACTCGTCGTAAACGATCCCGGAAGTTACCGCAGTGCACTTCCCAGGGGGAACCTTTTTCCACGCTGCTTCGTTCTCCTTGTCAATTAGCTAAAATAAATAGCGCATAAAATAAAGGAGAGCTTGGCTCGTTCGACTTATCCTCTATAGCGAGAACGGTCGATGTAACGGTTCCTTGTTGTTTAGCCGGGGAAGCGAATACACTCCTTGCCTCCAAACAGCTTGCCCCTGTTGGCGAGCCGAAACCGTAATTTTCACTGGTGCCCGAACCACGGGCCTTGCCGTCATAAGCGCGCACTGAATCATTTTTCTAGTGGCGGAAAACTGTCTCACAAAAACGTATTACAGACGTCTGTTATTCGCCGTGATTTGTCACATTCTAAGCTATCACTGCGATGGCCACCTTCCACCCAACCAAAACAAAATCGACAAACCGCCTCAGAGCATAGCTGTCATCGCCCTTGCAGCATATCCAGCAATCAATTGAACAGCAAAAGGAGAACGGTGGCCTAGCTAATACTTATGTTATTTATCTACAATTGTACAACTAAAATTACTACACCTATCTGCACGCACAAAACCGTTCACAAATGGTACCGAACTGTGGTGAGCATAATTTTATATGTCAACGAATACACTCTACGGAGTGTATACCCAAAAATAGGTATATTTCCACCCAGCGCTAAATTGTTACCCTGACAGCAAAAAAAGTTCATCGAAATTTAACTTTTTTTATTTCTATTTATATTTTTAAACACATACTTTTACACTAAAAAGTGTACTCAAAAAATTAATTTGATTCTCTACTACTCATTCCCATAAAACTATTTTTGTGCGGCTAACGATCTTAGACACATATTTTTGGAAAAATATAAATGGGAAACCACATACGCCCTTTCTAAAAATGACTCTTGAGTTCAAATGATCGAATAACCTGTGGAAAATACTGAACCCTTATGATGAAAGACAGTTTTTTTGCCATTTGCTGACTCCGCTTTAGGTGAAATTGTGCACAGTTGCTAGTTTCATATTTGTAAAGGGCCTATGTAAAAATCGAACCATGGAAAAAAAAGTACTTAAAGTCTTAAAATGATTAAGAAAAACGGGCGCAGGGCTTTCTTGATATGCCGTTTGCCTACAATACTGACCAGTAAACGTAACTTGGTCTGAGCAGTAACAAGGACTTTTAATTTGATTTTACCAGGTCTGGTCGGGTTTGTCGCTTACTTATCACTCGAAATACTTGTAAAAACATCTAGGAAAAAAATTCTTTCAAATCTCAAATCACCTCTCTTCAGTGCGACATCTTTGTCACCGTCCGTATACCTATGAATAGACGCATGGGAACGACAATACTTAACATCAACCGCTAGTGTAGTGTCTCATAACAGGACTATGAAATATTCTTCTTTCTCTTCGCACGATGTACTAGTACTCAAAAATCTTTAAATCTGTTGCTTTGTTCGGTTTTAGGATCCTTATCTGTCAAAGTTAGAGCAGGCTGAACATTTCAGGGTTTGTATTGCTGCTATATGGATTGTGTTTGATCAGCTTCGCCCGGTTGGATGTGACCAACTGGGCAACGCAAAAAGATTCACGACGCGGTGTTTTTTTTATCAAAAATGAAATGGACTCTCTGAAGACTAGCAGAGGGAAAACTATAGTGATTGCTTTCAAGGATTGTGTGATTTGTCCAACTATTCGCCAATCTCCAAATACGAACCGTGTTAAGAAATGGATTTCCAAAATTTGAAATCAGAACATTTTGAGTCTAATCGGGAGCGGGCCGGAGGAAACTGGGAAGAACTATCTCGACCCTCGAAGAAGACGGACTAATTTTGTAAGCAAAAGTTCTGAATCCTAAAAATCATAAAAAAGGTGTAAAAATTAGGTGGCGATTCTGATCGATGCGAGTCGAAGGTACCTCGTTTGGGAAATCCATCCGCCCGGGTAAAACTCAATATTAAAGCCTGGAGGCCAGATATCACGCATCATTCCTGGGGTGTTGGAAATCATTTTACCAGAACGCTCAGTCATTGCCCCGTCAAAATCGATCGCGAACCCGCACTTATTTGTGCGCCAAAACTACCGTCATCGACCGTGTCTTCGGAACCGATCGAACGCCGTTCCGAACCCGTATTCATCCCGCACCCCGAAATTTGCGCAAACTACATCACGGTCCAGCTTATCACGTCGCTCCGTAGTTATTTTCTTGGCTTAATCAGCGTTAGCTAAATTATGTCTTCATTATATTTCATTTTGGTATGCAGGAGTGTGTGTGTAAGAGTAGGGATATAAGTGAATGTGTGAGAATGGGCGGTTGAGGGAGCATGCGAGGGGAATGTACTTCCTAACCTTACTTCCTAGCGTATTTTAGTAAACGGTTTGGTTGGTAAATGTCTGGGCAATGCATAATATAGACCCTGTGGTACGCCACAGTGGTCCTTAGCCTCTTGTCCAGTAACTACTATCCCTGCCTCCCCGCGGTGCCAGCTGGGGTACGAGTAACCATAGGAACGATCGGGTAACCAACCCCAGCGGGACCATGGTCGTATGCTGACAGGGAAGGGGGGCTTCTCTTTTCGGAGGATGAGTCCATTCGTTCCCCATATTAGAGGCGGCTCCAAACAGCGTCTGTTCTCCATGTTAGGGGCGGCTGATGTATCGTCCTCGTGTCAGCGTGGGACTCGAAACAGAGCTGACACGATGGTCCTCCGGGGAGACAGGGGGTTGCGGAAGGCCCAACAGGCCGCCCTGGAAAACTAACCGTTACGAACAATGCAGAAGAACATACGAATCGGAACTATCGGCAAAGAACAACGCGACGAAATAAGGACTACGATTGGAAGCCCGGAACATAGAACTGCAGGTCACTCTGCTTTCCAGCTTTCGATAAGATAATCTACGACGAACTCCAACCACGCAACTTTGAAGTCATAGAACTGCAGGAACTTTGCTTGACAGGACAAAAGGTATGGAAAAGCGGGCATCGGGCGGCTACTTTCTACCAGAGCTATGACACGTCCAACGAGCTAAGAACCGGTTTTGTAGTGCTGGGTAGGATGCGTCAACGCGTGATTTGATGGACTCCGATCAACGCAAGGATGCGTAAGTTGAGAATCAAAGGCCTTTTCTTCAACTACAGCATCATCAACGTACACTGCCCACACGATGGAAGACCCGACGACGAGAAGGAAGCGTTCTACGCGAAGCTGGAGGAGGTGTACGACGGCTGTTCGCAACGGGACGTGAAAATCGTCATCGGTGATTTGAACGCTCAGGTAGGACGAGAGGTAATGTTTAGACCGGTGATCGGTCCAAACAGCTTGCATACCGCATCGAATGACAACGGCCAACGATGAGTGAACTTCACAGCCTCCCGTGGTATGGTAGTCCGAAGTACCTTCTTCTCCCGCAAAGACACAGCCACCTGGAGATCACCTGACCAACGCACCAAAAACCAAATCGATCACGTTCTAATCGACGGGCGTTTCATCTCTGATATCACCAACCTTCGTATCAACTGCAGTGCGATTGTAGATTCGGACCATTTTCTAGTTGTAGTATGCATGCGCTCAAAACTCTCGACGGTGTACAACACTCGTCGTAGTCGGACGCCAAGGCCTAACATCGCGCAACTTCAGGACGCCGGGGTTGCCCAAGACTACGCTCAGTGGCTGGAAGCAGCACTACCCACGGAAGAACAGCTGGGCGCACCTACTGTTGAAGATGACTGGAGGGAGATCCGTTCCGCCATAGAAAGTACTGATATAGCGGCACTAGGTAGAGCGATTCCGAATCGAGGAAACGACTGGTTCGATGACGAATGCAAGCAGTTCATAGAGGAGAAGAATGCAGCACGGACGAGGATGCTGTAGCACGGAATGAGACAGATTCGGAAGCGATACAAACAAGCACGGAACAGGCAAACCTCAGTCCTCCGAAAAAAGAAGCGCCAACAGGAGAAACGAGATCGCGAAGCGATGGAACAACTGTACCGCGTAAACGACACAAGGAAGTTCTACGAGAAGTTGAACAGTTCGCGCAAAGCCTACGTTCCGATATGTGCAGGGACTTAGACGGCAACCTTCTCACGAACGAGTGTGAGGTGATTGAGAGGTGGAAGCAGTACTATGACGAGCACCTCAACGGTGAAGCAGAGGACGATACGCGAAAGAAAATGAAAGTTTTGCTTTTTCTACAAGCTGTTCGAGTTGTGCGAGTTGCGTTCCGATCCGATCGTGGCCGGTTTTTCATTGAACCTTCACGGGCGCGCTTTGACTTCGATGTGGATCGGTTGGAGCTACATAGACAAAGAAATTTTGAACGGATTGGCGCCTTTTTTTCTATTTGGTAGGTTTGCGTTATGTCGGCGCGAGTTTAAACGAGTCACTCGATCAGTCGTTGGAGTTGCGTTTTGAATAATGTCGAATGTAGTAAAGATCATTGCACTGATCGTGCCTTCAATAGCTTCCTAAAACTAATGGAATGATCAAGTGAATAGTTAAATGATTGTCGCGATCAACAATTTGATATTTTGCAGAAGGTGTCCTGAGCAACTCACGATTTTCGTAAACTGAGGTCACGTTCCAAGAAAAACGTCATTCTATCCTCAATTAACACCAAATTCCATTAAATTAACGCTCTACGATGAAGCAAAGCCGAAATATCCTCCGGGACTGTCGTGTCTATAATCAATCCAAACCAAACATTATCATTAGCTACAGTTTACTCTTCTAATAACGCTCTGCAGCCTAGCGGAGACCTGTCCGGTTAAACATGTGTATTTAAAATTCACATCACCAACCGTTGCTGGTGTAAGTCTGTCGATCATTCATTCACTCACACATACCCATCAACAAGATCGGCATCGGCAGTCAACCGCGTGTGATCGTGGCTTATAGGAAGGCAGTCACTTGTTATGCCAGCGCACGACGACGACGACGCCGTTCACTTGTTCACCGATGGATACACAAAAGACGAAGAGCCTTGGCTGGTTGTGCTGAGCTGAGTCGAGCCGAGGAACGGTGGAGAACGTGAGGTCCCCCCTCATTGAATTACGAACTCCACGAGGCGTTAACTATTTCTGTAAGGCACCGCACATTTTGCCCTACTCAGCCTGCTGCGATGAACTACATAATATTTGTTCCAGCAACGATCACGATCATACAGCTATGGGACTCCATTGTAGCGCATATATAGAACTACTTGTGAAGCAAAAAAACCCGATCGAACCAGGAACCTCGATCACGTCACGGAACAGTCACGCGCAAATTAGAGAAAACAATTGGCTGAGTGGGTTTCCAACTTCTTTGCGCGGTTGCGGTGGTGGTTGTGCTGATAGAATCGTGGTTCGTTCTGGACGACGAAGCAAAAGAATTCTTCGTCATGGACTTCCAGATGGGAGGGAGCAAAAAATAAAGAACCGTGATCACTGGAGTATGCGCAAAATATTTGAAGCAGAACACCGCCCGACTCCTGGTGGGCTGACGCGAGTTTAGCTGACAAGTTGAAAAGGGGTTGGGCCTGGGCGGTAAGGATAGAGGACCAACTGTGTCTTGCTTCGGTGCTTGTTAAGTCATTTGTAAGCGAAAAACCCGTTTGGTTCGATCTGCACCTTGGTTGAGTTTAGAACTTGGTCACTGGAATTAAAAGAACTTCTGAGATCATCGTTGCGATCGGCTTCAAATGTCCTGTAATGTTTCAAAAACTGATCTTTGCGTATGCTTTGCTCATATTCCTCACACTCAGTTTAAGTTAGTTAGTTCATAACCACGATCACAATGGCCATCTAGCTTTAAAACTAATACATCACCAGTTACGATTGGTGGTAGTATCTTCTGCCTCAAAAACTAAAAACCCCTCGATTCGATTAGACTGTGTTAGAACCAGTTCTCGATATAAATTTGACATACCTCACCGGCTGAGTCAGAGTGCCATGGCTGCGGCCACATAACAGAACGTGTAGAGAAAATCCAACAAACGATACCAACAAATAAAAGAAACTTAAACTGAAACTCCTTCAACGGACGGCGGCCGCCGGCTTTGGCCGCTTGGACGGTGAACATGTTTACATCGCCGATCGAAGCAAGCCGCGACGTCCCACGCTGCGAATAAATAGCTTTCGCACGAGAACGGTTGCTATGGCTACAGTAAATATGGGAGCAAACGGAGAGAAAACAGTTCGTCATAAATAGACCAATTCCATACTAAATTTGCAAAAGGGCGAATAAGATTTGTAAACAAACTTTTATTTGGATGATTTCTCTTAATTTACTATAATTTCAATGCAGCAAACAATTTAAATTACTTCTACGAAGGGTAAAAATTTACAATAACGCATATTTCTCATGGAATTCCACTCTGCAGCAGACTAATGAGCGAAACAAGTTTGTTTACAAAAAACACTTTCGACCTTTTGATGATTTAATATTGAATTCATTGTGATTATTTTGGTTAATTGACGATCGGTATTTGAAACGTCATTGATTATCAATATTGTCTTGCTACTTTCAGGAACTGTTTTTTGGAATGGTTGTGGAATTTTGAGGCGTTTTCCAATATACGAATTCACCTTTTTTAATATTTTCAAAAACCGATTTTAAAAAATCCGATTTAAGTGAGAAAAGACATTTCTGAATCAGTGTGAAGTACGCTCCCAACTAGAGACGTGGAAACAATAAAAAACTCGAGCTGGAACAGACCTGAAATGACTAAAATTATTAACATAAATAAATAAGAATTTAAAAAAATAAAAATTGAAAAGCAGAAAAGACAAATTGTCTTTTCGAATTTGCTTCTGTTCTGTTAGCTTGTCACATTTTTGTTTTTGGTAAAGTTCAATTGGCGTTTCGATTCTTTTAACGTACCCTTATTTATAATCGCCGAACTGGAACGTACCATTTTTTAGTAAGAAGAGATGGCGTTTTGGTCTCGAATCTGATTCGACAATATCTACATGTCGTCTAATACCAACGTTTCGAAGATCTACGTCTTCATCTTCAGGGTGAAAAACAAAAAAAGCAAGGCTGAGTCTGCTTGCAAGATGAACGCGGGGTCCTTCTGTGGTAGATTTGCGTATTGCGTTTCCTGTTTTAATCGTCAAGACAATCCTTCAGAATATTAAAATGGAATAAAGAACGCTGTCGTATGAAAATCGTGACCAACACGCCATCTCTTCTTATTAAACACAAAGTAGGCGTTCTTCCTACAATCGTTCGAATTACAAGTTGGCATTTTGGGCACAAATTTTTGCCAAAAACATTTAATTTGTTTTGCTTCAAATGGCTAACGTTTCGAAGGAATTGCTCTTCATATTCAGGGCGATCCAAGGTATGAACGTAAATATCTTTCAAATAACGGATCTATACCGAATAGCACAAGCTTACATACATTAGAATGAAAAAATTGATTTCATCATCCAAACTTATACAATTGCTCCTCCCGTACGAATTATAAAGGAAAGAAGAAAGTTGGATGTAAGGTGTGACCGATACCGCAGCTTCGTGGTACATCGAAGACCCGTTTTTTATCAGCCCCTTTGGTGTAACTTTGGCTGTGAAAATATTTAACATTATTCCGTATACATAGTCTCATAAATCTGGCTGGTTAACGAAATCGGGTCGAAAAACTGACAAAATTAGGGGCTGATAAAAACGGGTTTTCACTGTAGCTGTTATTTTTTGTTTTTGTTTCGTGGTATCTGTTGGTTGCTGGGTGCAGGCACGTTGTCCCTTTACGATTTCTTTTTTCAAAAATATGCTACAGAAAAATTACACCGACTCTTAACAAATTTTGTATCTCGTTTGGTTTGCACAAATTGATGAAAAGTTTTTGAAGATTGCTATTTCTATCCACCAAAAATATCGGTTACGATACCCAGCGTGCTTTTTGCTTCGGCCAAGACCGCACAAAGCGAACGACAAAAACAATTACTTTAATATTGTGTGCCTTGTCTGAAGAACAAAAGCAACTGTTACTTAAATTCTGGCCGTGGTGAGCTGTTAATATGAGGGAGTCGCAGAAGCAAGAAGTGGGTGCTGCTGCAAAACGTTATGTTGCTATTGATTTCCACTCTTTCCGCATAAGACCGAGCATTTGTGATGTCGACCTTTAGCTGACGATAAACCTGGAGTTTAGGCTTACGAAAGTCGCCATGTCAGGCATTAAGTGCTAATAACCTTCAACAAATTGGTCTAGCCGAAAACGTATTTTTCGGCATTTCGTATAACAATTTTAAATACGTGGTTGAGTGAAACAGCACTATTATCAAGGTCCTTATATTATGGACGATGGCCCATTCGAGGTTCGGCTACAATATCCGACACCGCTTATTTTTACAGTGACCATTTAACATCACAGTTGGGAGAAATTGAATCCATTACGAAGAATATATGTAGGAAGGAATTACTTCCCGGTATTTCAAATGGCGTGGCAATAAAGTAGGTGGACCGTCCCATTTCCTCTCTCCTGGCGCTGTACTACAAAACACATGGCGATAGTTCTGTTGCACAGAGAATTGTTCCAAATATCAAGGACAAACTAAGACAAGCTCGTTTTGTGAAAAAAAAACTCCAACCCACAGTCTCCAATACCATAACCTGAACCATAAAACGGTTGCCAACTCTATGGCACCTGTTCAGGTAATATTGACAACTGCAAAAGCTGCGTCAAGTACCTCAAAATCAACAACCAGTACGCGCGCAAAGTAACATACAAACGCTCGAGCGTTTTGCGATAGTACAAACCCGGTCGCAAAAGTGATCATTCACGAAAATCTACGTCCACGGTCTCGCAATCATGTAAACGTCCTGGCGATTGAGTCAACGTGGTGGCACTTTCGAATTTATAAATGCGGTCTTATGTGAAAATATACAAACACCTACACTCGCGCGATCATAAAACACACTCGTCTGGGAATTCCCACTCTAAAATAAGAAACTTATATACAATAGACAACAAGTCTCAGGGTGCAATAGTTATGCATTCCACTGAGATGGGGACCCATACACTCAATATTAATCATAAGTGCGCCAACCCACGCTAACACGAAAAAATTCACACAGTTATATGGACGAATTCAAACCCGCGAAGTTTTGAACACGCTAAACACATAAAAACGCTTACTCGATCAAACACGTTACCATAGAAATGCTCGTATCTTTCGCGATATTACAAATCTGGTCACGCATGCTCGCATGCAATCACGATCATCTGCACACACACCTACGCCCAGGATATTGCATAAATAAAAAAGTTCCGTGCGATTATACCAACGCCCGTACCCACGCGATCTGGAATCGGTCACCTTAACTTTGGTCCTAGCAACTAAGGTTCATGCCTTCAATCTTCGTCCAAAAAAATCCAACTCATAACCAATGCGAGTCTCAAGGCGGAAACGCCGGATACTCTAGTGATATTGGGTTACTCACTTTCTTCTAGATCTGAATCGTACACGTATTCGCGACGCGAATATGTAAGCGGTTACGCGGGTATACAAACCAATGTATACACACTTGATCGAACTGGTTAACATACACACGCTCAAGTTCTCCGCAATAATACAGCCCTGAATACAAATTTGAACATACAATTGCGTGAAAAACATAAAAACGCCCTTGCGATCAAGTGCGATTATATAAACGTGCGTTCCTGCGCTCACGTCCGAAATCTTCTACTCCCGTGCCTTCAGTTCTATCATCTGATCCGTACACTCAAAAGTTATCATCAAACTCGTAGTCAACGAGAATATTCAAGAATTCACGCTGTTAAAAGATCTAAATTATACACGAGAAGTTACATACACGCTAGCAAACGTCACATGCAATCCAACACGTTAACATACAAACGCTCGAGTCCTTCGCGATGATACAGAAAGGCGAACATGCAATCGCGATCATCCACGAACCACTACGCCCAAGATATCGCAAACACAAGATGATGATGATTGTATGATTTGGTGAACGCTATAGCAACGCTGCCTCAAGCGCGAACATTCTCACGTGATCGTGAAGTCGTTTAATTAGTGTTCCTGTTTCGTCTGCAATCGTAGTGAGTGATACTGACGGGGCTACTTTCCGAGAACCCAGCTCTACAGCTCCAATAGAACGACTACAAACAAAATTCAAAAAAACTTTGTTGCATAAACGTTAAAAATCGTGAATGAGATGAAATTTGTAACATTAAAATGTTTGAGCATTTTTGAGTTGTGGAGAATCAACTATTAAAGTATGTTAAAAATAAGCAAATCATTCTTCTGTTGTTGAAACAAATTAAGTTAAATTGAAAGCCTAAATTTACGGATAAGCGACAAACTCTAAGAAAACATTTGACGCGTTCTCTATTCCGTATGTCATATGCGGTAAGTTGTGAAATAAATTGTCCCGCGAACCGCTCACCTGGGTTATATTTCTACCCCTCACATAGTACTAGAGACTTTTCTATCCCGAAAAAAGAGGTATTAAAAACGGTGTTCAACGATCAAGTTCAAACATAACTTCGAAGTTGTCAATTTTGGAAGTTTTATACTGTAATATAGCGCACCATTTCAAACATTAATTTTGGTGATTACATCCTTGAAGTATTTGTGGCTGCAGTAAAGTTGTTAGAAATGACAGTAGAAACAACTTTGCTGAAGACATGTTCTTCTATTTTTTATTTCGATTATAGAGGTTTAAATCTTAGGGGTCATTCGCCACTTTTTCGAATTAGAAAATCTGTAATACTATGTGCAGGGTTGGAAACCGAACCCAGGTGAGCTGCATACAAGGCAATCGATTTACCACCTACGCTATGCCCGCCCCTGACATAAATGCTCTGTGTATTAAGATCATCGAGATATATTAGGTTATTTGCGGAAATAAAATCTTTTTAAACAATTTGTTCCATTTTAACGATAAATCCTACATTTGATTGACCTTCTGTTTTTAATTGTTTAAAACAATAAAATAAACTTTTTTCTAGAACTCCTATTGAAGAATATCGGATTTAATGAAATTTTGTAAATATTGTTCAATATCTCGCTATGCTGCAAACATAAAGCTATTATGTCTTCAGCTAATTTTTTTCTAATATTATTTCAACAACTTTACAGAAGACACCAAGTTACTAAATAGAGTTAATAATCACTTCTATGGAGATTAATCACCAACACTATTATACAGGGTGTTTGGTTCATGGTTAAGAACCTCTCGGGGGGTGATAGACTGTGATATTTGAAGAAAAAATTGTTCTACACATACCATCAAATCTCAACCGTTACAGAGTTATTAAACTTTTTTGTGTAAAAAAATTATTTGTCTTAAAATACCTCTAACTTTAAAAGTATACTTTGCATTTTAAATCTTTTAGTTCCATTCGAAAGGTGAGAAAATTTCCTATTAAATGGTGTTCTTATATCGTTTAGTTAATTAGTCTTAATTACCTTTCAGCTGTAAAGTAGTTAAAAGTTAGTGCTTTTGAGGTTTTTGCTAATTTTCTCGAAATAATGAAGTATGATTATAGCAATATCCATTATCCAAAAGTTGGGTTTTAGGACGATTCATAATTTGTTCTTGGACGTCATATTCCTATCTCTTCTCATTTCTTTGTAATTTCATTACTACGCTTTTCCTGTAACCAACTTTCAAGTGCTTAAAAGACTCTAATCTAAAAAATATGCTTTATATCGTTATTTACAAGATTTCATTGGAAAGCTGAGAAAATATCCTATCAGTGTATGTACAAATATTTTTTAGTTAAGTGTACTAAATGATTTTTTGCTAACGAAATAACTCAAAATTTGTGTTTTTTGAAGAGTTTTTTAATTATTCTAATTATTAATCAACAAAATTTATCGTTACTATTGTTCATTTGATGCCCCACAATGTTCTCTATAACTTTTTATTTGACTTTTTTGTTTATATCTCTTTTCATTTTGCTGCTATTTAATAGTTAACACAGCATGACCTCGCCACAAATGTAGTGGGTTCGAAATCGTCATTTTTGCATATGAAACGATGTAATAAAAACGATTTTGCGTCGAAACCAAAAAAGATAATTGAATGGAGTCAAAGACAGAACTGTACAACTTGCTGAGATGCATTATTTCCATGATAATAGTGGTGATGTTTATTATTTACTATTTTAAGAAAAGTAACGAAAACGCTAATAATAGCACTAACTTTAAACTAATTTACTTTTAAAAGAATACTAAATTCACTTAACTGAAAGATATTAATACTTTTTTCACTGTAAAATTTTCCTGGCTTTCGAATAAAAAGCAAAAAAATACAATAAGTGCCATACTTTTTCAATTAGAGCTGGTATTAGTGAAAATGAGATAGAAATATCCAAGTTGAATAACCCAAATTTATGAAAATAAGAAAAGGTAAGTGTATCATGTCAAAGAACGAATTATGCAGCTCTTCAAGACTAACAATCTGGATTATTAAAATGATGAGATTTACTATTAAGATTTTCAAGAAATGAACGAAAAATCGAATAAAATTGTTAATTTTTTATAAACTACTTTGAAAAGGCTACATAAACATTTGAGCTGAAACATGTGAGGGAATCAATCACTCAATGCGAAATTTTCTCACCTTCCCAGTGGACCTAACATATTTGAAATACAAAGTATACTTTTTGAGTTAGAGGTATTTTAAGACAAATAAGTTTTTAACACAAAAAGTTCAATAACTTTGTAATGCCATACTCAGTTGCGTTTCGGCTTCGCCTCATCAGAAACCGACACTAATTTATTGTCGGAATAGATTAGCGCCGGCTTGACGCAAATCCCTTTAAACTAAAACACACTTTGTGTTTCAATCGAACGACTGATCAAACGTGATATCCCGTTCGAGCAGAAGTTCTGTTTATGCCGATGAGACACAGTGAAGCCGAAACTTGTCTTGGCTTAGCAGGCCTATGCGAAAGCACTATAGTAGAAAGCACTATAGTAGAACGTTGTAATGGTTGAGATTTGATGGTATGTGTGGAACAATTTTTTTCGCCAAATACGACAGTCAATCACCCCTCGAGAGGTTCTTAACCATGAACCAAACACCCTGTATGTGGCCGGGTACTCCGAATCAGTCTCCAGGTTCTTTAAACGCCCGCCGCAGGCTCGAAGTCGAAGACCGCTTCTAGGTTCTCTGCTGAGCTTACCTCTGGCTGATCTCTTTCCCGGCGTTCGCGCTACATGTCCAGCCCTCTGCAGTATGCCGTGTTTTATCAGCCTTCCAAAGTCGGTTTTCGTAGTTTGTGACCTCCCCTTCTTTTCATTTATATAAGTTAGGGTGATTCTGATTTTATCAAGATAAAAAAAATATTTTCTATTCATTCTAGATCTTTAGCGAAGTTGTAGAATGACTAATGTTTGAGAAGTTTTCTGAAGACATGTCAGTTCTAGCTGTCACACTTTTCATTTTACAAGAATTTTAAAATCAAGATTTAGAGTGTTTCTTAGTGTTTCTTAGAAAAAAAAGCTTTATTCATAACTTTTACGGTATTGATTTAAAACTGAAATCTTCAGACAACTGTTTTAGAACAAATAATTTGTTTCATCGCACAACATTATCGTTGAAAAGTTATGATTTTTTGGAATTCCAGTATCACTGATTGGGGCAAACGGTAAAATTTCGTTTTCACGATAAAATTTTGCACTTTGCAAGACTTTTGAATTATTTTAAAGGGGGGTGGGCGTTGGTAAAACGATTGCCTTGTACGCAGCGCACCTGGGTTCGAGTCCCGACCCCGCACATAGGGTTAGAAATTTTTCATAAGAGATTTTTATAACCCGAAGAGGCGAATGACCTTAAGGTTAAAACCTCTATAATCTAAATAAAAAAAATTAAATAATTTGCCGGGTGGTTCTAAGATATTAAACTTTTAATGGTTCGAGATAGAGTTTCACAGTCTTTCGGAAAATTGAAACGAATAATAATATTTTAAAAATCTTTATCGAAGACACTGGAGCTCTATGTTTTGTGCATCTCATTTTACAAGAAATTTGCCGAAAAAGGTAGGGTGTTTCTTAAAAAATGGTTTAGTTATCTAACTTTTGCAGTTTTGATTTTTCGTTACTTTCAGATATTTTGAGGAACAGTTTGTCTCCATATACTGAACCTGTAGCTTCATTCGCTAGGAAATTATATATAGTTTAGTCAACGACACGACTAGACACTAGCATTCCAAAACTGTATCACAAATCTGACTACCCCTCAGTGACCCAGGTAACTGGTACTGTCAAATCTGATTTTCACTAAAAAATGCACGAAACTAGCAACATTGATAAATCTGTTATTTATTTACCGTAGCAACCTTTGGATACGTAGGTGAAAATTTTGTGACATCAAAACAAACCGATAATTTCAAACGAGGTCGAAGTAAAAAAGTGTAAAAACGGTGAAAAATTGAACATAAAAAGGTTGGCGGATCCAGATTTTCTGGCACACTCTCGTATCCCACTAATATCGAAAAGGATATATCGATAGTAAGTCGGCGAATTTGATCGAAAACTCACATCAACCACTGAACTACTACAGCAGTTGCAAATCCAACGTACAAAATACGCTGCGAACATCAAGTGCATGTTCTGCGATTTAACCACTCAGCTCCAACCATTTCCGGGAAGACGTTGGCAATTTCACCGACCAAACAGCTGGATATAATTTCTAGTTTCGGAATTTTTTTTAGCCGCTTGAAGGTTTGTTTTCTTTTCTGTTGCGGATTATTGATTGCTAGGATACGCATATCAACATTGAGAAAATCGAAACAGTGTTGCGCCGAAAATTCATTTTTCGTCATAACCTAGGGGTCGCTCAATGTACTTATGTACAATGTACAATGCACAGTGGTCCAGATCGCTAATTTAGGAGGAATTTTTACTTTCTGACAAACCTGTATAATTTAGCCGTATCATGTCTTAGGATGAATTTGTGTACTTTAGAAGATGCTTCTTTTTATTGGAATAGTTATTAGGGTGGTTCTAATTTATCTAAAATACGAAAATAAACTTTTTACTGATGAAAGATAGAGCTCCACAGTCTTCCACAAAGTTGTAAAGTAACTTATTTTGAATAAATTTGTTGAACATATTAAAGCTCTATCTCTTTTAGTTTTTGTTATACAAGAAATTTAAAAAAAAAGATTAGGGTGTTCCTGAAAAAAACGTTTTTTTAGTATAACTTTCGTATCTTTTACTTTTTGTTAACACAACCTTTGAACAGCTTATTGAAAACTTCAAGCCGAGTATTTTTCTCCAAGACACCGAAGGTCTAACTTTTTTCTTTAAAAAGTTATGGACACTTTTCGTTAAAAAAATAGCCTATTTCAAGGCTCAATATCGCTGATGCGGGCACCTAAAATTGAATTCTGTTTCCACCACATGAAAGACCATACTTATTAGTATATTTGAGCAAAAATTGGCGAATACGATATTTTTTTAAAATTTGCAATTTAGATTTAAAGTTTGTAGTTTTGCAGGTTCAACGCATTAAAGCATTTACACACATATCGTTGTATTATGAAAAAAGCCACTTTCAAATATCATTCTCTCATCGCAGCAAGCTTTGCATAAGTGAAACGACTGTCAAAAAAGGTTTCTGATTTTATTCGTTTTAAATAAAACTAGTAAATATGGATATTAGTCGAAAGAGAGTTGGCGAATTTGCTTATTGCTGGTAAAAAGACAGATGAACTGCTTAAGTTCATTACAAGTAGTAATCCAAATGTAAAATTGAGACTTGTTAGTGCTCGGAAGAAAATAAAAATCTTCATGTTGGAATTTAGAAGGTCGTGGATTCGGAGTAAGCGCACGCAAATTCGGTTTGAGCTGGAAAATTTTGTGTGGCTTGAAGGAAAGCTAAGTTTCGAAGTCGAAGGTAAAGGTAAAGGCCGAAAGAGGAAACCATTTTCCGAAATATGTCGCAGAGCCAAAATAAAAAGATTAGGAAAGTTGCGCGATAAGTATTCCACGGAAGAACTTGGTTTAGCGTCAGCCGTCAACGCTAATTCTACTGGTTTCCGTTTAGTTGGCAGACAAATCGAACGATTGTCGAAAAGTCCCGTCAGATCTACCGTAGAGAATTTAGAATCTATGGCTGTCCCGATTGCAGAAGCGTTTACTGCGGAGGAGGCACTTAGATTTATTTGTGAAAATGATTTTTCTAAGGCGCAGTACCAAAACATACGCAGCTCAGTTATGCAGAAGGGTTTGGACATTTATCCCGCGTATAATAAAATAGTAGAAGAAAAGAAACTATGCTATCCGATCGGTATGTACTATTCTCAAAGATTCGTCCCTGAATCAACAATTTTTTTCAGGAATTTCTGTTCAGCCTTCTTGTGCGTATGTTCCCCTTCAAGCTCTTGTTAACCATACCGTGGAACGACTCATCTCGTTTCTGAATATTGGAGTTCTACCACTGCATCCTGAGGATAATACGTTTGTTATCTTTAAGTGGGGCTGCGATGGAAGCAGCAACCATTCCCGGTAGGCAACATTATTTTTCTTCTAAACTTTGACTGACAGTCTCTTTTCCACTTGAACATAGATACAAGCAAATGTGCGTTGACGAAGATGAAAATGGAGAACTATTCGAGTATAACGATTCGCATATATTTGCTCTATCTATAGTACCTTTACGTGTAGTTAGTCGCCGGAAAGATGAGTCAAGAGATTGCATTCTTTGGAATAATGATTTTCCATCTTCAGTATCCCTGTGCCGACCAGTAAAATTAATTTTCAAGAAGGAAAATCCTGAACTAACAAAGGATGAAGTTGCCGCGATGAACAAGCAAATCGATGAATTAGTCCCGACTATAGTAAATGTTAATATGCGCAAGATTCCGATTAGTTCAAGCTTCATATTTTCCATGGTTGATACGAAGGTAGTGAATGACGTAACAGGCACACCGTCTCAAGCGTGTTATATATGCAAACGCTCCGGAAAGCGATTGAATGATCCTTTACTGGAAGCCAGCGATCCACCGGATAGTTTATATGTTTTTTCACCTTTACATGCATTAATACGAGCAATGGAGTTACTATTGAATATTGCTTACCGTTTAGCTCTAGCAAAACCGCGTTGGCGCGTAGGCAAAAAATACCAGCGAGCTTAAGGAACGACAAATAAAAATTCGACAAGCGTTACGTGACCGTTTAGGTCTTCGTATTAGCGAACCTTTGCCAGGTGGCGGAAATTCTAACGATGGTAACACAGCTCGAAAATTTTTCAGAAACCGAGATGTCGTTGCAGAAGAAACCGGGTTGGACGAAATGTTGCTAGAACGTATGTATGTGCTATTAACAATCATCAACAGCAAATTGGGAATTAACGCGGATGCTTACCGGAGTTACGCCGAAGATACACGATTGCTTTATGTACGCCTGTATGGTTGGTACGCTCTCTCACCAACCGTGCATAAACTCCTGGTCCATGGAGGAAGCATTATTCAACATAACATGCTGCCAGTAGGTATGTGCAGTGAAGAAGTTCAAGAAACCAGGAATAAAAGTATTCGCAGATTCCGAGAATTCCACGCACGCAAATTCGATCGACTCGTCAATCTTGATGACGTTTTCAAGAGACTTCTTGTTTCATCAGATCCTATAATTTCTCTTAAATGTAAACGTCGAATTCAACGAGCACCGCTGGATATACCTGAAAATGCAATGCATCTACTTTTGAATTAATTGGCATTGAATAAATTCTCCTTATATAAATCATAAATTGTTGTCATAGCCAAATTATTTTTAATGAACACATTCTGTATTGTTGATATGTAAGCAAAACAGAAAAGGAAATACAAAGGCTTTAGGCAATTTCTTTTATGTCGCTATGCGATAAAATTTAAAACTTTGGTTAGTAAATTTAAAATTACATGCTTAAAAAAAATAATATTTTCCAATTTTTGCTCAAATATACTTAAAAGTATGTTCTTTTCTATGGTTCAATCCGAACTTACTTTTATTTGCCCCAATCAGAGATAATGACATTTGAAAAAGGGCTATTTATGAGCGAAAAGTTTCCATAACTTTTGAAAGTATAAAGTTAGACTTTCAGAGTTATGAAAAAACGTGGATTGAAGTTTTCTAAAAGCTGTTCAAAGGTTGTTTTAACAAAATATAAAATTTCTTTCGAACATTAACAAGTCTCAATTTTACATTTGGATTACTACTTGTAATGAACTTAAGCAGTTCATCTGTCTTTTTACCAGCAATAAGCAAATTCGCCAACTCTCTTTCGACTAATATCCATATTTACTAGTTTTATTTAAAACGAATAAAATCAGAAACCTTTTTTGACAGTCGTTTCACTTATGCAAAGCTTGCTGCGATGAGAGAATGATATTTGAAAGTGGCTTTTTTCATAATACAACGATATGTGTGTAAATGCTTTAATGCGTTGAACCTGCAAAACTACAAACTTTAAATCTAAATTGCAAATTTTAAAAAAATATCGTATTCGCCAATTTTTGCTCAAATATACTATTAAGTATGGTCTTTCATGTGGTGGAAACAGAATTCAATTTTAGGTGCCCGCATCAGCGATATTGAGCCTTGAAATAGGCTATTTTTTTAACGAAAAGTGTCCATAACTTTTTAAAGAAAAAAGTTAGACCTTCGGTGTCTTGGAGAAAAATACTCGGCTTGAAGTTTTCAATAAGCTGTTCAAAGGTTGTGTTAACAAAAAGTAAAAGATACGAAAGTTATACTAAAAAAACGTTTTTTTCAGGAACACCCTAATCTTTTTTTTTAAATTTCTTGTATAACAAAAACTAAAAGAGATAGAGCTTTAATATGTTCAACAAATTTATTCAAAATAAGTTACTTTACAACTTTGTGGAAGACTGTGGAGCTCTATCTTTCATCAGTAAAAAGTTTATTTTCGTATTTTAGATAAATTAGAACCACCCTAATAACTATTCCAATAAAAAGAAGCATCTTCTAAAGTACACAAATTCATCCTAAGACATGATACGGCTAAATTATACAGGTTTGTCAGAAAGTAAAAATTCCTCCTAAATTAGCGATCTGGACCACTGTGCAATGTACTGGTGGTAAATTTCTCGGACCATTTTTCTTCGGAATTTTTCATGAAGTTTCAAGTCGTGTCGTTGGTTTAGGAGTTGGTGTATATGAATAAATTATGCGCCCAAAAATAATCTTCAAGCTGTTCAAAAGTTACTTTTGTGTACAGTAAAAACTACAAAAGTTCTATAAATAAAACCGTTTTAAGCAACCCACTTAGAGCTTACATTTAGGTTCCTCTTGGAATGAAAAGTATAAAAGATAGAGCTTGTATGTCTTCAGCAAATTTGTCTAAAATGAGTTGCTCTACAACTTCATTGAAGACTATCAAAACTCTATCTCGAACCGTTGAATAGTTATTTAGTTTTAGCAAAAAATCACATTCTGGACCACTATGAACTGGTTCCAATCTGCACGGAATTGCTCCTAGAGTAAATTCGCGCTAGCATGAACCGGTCTACTGGTGAGGTGAATATATACGGTGCATATTTTATTCGAAAACCCAACAACTTCTAGGGGTACGATTTGGAACCAGTTTGGCAGCTAGTCGTTGTTTGTGGTCGACGTAAGAGAACTAAGTGAATGATTGCTTGGATGGCTTTTTAGCTGGAGTTGGCTACATTCGTATTGATATTAATTTACCCATTCAACTTTAAAATGTCAACCACTTGGGGACTGCGGTTAGCCGGTGATCAAAAACTAACCCGGTCACAGTAGTCGTGGAACTGCTGCGCTATCAAGTGCAATATGGCTGCGACGATGGCGAACAAATAGCAGCGTCGCCGTGTGGGCGGGCGAGGGTTCAAAGGCACGAGTGGCGTTTTTTTTGCTCTTTTTATCGCTGCATTCAATAGGCTGCGACGAATAACCGTGCCAATCGAAGTTGGCCAAGTGTGAAATAGGATTTTCGGCACGGAGATCTGGTCTGCTGGAGTGAAGTGGAACTGTGGAGACAAACCATAAATAGACTGCGGCAACTTGTTTCTCCTTTTTTGTGATTTTTTTTTGCTTTTTGTGTTACTGAATATAGAAGTGATCGATTTGTGGTGATTTAGTTGGGTATTTTTAAGTCAAGTCATATCGTTCAGTTTCAACTAATACAGACAGAAATTGTATTGTTTATGTTGTTAATGGTTACGCATCCGTGCTGCCAGAAATACAATCTGAGTAGCAAAACCAGCAAACTCTCACGGAAGTAAACAATCCATTGACAGAAAAAATGCTAATCTCTTTCCAGAAAACAACTTTTCAGCCAAACTATTATGATAGCCAGCGCCATTTTTCACACTATCTGCTGTTAGAAATAATATATTTTCCTGATATCACTCAACTCGAAGTAGATTGCAATCTTTTCCGTGAAGTGGCACGCTCGGTGAAAATTTCTTGCAAACGTCAACAGAAAGCAGCTCCCTCCAGTAACCCTTTCAACTTGTGTGGATTCCCTTCACAGCAGAACTGAAAGTGATGGTGGTGGCCACATTAACTTTTAATTGACCGAAAAGACCTGCGACGACTAGGAAGTCCCTGTCATGAGCATACTACGGCAGCACCTCGTGCGATCATCCGGGGCGGTAAGCGGCGTTACCCGGCAGCAGCAGCTATTCGATACACATAGGTGCGCATACCTTCTCCGAACCGACCCGATGATCGGTGTGAAGGTAAATATGCCGAAGGAACGCGACTGAGGGCTGCAGTAAGTTCCCGGCCAGACAAGATACACCACATTCACTTACGCTTTTTTTGTACGAAGCTGGTCTCACGCCGCCGCTGTCAGAGTGGCGATAAGCTGCCGTGTCGGTGGTAATTCCATCATTCGTGGAGTGGATGGCACTGTAGGAAAAAAGTAATCCATTTTCGAGCTACAGTCGTGATTCGCTGGTTAGACAACTGGTCCGATTTTTAGTTGGATTATTGTCCTACTTAAAAGCATCAGAATTCCAAAAGCTCATGTCAATTTCTCTTTGACAATAAATCTGACAATAATTAGAGATGTGAACAGATCCATTTATACTATTAACATCTCCTTTGAAGAGTTTTTGAAATCTGTCAATCGGTTCAACTATTAGAATTTCCCTCTGCGTCCGAATTAGGGTGACCATATTTACAGATTTTGTTTCTGTAAAGTCACAGATTTAATATTTTTTATTAGATTTAATACATTTTAACATTTTTTGAAGCGTGCGCAGATTCCGGCAAAATTGATGTGAATTCGTCGGAAAGAATATTATTGGTTTTGACTTTGACTTTTTAATACGACTTTCAAAATTTCGAAAGAAAACTATCGTGAGATTTTGCTCGATAATAACTTCTGTTGTACTCAACTGAATGACTCATTTGTTGCAATACTGAGTCGAAAATAGTTACAAGAATCTTGTGTCGAATTACAAAATGTGTGCAACTAGCATAAATTACGGAAAACTGGTCCTTTGCAACATTTGAAGCGAGTTCTGAAATTTTCTATAAGAAATGAGCGGTCACTTTCAGCTTCCTATATAAATTTTCCTATATTTCCTATCACAAATGGAACTAATTGCCAGTCTTAGTCGGAACAAAAAAAAATCCGATAAAACACTTTGGTAAACGATTTTTTGCACAGTGCCTACGAAAGCCGGTTCACCGTTGGTGCTCGTTTGATACAGTCTAGAGGGAAGTAAATAAATGCAATCGTTATAAGAGGTTGAAATTAGCATAAAAAACGCAATACCAACCAAAGGGGCTTCGGGGCAATAAAAACCGTAGCCGCAGAAACAACAACAACAATAACAATAATACCACCAAGCGCCTCCCTCCCCCAACGAACGACGCTGGGCTTTCGTTTGATTTTCTTGTTATGGATTTTTCTTCCAGTGGGTATTTTTTTCATTACATTATATTGTACTTCAATTTGACACGTAGGTGGATTGGCAAGATTGGATACTGTAAAGACCTGTGTTTTGTCTATAACGGCGTTCCAAATGTGCTTATGGTCTTTCTTTACTCTCTGCTTCGTATTGATTGGTCCGATTTGCGCAAAGGGATCTAACGGTGGAACCTTCCGGAATCGATCCCATGGCTTTACTTTCATTGAACCGGTTTTCTTGGTTTGCAGTGCGGCGACTCAGCACAAAATCGAACACCTTCTAATGGACAGTGAATTGGTTCAATTTTCCAGTGAAAGTTGCCGTAATCGAAGGAACCCTTGATTTTTATCCATGGCGCTTTCCGACAATAGCTCAAATAGATCTTTCCCCTTCGGTTGTTAAGTTTTCTTATTTTTGTCGAAGCAGTGCCGGCGCGAGATGATTTGCCGCTCGGGGCCAAAAATTAAATTTACCGCCCTTTTTATAATGAATTTTCAAAAGAGTTGGTTTTGTATTGTATTTGACCAGACCTGCAACCTTTTCTGGATCACTTGAAAAGTACATTCTTTTTGCCTTTCTCAATAGAAAGGTATTGCAATTGCTCTGAAAACCGACTTTTTAACGGAGGCCCGGAGGGCCGAGTGACATATACCATTCGATTCAGTTCGTCGAGTTCGGCAAATGTCTGTGTGTGTATGTATGTGTGTATGTATGTATGTGTGTGTGTATGTGTGTGTGTATGTGACCAAAAATGTCACTCATTTTTCTCAGAGATGGCTGAACCGATTTTGACAAACTTAGTCTCAAATGAAAGGTGCAACGTTCCCATAGGCTGCTATTGAATTTCTAATGGATCCGACTTCCGGTTCCGGATTTACAGGGTGATAAGTACGAACACGCAGAAAATGTCGATTTTAATAAATTCTGCAATGAATGTATAAAGGTGAAAATTTTTCCAAAATACGACCACAACTGCTTCGATTTGTAGTATTAGGTCACTAACATCCATTCAAAGTCTATTTGGCCACATTGGCCACCATCCTCGGTTCCGGAAGCCCCGGCGGAAGTATCTAAATTCAGAATAACAGTCACATCGGTTTCTCGGAGATGGCTAGACCGATTCAACCAAACTTAGTTTCAAATGAAAGGTGTTGCGCCCCCGTAAATGGCTGTTTAATTTCATCCCGATACGACTTCCGGTTCCGGAGTTACAGATTGTGGCGTGCGATCACATAGCAAATTGTGATTCAAACCGATACTCCGATGAAAGCAAAAAAGGTAAAAATTTCGCTAAAATGTCTCTCAAACAACTTAAATTTGCTGTTCTAGGTCACCGACGGCCAACCAAACTTTCGTTGACTACATTGACCACCATAAACGGTTCCGGAAGTTCCCGAAAAAGCGGCCATCTTTCAAAATTTACGAACTCACATCAGTTTCCCGGAAATGGTTGGGCCGATTTTCACAAACTTAGTCCCAAATGATAGCTATAATATCCCCATAGATGTCTATAAAATTTCGTACGGATCGCTTATATGGTTCCGGAAATATAGACTAAACCGTCCGGTCACATATGAAATTCCCATATAAGCCGGAACTCAAATTTTTTTTTTTTTCAAAGGGGGGACCTCATGAAATTTCAGAAATCGAATTCGTATTTTTGATGCCAAACATCTTTAAAATGCATGAAACGTCGAGATTTTATGTTATCTCGAAAACATTTTTTTTATAAAAATCGACTTTTTGGGACTTTGCCGATTTTGCACCTTTTTTTAGTTCAATATTACCGTGGCTGTTTTTTCTTTTTCAAAATTTTAGAACTCGAATAATGATTTATTTTCCTGTATATAGTTGTCATGTGATGTATAATAATAAAATGTAATATATGCATTTAAAAGCTTTTAATGAATATAAACAACGCACACATTCTCGTGATTCATGATTGAGAAAGGCACAATTGCACCGCTAGGTGGATTAAAATAGGTTTTTTTTTATTTTGCGGCACCTTGTAATTATTCATTATGGTACAAAAGTTGACAATTTTTTTAATAGCATTTGTAGTTTTTTTTTATACTAATAACAAGGCGCCGAATGGTGAATACTTCCTAGTGTTCGCAGGTTCTAGCTCGTGCCTCAGCTTTGTATGTAATTGCTTGTCAAACGTCCCTAGGTGAAAGGGCGGCCAAGTGCATCTGTCATAATATCAAATTTCCCCTTAACAAACTAAACAATCGTCATTATTATCTTAGTGACCTAGTGACCGGATAATTCGAATCATATCTGAATGTATTTTTGATTTCCAGGTTACTCGATCTTGGACCGCCAGTTTCATGGACGGCCACCGCACGCGCATTTTCCTCAATTGTGCACAACCAGCGAGAGCGGGGTTTGCCTAGAAATCGACGACCTCTTCCAGGTTCTCTGCTTGTCATAACTTTAATTGGCATCTCTTTCGTCTGTTTGCACTACAAGCCCAGCTCACTGTTTACCGTGTTTTATCAGCCTTCCAATGTCAGCATGGTTGTATACTTGGTACTGTTGGGGGTCCGTGCGTCTGCGCCATTCTCCCTTTTCTTCTTCTCCCAAACAATCCGAGCACTCGATACCCTGCTTCCTTCAACATCCATGGCCGTTCAGAGCAACATGGAGTATCAGCGATTTGAATAGAGCAAGTTTTGTGAGCATTCTTAGGCTGTGGAACTCTATCTGACTACGTAAACTATATTCGCAGCAGTAACATGCATTTTTCCTTCGCGGCTAGCATCGTTATCATATGTATCATATCGTTAGATATATACATTGGTTTACCGCACCCCATCGTTTTCCACCTCGAACCCAATACGACTGCCACGTTCTCTGCCAGCTACCATGTACTTTGTCTTGTAAGACTTTATAGTCAGCCCGATTCTTGCAGCTTCCCTTTTAAAAGGCAACAATGCCTCTTCCACTGCTCTGCGATCAACGCCAATGATGTCGATATTGATTGCAAAGCCAAGAAGCATGTGAGATCTCGTGATGATGGTTCCGTTCCTTTGCACATAAGATCTTCCTATCGCTTGATTTTATCCCATCCAGCGTCATCCGAATCAGGTTAATCAGTTTTGTCGGGAAACCATGCTCAACGGTTATCTGCCACAGTTCATTTCATTTTACTGAATCGTATGCCGCCTTGAAATCCACAAACAGATGGTGAGTCCGCAAGTAGTATTCCCGGAATATAACCAGAATTTATCGCATTTGGTCCGTCGTTGATCGTCCTTCTCGAAACCCGTTTTGATATTCACCGACAAAGGATTCAGCCAACAGACGCAGTCTTCTCAAAAGAACACGAGAGACTACCTTGTAGGCAGCATTGAGGATCGTTCTGCCTCGGAAGACATAATGTTCGAAATTGTAGTCCTTCTTGAAGTCACGGGTAACAAATAGTAAGTAGGATATAGGTATGTTTTGTATAGGACCTTAACAGCAGGAATTCGGGTTTGAAAGAAAGTAAAGAGGATAGTGTTCCGACAACAAATGTGTATAGTTATTTTTGTGTTTGTGTAACATAAATTCCTAACATTGTAGCCCATAAGCATTACATTAGATTGAGCATTATTTATAAGCACCAGTAAGCAGCAGCACCACACACACACATATAGAGAAAAATTAACTTGTTAAGTGTTGAGAATTGCCTTTAAGGGACCACTTCAATGGAAAAAAAATGCTTGGCCACGGAAAACATTTTAGGAACACTGTTGATTACTTTGATGGTTCTGACAAGACACACCAAGCAAAAATCTAGCAGTTTATTTGAAAAAGTTCCTTTTTGCTAATTTGTATACACTGAGGAAAAATGCAGAGTTTGCATATTTTCTGTTTCCGTCTCTTTTATTCTGCTGTGATTTTTATGCATTTTTAGCATGTGCTTCTAGGAAGCATACAATGTCAAAAAGAGCAATTTACAGCTGAAGAGGCAAGAGGCAGATAGAAATATTTACTATCGCTGACTAAATAAAGTTTCAGTATATTATGTATAGTAACGAACACACTAGTAAGTCCAGCCAGAATTCTTGTTGGTGACCGGTTAGTTTTCAATCTCCAGGGACACAACCGATTGTAATTAGTATTCGTTTTGTTACTGGCGTCGGAATAATTACCACAACCAGCTATAATGCCGGCGTATTTTCCAGCTGAGCTTTATTAGAATGGTTTGCAAAAAAGAGATTACAACCTCTAGAGAGAATGTTGCTAAAGTTACGTTGCAAACACTGCACTGGTCGAAACCCCACCTGCTCTAATTAGTTTGATAGTAATTTTTGAGGATACAAAGAAATCAGATATACTGCAGCGAGACAGATTGTTCAACCAGTGAATGCATAGATAAATGGCGTCTTGAGGAGCTTCTGCATTTTGCTACTGCATATAATTTTTTCACAAAACTAGGCAGAGATGGCGGATGCCCTAGGTAGTATGAGTAGTATTACCCACTCGAATATATCTGAGAGGGTAATTACCCACTTGAAATTTTTGGACAAATCTGAAATTTGAAATCAGACGAGCAGGTGTCTCGCACGCACAATACTACCGTCTGAAAGCCTCGATGTACCACAATGCCATGTGCTCCAAATGCACCGCGGGTAATTTTATCAGATTATTATGCTAGTATTGCAAAAATGCGGTATTTATCTAGTCCCCCCACGCTTTTACCCTAACACCGGCCCTGAAACTAGTTCACTCCAAATATCATATTGTGTTGCACTCAAATATTTAGTAAGATCACTGCGGTTGTGTGCCAAATATGTTTAGTTTTATCTTACAAATCTAGTTCATAATTTGAAGAAACACTGTTTCGACCAAAAGAGCAGAATATTGAACGATGTTCATGATGTCAAGAGGTTAGTCACGATTTTCGCAATTACTATGTACATTGTCGTTATATTAGTTGATGAGTTTTCTATCTGATTTTTCGGGCATAATAATGTCATTCACGTTTATAATTTGAGGAACTTAGTCACAAATTTAATATTCGTTTTGCGTTGTATATTATATGTACAATTTATAATTATTATATACTTATAATTATAATATTCCAAAATTTTGTAAAATCGTTCACGTGAAAATTTTCAGACCTGGTGCAGAGTTGCATGAAAGTGCCAATGATTAGAGATATCTTTTAAATTTCACAAGCATGAA
This sequence comes from Topomyia yanbarensis, assembly GCF_030247195.1. NCBI lineage: Eukaryota > Metazoa > Arthropoda > Insecta > Diptera > Culicidae > Topomyia > Topomyia yanbarensis. Next base: position 207,579,546 of record NC_080670.1, on the reverse strand, counting down.
GCATGCACAAAATTGCACATTTTATGAACTATATCATTAAATTGGAAACGTATTTTGATTTTGTGAATTATTTTACGAATAAGAAGGGTTCATCGTGACTAACATACTCGGAATTAGTTTACGAGGCTTGAAGGGATCCATGAATATTATTTCGTGAAACTAAAGCAGTAGTTTTATTGCCTCATTCACAACCAGAGTTAAAAATAATCGAAGCACTTTTTTAACGGCAGAAAATGTACCTGATGCGACTCGCGGTGAATAGAAAAAAATTTTCATTCAAATATCCATGTTATTCATTCAGTTGAATATTGTACATTATATTCATTTCAATAATTATCTAGGAAAATTTTTTCAAATGCCGGTAAAGTATATGAAACAACAATCATCATCGCTTATATTGTGTCAGGGCCCCCTTTGATACGTTTGATTCGTTGCTGCACGGTCGCTTAGTGTAATAATCGGAGACGAATGAAAATCTGCATGGATGAATGGGCGGTTTGATCGTTTGAAGTTTTCAGCTGCGTCACTGAATATTGAAAATGAATGCGGCTGAATATGATCAATTTTCATTCAATGACTTTGAATATTTTTAACTCTGTTCACAACCACAAAAACCTTATCATGATCAAGATGTAATAAATCATAAATCAGTTCACGTCAAACCGTGAACAATGTTCTTGAATTTATGAATAAATTCACTAATCAACATTTGGTTTATGAAAAATGCTCATCAACTAGATCACAGACAGTAATAACGATTTGTCAATGACTAAGCGAAACCCGTGATCAAAGTTCATAAAAAATCAATAAATCTGGCGTTACGGAAAATTGTTTATAAAAACGTTTATAAAACACATGAATTTCTGTTAACAGTCCTGTGTCCGAACGTAGAAACACGATTATTCCAGAATTCATGTCACTTTATTCCCGAATTGGGGAACATTTTTGTCGGTATTGCGATACAAATTGGTCGTCCTTGTAAGCATTTTTATTTTCATAATAGGCAGACACACATGTTGCTACCTAGTTTGCTCGGAGTCATCGAAGTCTTTCTATCAGAATTTGAATACAGCACGCTCTTATTACTCTTATTACCAATTATAATCAACTGCTGACAGTTGTATTTCTGACACTAATTTATCTTGAAAACAGCTCCATATTTTCATTATAATCTATCATTAGTGTTCATGCTCACTACTCAGTTTTGCTTTTTTGAAGAATGGAAAAGATCAACATATCAAGCATTTCGATATTTTTCGCAGTGTATATTTTCTAAAATTGATATAAACTCTTTTCAATTAGCATGCTAGATAAAGGTATTGATGTCAATGAAGTCATGTCATTTGAGTCAACAAACAAGCCAAATTGAAGCTAGATGGCCATGGAATATCATTATACGCTAAATGTTTTCACAATGTAACAAATGTTCGATTACGAATGGTCATTTATGCAACGATGTTTTCAGAACATTCTACATTATAAATTGGGAAAAATTTATGTCAATATTCATGATCAAAATGAAATAAGCTAGATACAGTGCTTATTTTATTGAGATATGTGATTATATGCTTATAAGCACATTGTACAATATTCGATATTTTCTTTTGACCATATATTATCCACATTTACGCTGTGCATGCAAACTATTGCAAACACCATAGTGTTGCCGATATGGATGTAAATAAACATCCCTTCACCCAAATCTTTCGGACAGGAAATTCCGATTTTTGAGTACTTATTGTGGAAGCAGTGAATTAAAAAGGTTTCCTTGGAATGTCACAAAGGGATCAAGGTAAGTTCAGTATTATCTTTTATTTATTTACGGAGATAACCTGACTAGAAAATTGAGCTACGAAAATGAGCCATGTTGATTGGATTTATACAGGACCAATAATTTTCTGGACAGGAAATCTTTGTAATAAATGCATATTTCGCTTTTCGGTAAATTCCTAAATATTGTTTCAACTTCATTTTAGGTAGTAAGAAGATTTCAACGAAATTGGAGCGATATATACGGAGAAACAATTTGTTTTGCGAAGACGTCACATAACCACAGTTTTCATTGAAGTGGTCCGTTAACAACAGAAAAAAATCTGAGCATAACAAATATGTAATAACAAAAAAACAAACAATGAATCGAACAGTAGGCGCAAAATGCGTACAATTGAATCAGTGATCACACAACAATACAATTAGAAAGCGCTGTTAGAGCAAATGTTGTCGAGTTACGGGACTATTTGCTATCATGTAGAACAACAAAGAACGGCCATTGACATTGGGCTCCTAAGTGACTCGATCGTGTGGCGGCAGCCTCTTGGTATTTCATTCCATCTAGCGTCACAATGTAGTCAAGTTTCTCCTCAACTTTTAAGGCGTTGGATTTGGACCTATCCACCATCATTCGAATCTTGAGTATTATCGGAAAGCCGTGATCAAACATTATCTGTCATAGCTTATTTCGTTTCACTGAATCGTGCGCTGCATTGAAATTTACACACTGATGATGCGTCTATCCTACAACCACTACGACCTAGGATTGGCTAATCTCGCCGGGCCAGAACGCGAAACGTGCTCCCAAATCGATCATATTTCGATAGACGGAAGACATTGCTCCACTGTCATTGACGGCAGAACCTTCCGAGAATCGAACGCCGACGCTGACCATTGTCTGGCGGTGTGTAAGATCCACGCAACACTGTCCACCATAACCGGTCCCAGGCGTGAGAGAACCATGGACCTAACCATCGGTTGAGGATGTTCTCGAGTATTATGGCGGAAAGCACGACGAACGAATCGAAGACTGGTTAACTAGGGATAAGCTGAGTACAAGTTATTACAAGAGGTGTTGGGTACCACCACGTGAAAATCAGCGGAATGGTTGGTATGACATTGAGTTTCAAAAAGCGTCTAGGCACCACCCCAAGCTAGGAGCCGAATGCTTGCTGCGTCAAAACAGGAAACGATATGAAGGTAACCGAGAAAAAAAACTAAGCGTAGGAAATGTGGGTGCGACGAAAAAGTATTCATGTAAGCAGAGTGCCCGGCAAACGATAAGATAATTTAACCACCATGATCATGGTCCAAATTCAATCCACTGCATGGAGTTTTGAAAGTGTTTAAAATGAGATTAAACTACGAAGACACCACCATTATAAATTATTATTTTGGTGTATTTGTAGGTTATTAGGATAATTGCTGTAAAATTTGGCACGTACCATACTTAGAGTTTTTTAAGAGGCTGAATGGTGTTTGAGGCCATGACAAGTTGCGCTGCCAGGGATGAAGCGGAAAAGTTTTACAAAACGATGCACAACATGAGGACGAAAAACTCCTCAGCACCGGTCATGGTCAACCACCGGCACTGGAATCCGTTGAAAAATCGTACAGAAGTGGCTGCAGAACAAATAAGCATGAATAGAGAAGGTATTGAGGAAGATGGTGAAGCTGTGGAAGGCCGCTGGGAAGACACTTTTATAACCAGGGAGTGACCGGCTGTACGAAGCAATCTACTGCGTAATCACGATGTTCTGGATGTAAGAAGAAATATCTTCTGATTGGTGCGATGTTCTTATTTTCATGAAGGGCCCTAATATCGAGTGTAATAACTATAATTTCGATCCTCAATACCACCTATAAGGTTCTCTTCCACGTTGACTCGATTTTTTTGTCGGCGAATACCAAGGCGGGTTTCGAGAAGAACGATCAACGATAGATCAGATGATTCCCCTGTGATAAATCCTGAATACATTTCGGAAATAGAACTTACAGACGCATCATCAGTGTGTAAATTTCCAACAACTAAATGAAGGCGCGTAGGCATTGACCACGCTGTAGTGGGGAGAATTTGCCCTTTATCCTCAACAGAGATACCGACTTCAATCTGATTACCCGTCACTGCAGCGTACAGCCCACTCGACCTAGATGAAAGAAAGGCCACGAGGCGTACGACCTGACTGCAGTGGTTCGTAGCGTGACCACCCGAATGATTCGGCCAAGTCGATTCCATCACGATGACAACTCTGCCAACGCCGAAGACAATTGCTATATTTGATAGGTTGGGATTCCAGCTGATATTTCGGGTACCAGCGAGACCAATTGGGTCAATTCCGATTGGTCCAAGCGGTTGTCAGGAGTCAGCTTTTGGAGCAGCTTGGACATTACTCGCGAGGACCTACAGATTGAACAGATCGTTCGGCATTGGAATGAGCGGTCGAGAATTGAGGCACATCTCTATCGGCGTCAGCAGTGTGGGTATGGAATGCAAAGCTGATGCAATTTTCAACAGGCGTCTTCAAGCGAATTTCGTTTCTGTTTCCGACCAGACTCATCGACGTTGTCAGAGTTTAACTCTACCACCTTTCCTCTGCGGTCGACGGACTCTGTGACGAAGCTGGCATCCGACAAGCGCGATGCCTTCGGGATCGACGAACGGATTCAACCAGTTCAACATACAAGACATTGCGACCCGTTCGCCACTAGCGATATTGGAAATATACTGAGCTCTGCTTTCCCGACCGTTGTCGCGAGATTCGCTCGCGTAGCACATGCAGATAGCGCGGACATATGAGGCATATCGTTTTTAAACTCTCGGATCCACTCACTCTATAGAACAACCGTTCTATAGAGTGAGTGGATCCGAGAGTTTAAAATTTAGACAACCGTCTAATCGACGATGCTGGACCAACGCAGCCGTTACACGTAACAGAAAAGGAAACACCTTTCCAATGGCAATAAAAAATTGAAAACGCATTACTTGTATACTTTTTGAGGTAGAGACATTTAACCGTTATGTGTCCGACGCGGTACCCGGGTACCTTTTTTGGTTTCAATTAATGAAATTTCCATGTTTTATCCGTAGCTGGGAATTGAAACTTTGTGACATCTTAGAACTTCACCAAGTCAAGCTTTTGGGTTAATAATATTGTAGATATAATAGTAAGGGAGGAGAGAGGAGGGGCTTCTGATTTTTTTTACTACGTAACTTTACAGAATCAAAAAGTGGATGAATTCCTGAATACAAAACATCTAAAAGTGTCCAAATCGGTTGAAATAAGCCATACTTATGAGCATTTCAATTTGTGGGTACCCGGGTACACTCGTTGGCCTGTTAAGTGTTTTTTTTTTGTTGGACACATAACGGTTAAAGACAACCAAGTTGTTTACAGTTCAATATTTTTGTAACAGTTGAGATTTGATAGTTTGTGTAGAACGATTGTTCGCTAAATATGATTCTCTATCACGCCTCGAGAGATTCTTAACAATGAACCAAACACCCTGTATATGGTAGAGCTCCCTGGTTTAATTCCAGTAAATTAGTCTGCATACTCACACTACTACAAGTACGTTCGGAAACTCATCTCCGTTGAATCTTTCTAGACTGATCAATATGTATATAGTTTTGTTCTATAATGATTAATGAAACTTGAACAATTACTAAAAAAAATAAAATAGAAATTTGTTGAGTAGAAAATGCCGCCCCCTGATTTAGCCGCTCAGGGCGGTTGGCCCCTTCGCCCTCCCCTCTTAACGCCGCCACTGTGTCGAAGCATGCTTAGTCAAGTTTTAAAGTTGCCCAAACCCCAGTTTGAAAATATATTTTGTGGCTGAATATAAAATAACAGAAAAATGGCAGAACAACCTCAGACAGATATTATAAGGGCGAATTACGTTAAATGCACCATTCTAGCCAACGTACATGCTTTAAGCATCTTACTTAATACAAGAGCGGTGAATCTTAATCAGTGTAAAAAATCCGTTCTGCTGTTGGCGAAATTGAATTAAATTGTATACTACAAGTTACTCACATTTAATTCCACCACATGACTAGGGTTTCGCTCAGAAATACAGATAGTTCTTAGTCCTGTCACTCAGCTAGTGTCGAACTCTGATGAGAGGATCTCGAAACGCATCTCCATAACTAATCTCCTGCTTTTTTGTTCAAATGCCACCAAATCCAAAGAGCTTTTTGTATATCTGCATCGTTGGCAATGGTTATTGATTGTTGAACGTCGTTTTGTTTCTTCTTCTTCTTCTAACCAAAATCAAGTCCCCGCCTCCTCCGGGGCCCCCATCGAACTCCTATTTGAAAGAAGATGGATCAAATGAAAACATACATAATTCAATTCGACCATTCACACAAGTGGCACAGCGACTTTGCAACTCAGTCACCGATGCGGCTGCTTGACATAAACATGTACATAAACATTCATCGACCGTGTGCGTGTATGTGATGTAAACAGAGAGTGAAAACGTAAACATATATTTATACTGCTTGGATTGCAGCAGCGCCACAACTACTGACCTTTCCGCTAGATCTATCTCGAATCGCGGTACCTATACATAATGTCGACCGGTTTCACGCATTGTTTGCGTTGCTTCTTCATCACCATCAGCACCTCTGTCCGCCCGGGCAGTGTGTAATCATGAATCTTGACGAACGATAAGCTGGACAATGAATCCCCGCGAATTCGTCATTCACCGAATTTCAAAATGATCCCTGGATTTTGTTTGGAAGAAATATTTCGATAAAAAGGTAAATAATGTTCCTTTGAAAAGCCTATTTTACCATTTCAATATTCAGGCAAAACCAATCATCTATTGGTTTTGAACCCGGTCAGAGTCGTACCACACCAACTGCATTTCAATGGGAAAAATAAACTCCCACCGAAGAATGTGGTGTATAACGTCGGGCCCGCTATGCAACCACTTAACTATGTATTACGAAACCCTATTTATGTTCACCTCTATTCACACGTTTAGCCACTTGATTTAAATACAAATGAGTAGCAAAATTGCCCTCACGACACTCAATTTGGTGATTCGATTAAAATTGGTTCGAACTCCTTGAACAGTTTTGCAACGCACACCGAAGAAGGTCCGTGGCGAACGTTTGTTAGCTCTTTTCAGGGAAAGCACGTCTTGATGTTTCGATTGCGCCGTCATATTTGGTAACAGCAGCGCCTACTGCGTCGAAGGTGAACGAAAGTGATCGAGCATAGGGGATAGGTAACCTGAGCTTGTTTTGAGTTCAAACGTAGAGGGGTAAGAATGTAGTGATGGCCAGAAATTTAAAACTCATATGTTAAAATTTATATTTATACGAGAAACTTAAAAATAATCCCAACATTGTCCAACAAAGATCACATACTGGACGCATATTGAAACATTCATTGAACGCCGTACAAACATTGTTGTAATTGAGGTCCCTTATTGGACGAACATACTTTTTTTGGGGGTGCCTAGATCCGCCCTGGAAGAGGTTAACACAGTGAAGACCCGTTTTTATCAGTTCCACCTTTTGTCTGTTTTTTTACCATATTTTGTCAGCCAGCCAGGGTTATGAGGCTATGTCTAGGGAATAAAGAAAATTATTTTAACAGCTTCAGTTTATCAAAAAGAAATAAACAAATATGTGTTATCATTGTCCCCATTTTGTTAACTAAAAATGGACAAAGGGGGCTGATAAAAAACGAGTCTTCGCTATATGCCCATAGCCGAATCCAGCCCAAAATCTCAGCCAATTTCGCAGCAATATTTTTTTTATAAATTTGGTCTATTGAATGAAAATAAAATGCTATTTTCAATATACATATACATATGTGCATTGATAGAACTCAAAGTGTGGGCGAATGGACAACAGTGTTATGCATTTAGTTATGTAGGGTGCATGACACACATTTGGAGGAACATCATATGTTACTTTTTCAACTACCTTCTCATATCCGACATAATAGAAGATGGAAATCGCACTGGTAAAGCTATATCAGTAGAGTAAGCAATCAATTTTACATATCGCTTTGTACTTATCCACTACACAAACAGTATAATATCGATGCTTCAAACTGCGCAGTGATATGAACCTGTGGTAGGAACTAAAAACACTTATAATATTCTATGCTATTCTAACCCGTACACAACCAGTAATTAAAAGCATCCTGGAACACACTGCAGCAATTGTTTTGTGTTTTTCTTGTCAGAATAAATATTTGCAGCATATTGCAATATGACGTAGATATTAAAACGACCGAGTCCACTGTCCAAGGTAGTGTCACGTGGGTTAGAGAAATCTCTTCAGAAAGATCTCTAACCCTATGTGCAGGGTTGAGAATCGAACCCAGGTTGAGGTTGAGTTCCACGTTTAACAAAAATAAAATTCTTCATTTAATAAGTCATTTAAACACCAAAACATTTTATGTCTTGAAGGAGGAAAAAACGAGACCCACCATACCGACCGTTTCATTTCAAAGGGGTTAGGTAAATTGTTGGTAGTGATGTAACCAAGAAGGTTACGAGTTACACCTTTGATTTCAACGTCTTGACATGGGACAAAGATATTCACAGGTTGTCCTGACTAATTGGCCAAGATTTAAGCGCCTTTACCTACTTCCTGAAACAGAACATGAAACATAAAACATAAAACATAAAACATAAAACATAAAACATAAAACATAAAACATAAAACATAAAACATAAAACATAAAACATAAAACATAAAACATAAAACATAAAACATAAAACATAAAACATAAAACATAAAACATAAAACATAAAACATAAAACATAAAACATAAAACATAAAACATAAAACATAAAACATAAAACATAAAACATAAAACATAAAACATAAAACATAAAACATAAAACATAAAACATAAAACATAAAACATAAAACATAAAACATAAAACATAAAACATAAAACATAAAACATAAAACATAAAACATAAAACATAAAACATAAAACATAAAACATAAAACATAAAACATAAAACATAAAACATAAAACATAAAACATAAAACATAAAACATAAAACATAAAACATAAAACATAAAACATAAAACATAAAACATAAAACATAAAACATAAAACATAAAACATAAAACATAAAACATAAAACATAAAACATAAAACATAAAACATAAAACATAAAACATAAAACATAAAACATAAAACATAAAACATAAAACATAAAACATAAAACATAAAACATAAAACATAAAACATAAAACATAAAACATAAAACATAAAACATAAAACATAAAACATAAAACATAAAACATAAAACATAAAACATAAAACATAAAACATAAAACATAAAACATAAAACATAAAACATAAAACATAAAACATAAAACATAAAACATAAAACATAAAACATAAAACATAAAACATAAAACATAAAACATAAAACATAAAACATAAAACATAAAACATAAAACATAAAACATAAAACATAAAACATAAAACATAAAACATAAAACATAAAACATAAAACATAAAACATAAAACATAAAACATAAAACATAAAACATAAAACATAAAACATAAAACATAAAACATAAAACATAAAACATAAAACATAAAACATAAAACATAAAACATAAAACATAAAACATAAAACATAAAACATAAAACATAAAACATAAAACATAAAACATAAAACATAAAACATAAAACATAAAACATAAAACATAAAACATAAAACATAAAACATAAAACATAAAACATAAAACATAAAACATAAAACATAAAACATAAAACATAAAACATAAAACATAAAACATAAAACATAAAACATAAAACATAAAACATAAAACATAAAACATAAAACATAAAACATAAAACATAAAACATAAAACATAAAACATAAAACATAAAACATAAAACATAAAACATAAAACATAAAACATAAAACATAAAACATAAAACATAAAACATAAAACATAAAACATAAAACATAAAACATAAAACATAAAACATAAAACATAAAACATAAAACATAAAACATAAAACATAAAACATAAAACATAAAACATAAAACATAAAACATAAAACATAAAACATAAAACATAAAACATAAAACATAAAACATAAAACATAAAACATAAAACATAAAACATAAAACATAAAACATAAAACATAAAACATAAAACATAAAACATAAAACATAAAACATAAAACATAAAACATAAAACATAAAACATAAAACATAAAACATAAAACATAAAACATAAAACATAAAACATAAAACATAAAACATAAAACATAAAACATAAAACATAAAACATAAAACATAAAACATAAAACATAAAACATAAAACATAAAACATAAAACATAAAACATAAAACATAAAACATAAAACATAAAACATAAAACATAAAACATAAAACATAAAACATAAAACATAAAACATAAAACATAAAACATAAAACATAAAACATAAAACATAAAACATAAAACATAAAACATAAAACATAAAACATAAAACATAAAACATAAAACATAAAACATAAAACATAAAACATAAAACATAAAACATAAAACATAAAACATAAAACATAAAACATAAAACATAAAACATAAAACATAAAACATAAAACATAAAACATAAAACATAAAACATAAAACATAAAACATAAAACATAAAACATAAAACATAAAACATAAAACATAAAACATAAAACATAAAACATAAAACATAAAACATAAAACATAAAACATAAAACATAAAACATAAAACATAAAACATAAAACATAAAACATAAAACATAAAACATAAAACATAAAACATAAAACATAAAACATAAAACATAAAACATAAAACATAAAACATAAAACATAAAACATAAAACATAAAACATAAAACATAAAACATAAAACATAAAACATAAAACATAAAACATAAAACATAAAACATAAAACATAAAACATAAAACATAAAACATAAAACATAAAACATAAAACATAAAACATAAAACATAAAACATAAAACATAAAACATAAAACATAAAACATAAAACATAAAACATAAAACATAAAACATAAAACATAAAACATAAAACATAAAACATAAAACATAAAACATAAAACATAAAACATAAAACATAAAACATAAAACATAAAACATAAAACATGTTTTTACGTTATATTTTATGTTAAAACAACACAAAACAAAACATGAAGCAGCAATTCTTGAGGTCGACTAAAAAGTTGCAACTGGTTGCATCCCTAAGTCAGTAAGTTGGCTTTTAACTTATAGTATGTTCACACACATATTTGAGTTTCTAGCGAGAAGGTGGCTTTACAGTATTGAGTAGAGTATGTAGAGAGTTATAAATTCTCTGGCACCGTTTTGGTGATCGTTATGGAATAAAATTTCGTGATAGTCATTTGCATCATTGTATTTTTTTGGTTACCAGGTCGGAAATTATTGCTGCTGCAGCTGGATCGGAAACCTTTTGATCAGGATGTTCACAAAAACTTCCTCCTCTGGATGACAGTCTTAACCGACACACGACCAAACTTTTTATTGATACAGTGAAGACCCGTTTCATCAGTCCTTGGGTCATTTTTGGCAGACAAAATGGAGATAATGGCAATATTGGGACAATCGGGAAGCTGTTAAAATATTCTTCTTTAGTCCCTGGACATAGTCTCATATCACTTTCTGATTACTTAGTATAAATTTTCCTTAAAGAAGTCATCAGCCAAAGAAAAATTTAAAAAAATAGATTTTTTTTTTTTTTCATTTTTTGGCATATTTTGGATCTTCAAAATGAAAAAAACACGCTTAAGAAGGGATTTACTCGAATTTGGACTGGTTCTCCTGCTGAAAACAGAGGGCTGATAAAAGCGGGCCTTCACTGCAGTTAGTTGCATTTTCGAGAATCAGGCGCAGTATTACAGAAAAATCTGCCAATATAGCAACCCCGCTCATAATTACTAACCCTTCCCTCTCCCTAATCTTTTTCACAAAATCGGTTTTGCCATAAAATACCCTTATTCCCTTATCGCGGTGACAGAATGTATGATCCTGCAATGCAGGTTGTTAAACGAAATAAAGCTTGCTTCCTCGGCTAAACTTCCACAATTTCGTATATGATGGAACTGTATAAAGGTCACTTCTGTATTCTTAAGACCAGAGATTCCTTCAATAGATGTTCCACATCGCGAACAGGAGAGCCTTACACATTGTCGACCAACCAACCTTAAATAGACAAACGATCTCCAAAGTAAGAATAAAATGCCTTATCTCACATCAGATCGACGAACAAACAACGCGCATCTTGAATTGCTAATGTAGTGCTAGCGCTTTTTCGAATTTTGTGAAAATAGTCTCACAGCTTTCCTAGATTGCTAAGATAATTTTGAGACGTTTTCCGTAAAGTTATTTTAAAACAACACTGTGCACTTAAGAATTAATACTTATTTTAGGCCACTCAAAATTATTTCATATTCTCTTCACAAATACAATGAAATCAGACAGACGCTAAATGCCAAGTCGGTGCCAGCTACTGATGACTTACTAAATTATGGGTGAATTTTATCGAATTTTTTCTTTAGAAGTGGTATAGCATAACCAAAAAACGCTAATTAAATTGAAATCGAAATACCTTTTTGATTCGTTAATTGGAATTAACCTAAAGAAAAAGTTGCTTTCGCATGGGATGTCTCAGATGTTATTTTCCCTCGAAAAAAGAAGTGAAAGAACAACTAAAAAAATCAAATCACCAAGCAGTGATTCAACAATTCGAAACCTACCCGCGGCTAATTAGCTGAATCAACCACGATCCCGAGAATGTCAATGACACTTAAATAAAAGAGAAACAGCACCCTTCTCCCAGTCAAAAACAAAAACTTTCACCACTGGTTGGTCTTAATGCCGTCTTTGCTCAATTGGATTCAATCTCTTTTTCGGTTAGTTTCATTTTCCCGCATGACAAATTTTGCCCCCGAACGAGATGAGATGGGTATTAGCGATGACAACAACGACGCTGACGATGAGAACGGATTGAGGCCAGTGCGAAATTAGGATCGACGGTACGGCCGCATGAGTCACTTTCGGTTAAACAAAGGTTTAGGCCCTACATACCGGTTTAGAAACTATTAAATTTTGCTCAGTTGGGCGATGGATTTATGACCTTAAGTGTTAGCCCTCTTCATAGAAGTACGGACTAACATTCATTTGGAACACTTGTTCTGTCAGTGGGATGTCACGTTCGTGGAGAAATTTGATTGCAAAGCCGTCCTCGCCGTAGACTGTCAATCGACAACGTAAAGAAAAATGAGATGGCCATGACTTTCACTGGAAAAAACAACGCAGTTTATGATAGTATCATCTAGTTTCAATAGATCAGCTACAATAACAACCAATAAATCTTTCTTAATATTATTTCCATTCATTAGCCGAGGGTGTCATTTCGCAGGAATTCCGTCCCAGTTTGAAGTGAGTTGAATGTCAACAACAACAACAACAAACCTGCCAGTACGCGAATCACGCAAAGAAGGTAAAACTAGTCCTCCGCATTTACGTGCGCCCTCGTATCACCAAAGAGAAATGGACTCTTCAGTCACCACGACGATGTCGGATGACTGACAAACGTCGTCAGTCAGGCAGAGAAGAGGTTATGTACACTACAACAAATAAATAGAAATCGGTCGGAAGACCGTTATGGAGTGCGCCATAGGACCGTCAGTGAAGCAAAAAAAAGGCCAAATGAAGACGGTGCTTGGTTGTTGCCAGGGGATCGCGATGTGACACAAATTTTGTTTGGTCACGTCACGTTTGTTGTCTGCTTCGCAAATAGCCTACTTTGATGCTCGGGGATACCAGGGAATGGAAACAGCAAACAAACACGTAGGTATAACCTAAAAGTGCGTCCCACTTTGTTTGGTTGACACAGATACTTTCCATTCCTAAAATTAATAATGAAATTAACACCTTTTTAGAGAATCCACGGACAGAGGCATTTTTGCGAAAACAACACTTCTAACAAAACATAACGAACAATGCGAGAACACGAACATTCATTCTGCTCATGGAGGCCAAGGTCTTCCACCGTCCCTTCCTGGCGAAGATCAGTTCCGAACCTCGCACAATAGAACCGCGCTGCGGACAGATAAAGAGATGGAACATAATGGACCGACAGAGCGGAACCGTATGTAGTCAGCGTGAAAAGGCAGCAAACCTCCCCACTTCCCACGGTGACCGGGTCCCTCTTTGCCCACTCAACATTCTGACTGACTGGCTGACTGGCGGCTTTTCAGAAAATGACCGGACTCTCATCTCGTCGTTGTCGGTGCATGTATGCCACATACAATTTTTTATCCGATCGAGGGAGGAGTTAGTGATGCGGCTCTTAACTGGAGCGTGACGCCCTTTGCAATGTTTCGTGTCATAGTATCTGCGAGAAGATATGTACGCTTAAGTACGAGATTCAGGTCATTCTGTTGTTTTTTTGCAGGATCACCTTTCTTTGTAATGGAAAAAAAACACGAAAAGCCTTCGTTAGCTCGGGTTAATGATAGCTTTCGTTGAATCCGCCTACAGCGGAACGAACCAGGCTTTTTTCACCTTCCTGAAATGAATCGAACGCTTCCGCAGAAACTGATCAACGATGCAGTCTCACGTGCGAAACCGGTACGCAGAAACCCACGTCTAATGGTTCCTGCTTTTTTCAGGTTAGACTACAGGCAATACGTCAAATGCCACACGCACCGGCGCAAAGCAAAGCATGCTTAGATCCTACGAATGTTTACATGTTTGCACTCCTCAACCTCGTCGCCGCCACCGCTTTTGATGATTGCATAAGTGTCAGCATCGATTTCATTAGCTATTTTTTCCGTTGAATTCGAGTTCAAAATTATCATAAATTAGTAAATATTAATGCATGTATGCGCCGGGGCCGGGAGACCGACCTTCCGAGTAGTGCAGATTGGTCTAACAATTTTCAGTGCAAAAACTTCACCGACCAGCCAATTAGACGCTTCTTACCTACACTCGCCTCACCCGGCCCGTTTTGCAACTTTCTCGCGCAACGTCTCGCACAAGGGGTCAAACCCTGCGGGTCATGGGGTTTCGCCATCATCGTAAAAAAACTTCTCGGCCCAAAATTAAACGAAACTAACCAAGGCGGCGATCTGGGAAAAAATCTCCGCGGGTCATTATCCGACTTTGCGTTTTCGTTTCACATGCTCCTTCCTCCGTTTTTTTTGTATAGCTGGTTGGTTGGACAGAGTTGAGGTTATGCAACTTTTGAAACATTTGTTTTTACCGCTTTTCGCTGCATTTTCAACGATCGTGCAGTTTTCTTTCGATTTTTTTTTCTTCCCCGTGTCATTTGGGCCAGAAGCTGTGGAACAAACTGGCTGTGGTCTCTTTTGGAGAACCGGTTCTGCTTCTGATTGACGAAGGGCCGGATTGGGAAAAGGATTGTGACCTAGTTTTGGGAAATAGGATTTTCTCGGAGTGTAGTACGGATGTGATCAAGCTTATAATAATAATTTCACGGGGTTTCAGCTTAACCGGGTTGTTACAGTCACGGAAAATGTGGTTACCTTTTGGATGACTATTTAGGTTGGCTTCAATTGTTTTCTACGGTTTACGTTGTCAGCTCAAGTCCAGTAGCCTAAAGACGAGTACAAAACATGTTCTGTACCAATCGCTGATTCCCTTCCCGTTGCTCTGAACGGCTATGAAGTGTGGTCGTTGAAGAAAGCAGACTGTGTTTGACAGAAGGATTGTGCGTTCAATACACATGGAGAATGACACAGATGCATGAACCACGAGCAGACTACTGTAGGCTGGACATGTAACGCGAATACCAGAGGAGATACCAGCTAAAGTACAGCGAACATGAAAGAGATCCTTGGATAGACTCAACGTTCGCTAACGGTGTACAATCGAGGAAAATGTGTGTGCGTTTGACGTACAAGGCAACTGGCGGATCAAGATTGAGCAATCTGGAAGTCGGAAATACATTCAGTCAAGACTCGGAACATCCGGAGTGCTCGGCAACGCTGATTATGATGGTGGGGGAATCCAATAGAATGCAGCAACCTGATTGAATTACAAATAAGCTTCCAATACACTGCAACAGATAGCGCTATTGGAAGTGCCATCTAGTGAGTTCCTTGAGCTTGAGCTTGCGCGACCACCCCTAGCTGCTACTCCGTTATCGATCTGGACTAGCTGAAGTTGCACAGGGAATCAGTAGATAATTATGCTTGGGAGTAGCGAAACATCTTTCAATGTACAATTCCTGGTAATCTTAAAGTGTTTATTGATCAATACCGGCGCCGGCCAGGCCCGAACGTGGATCGCGAAAGGAAAGGGAAGGAATTGTTAGTTCGATACTTGCTTTTGCTAGCGGCCGTATATACTACTGCGCACTCCACAAGTATCACGGGAGGAGGATATTTCTTAGTAAGTATAGAAGTTGGATTCTACTTCTTCTTTACCGACGCCGGAGAGGTGACTCCACTATCTGGACGAGATATCGATCCATCAACTCATGGACCGGAGACCGTCGGCTTCCCGCGGCTTTACTTCCCTTCCGAAGGAAGACGTGACCACAGATTTTTTCACCTCAGAAAAATCTCAACAGCCTCGGCTGGAATTGAACCCAGACCAACTGGAATGTGTGGCGGTCATGCTTACCACTCAACCACCGGCGCCGTCTGAAAGTGTCATCTAGCGAGTTCCGATGGAAAACTTGATTTATTGATGGAACGAAGCTATGTCATCATTCATAAACTGTTTTCGGAATGATTTGAAACCAAAATCAATACTCGATCCGAATCCAACGAGTACCGGTTCACCAATAATAAGATTCTCGGGCTCTAGTTTCATAAAATTCTAGTTCGGATTGGGTTCGGTTTTACCAATTTTAAGACTCGTAAGGTTGAATTCTTGACACTTGAAATTTCACAGATTTCGGTTTCTCAGCTTTAAGTCGCAGTGGATTCTGGTCGGGTTAAGGATCGGATTGAAGTTTAACCCTTGTCTCAAAATAATTGCAACCGGTTTACCCTATTCGAAAGTATCAAGAATGCCTCCAAATTTGGATTTATCAAATTACCAAAACTCGCCGGTCGGGATCTTATAATTTATTTTGGTCAATTTGCACTGGAATTAAACCCTTAAAACCGGGGAGATCGTCAAGCAGTTAAAGGTAAGTGAATCAAAAATTAATTTGTTGATTCCATTTTCAGCGCCTACTATTGTGGTGGAGCAACGCGGAAAAAGTGCTGGTATGGCAAGCAATATGTTCCTGCGGTTTGAAGACTACCATTTTTACACTACACTGCAGAAGAGGTTGCTGTATGTATATAAGAATCAGCTTTGGCCGATTTTGGCATTGGCGCACTATACCAAAATAACAATTCAATAGGCTCACGGAAATGGTTATAGATTTCATTGAGAAAGACATTGTCGAATATACTTCACGCTGATTCACTTTCCTCGTGTTCTTGAAATGACAAATGTCATGTTCTCCTATTATCGAAGCTCTGTAGTTTAAATCTTCGGCACAGAGTTTCAATTCGAATTAAAGCGGTCATTGTTGATCGTAGCTTGACGATTCCGTTGGGTAGATGATGGCGTCTCATCCGGTAGCATTTGATCAATCTCCCTGTCTATTTGCACAATCTTGGGTCACACACTTCATGGACGGAGCATCCATTCAGGTCTGGATGTTCTTCTAACTGATCTGGTGTCATTCCACGTAGTAACATCTGCAGAACTTTCGGCGTTCCCTGGAGCTCTCTCGCTCTGTCGACGGTGTCTTTGTCATCACCCGTTGCTTCATAAGCGGCACCCATCGGTTACAGTAATGATCTCCAAGACCACGACTTCGACATCTCCAAAAAATATGAAGGAATCTCCAGGAAGGATTATTTCTCGCTGGATAGTCTAGGAGTAACGAAACCGCGTTGGATGCTCATTTCCGTTGACGACCGACAAGTCCAGTCTCTGCAACAATCGCTCACCAGACTCACGGGGCAACTCTGCGAAACGGGCGTACTGTGGCGCTCACACAATCCACGTCTAGCGGCTATAGCTGGAAGCTGACAGAGGATGGAGTTGCAGTAGTCATACCAGCGTACGTTTCAGTGTCACGAGCCCGAACGAACCCGGAAAGATTAGAAATGGTATGGGATGCAGCAGCCAAGTCTCTCTGAAGTCGGTACTGCTCAAGAGCTCCGACCTACTGTCCTCGCTATACACCGTACTGATCCGATTTCGTGAGATGGTGAGGTGATGATCCGCAGACCAGCAGTACCAACGCTTTTGTTGGAGGGAACTTGAATTCCGTTCGCCAAAAAACAGTACTACGGATGTATTGGTGAGCGTTGACACTGAAGAAGAGGTAATCAGGCTTACGCAGGACGTAACATTTGTACACACGCGGACGGGACACGGATTACGAATTGGACGGCGACTTTGGACTGACAGGCTCCTACTGCTGTTCCACTCCATGAGCATGGTAAGATGACACCGACCTGAAATGGCGAGTGGGCTAACAGTACGACTGCCTCCGTCCCGCTAAAATCTTGGCAAGTCTCTATGTACGTTCAAAACTCGTGATACTAGGTTCGGATGGGCCATTCCCGATTCTACGCCGACCCGGTCTTAACTCTTACTTCACATGAAGGACAAACCTCATGGTCATATCATGACCTCCCTGCTTGCATAGATGACCATTGGATTACAAGATGAAGATAGCGACCCGGAGTTGGGAGCCAGAACAAACCACGCATACGGAGTAGACGCGGCGAATCCGTTCGCGGCAGAGCTGATTTGGTGAGATCACACAACCACCAGCAGTAGCTGAAGTTATTCAGCAAGAGTAGGAGGAGGAGAAGCAGAAGCAACAGCCGCAGCGGGGTGATCAATACCCCCACAGAAGCCGAAAGTAGTGACAGCGAAGTGCTTGATGGAGGAGCTTCAAAAGTTTGTGGACGAGAGAAACAATGTCCATAAGAACATTAAGGAGATGATTGCCAGAGTCCGAAAGGCGCTAATGTCTGCTGTGAAGGAGCATCGAACGGCAACACTGAGGGTTGGCTTCGCCTAAGACTACTATCTTCCTAGACCGCCCCTTCAAAGCAGGGGAAGGAGAAGCAGGTTGGAGTGTAGAACACTCCAGTTTCTGTGACTTTAACGAGGACAAGAACCTCGCCAGGAGACGGAAGACCAGTTGGGTGTAAGAGAGAGACGCGCGAGAATGCTCTCACTGCTGAAGGGAAAGACGCCATTCAACAGGGAGAAAGTTGAAGTGCCGTTGTAGGTCGGAAGAAGAAACACAGGAAACAACAAAAGCGGAAGTAGAGGGAAAGATTGAGCAAGAGGAAAGAAAAACCTACGGCTCGTCAGAAGGCGCCAAAGGGAGAAGCCGTGGTCGTCAAAGCTAATGACGCGACGACGTATGCAGCGCTCCTCAACAAGGTCAGAGAGGATCCGGAGCTGAGGGAAACAGATGAGATGATCTTCGAGTTGAAGGACGATAACAGAGGAACCTGGATGAGATCCGACGGTAGGTGAACTGAGAAGGCACAGTGCAACCTGGGCGAAGTGCACATAAAGATCTGATTAAAGAAGGGGTACGGAGAAAGCGGTAACCGTTGCTGACAAGATACTAGAGGTAGGCAAAGTTACGGTTGGATGGTTGCGAAGCCCATTGAGAGTCAACCCACGAATGAATAAACGAGCGGATAAATGCTTCAAGTGTTTGGGCGTTGAACACTTTGCTGGGGCTTACAAAGTCTAGATCCAGGATGTGCTGGGAATGCGGAAAGACGGGCCATTTTGCGAGAGACTGCACGCAGAGACCGAAGTGCATGCTTTGCACTCCAGCGAACAGGAATGACCATCAGATGGACGGCTTCAAATACCCTGCCTGCAGGCCAACGATAATGGGAATAATCACTGTGACATCGCCCAGTAACTGTTTTGGCAGGCTACGACAGAAACTATGTGTGACGTCGCTTTGATTGCAGAGCCGTATCAAGCCTTCCCTGGTAACGATAACTGGGTTGTTTGATAGAACGGGTACTGCTATCCATGATCGCCAAAATCAACGGCGTCTTCGTGTGCAGCTGTTACGCTTCTCCAAGGTGGAGTGTGCAGCAGTTTAGCCTAATGCTAGAATAGTTAACCGAAAAGTTCATCGGCCGGAAGCCGGTAGTCATTGATGGTGACTTCAATGTCTGGGCTGTTTGTGGAGTCGGGTAGTAGAGTAACCAACACACCTTTTGGAGAGACGGGAGTGGGTCACGTTTTACAATCTCTCACAGACGGCGAACATTGACTGGAGAGTATGCGAGAAGTATACCCATAGCGACCACCAGGAGGATCGCTACCGTACCGGTCATCGGAACACAACACGGAGAAGGATGACCGGCGAGCGAAAGTGGAAGGCGAAAGCCTTCAACATAGACCATTTCGTGGAGGCCCTTCGGCCGGACAGCGGGACCGAGAACGTTGATACGGCTGATCTAACAGGAAGGATCGTGACGGCCTGTGACGCCACAATGCCGCGAAAACAGGAGCCATGCAGTAGACTCAGTACGCTACGCGCTGATTGTCTCAGAGTCAGAAAGCGGGCTCGGACAGCAGTATGGGAGCCAGACAGAGGAGCGCAAGGCAGTTGTACCGAGAAGTAGACGCCAATCTCTAGGGGAAAGCGTACCGAGACGTGATGGCGAAGATGAGGGACCCGTTGACGCCAGCCGAAATGTTCCCGAGTAAGCTGAAGATAACCGGAGCGCGACCCAACTACCTGACCATCGAAACCGTTCGGCAAAGTAGGCGCAAACATGGCCGATCGGCAAGCGATCAACGACGAGCTCGCAGAAGTATCGATGCGACTGAAATCAAAGAGTCTCCGATCCGGATGGAATACCAAACGTTGTGCTGAAAGCTACGTTCCTGGCATATCCGGCCATGTTCAGGGTGGGTTCTGCAGAAGTGTCTAGATGAAGGGAACTTCCCCGAAATGTGGGAGATTCAAAAGTTGGTGTTGTGGCCAAAGCCAGGGAAGCAACCGGGTGATCCTGCCGCTGATGGATATGCTAGAAAAACTCCTCGGAAAGAATCATCCTTCACAGAGTGACGAAATGCACGGAGGTTGAGCGCGGACTGTCCAAGGTGCCGTTTCTGACTCTGCAAAGGAGTATCGACAGTGGAGGCAATTCGGACAGTTCTGAGAAGGCATCTAACCCGAAGCGATCAGGAGACGGATACTGCTCCGTGGCCACGGTAGATGGCATCGCAACAGCGCTGCGTGCATTGAGAGTCGTCCCCGACTATCAATGCCAGATCCTGAAGAGTTACTTCCAGGGTAGAGTGCTGCTGCGCGAGATGAACGAAGGACAGAAGTCAATGCGAGTTACAGTGGGATGTACGATCGAGTCTTGACACTGCGGCTACCATGGAAATCGTGGATTTCGCAAACGACATGTTCGTAAATGAGTTGGATGAGACACTTGAAGAAGTGGAGGTGTCTGTGACAGTGAGAATAGACGCGATCGAGAACTGGATGAACGGGCTCAAGCAACTCACCACAAGACAGAGGTGTTGTTGGTCAGCAACAGTAACGCGGTTCAGCGGATGCAGATCGACGTCGGAGGGCGCGTGATTGCATCGAAGTGTGCACTGAAGCAATTGGGAGTGATAATCGACGACCGGTTGAACTTCAGCAATCATGTTGACTACGCTTGCAAAAAGTCGGTGAAGGCAACGAATGCAATTGCGAAGATCATGCCGGAAGTCGAAGGTCTGAGAAGCAGCACGAGATGCTGAAAACCAAGCGGAACCGCGACGAGCTAGTATACGTTATCGTCGGGGTGATCCCCATCTGCATCACCCTAACGGAGGATATCGAGTGCTACAATCGGCAACAGGAATGAGACAATACGAAAGTGGACCTACCGGCTCGTCCCAAACCTGTCGACGGCTGCTTCAGGAAGTATCTTCATCGGTTTGGGCACGCAAAGTCATCGTTATGCCCGGAGTACGGTGCTCCGGTGTCTCGAGAAGACACCAGAGCACGTGGTCTTCTGATGTCCGAGGCTCGAAGGGACACACAGGGAGATGCTTGAAATGGGTTGGCCGGACATCAATCCGGACAAAAGGATAAGCGACGTAAACACGTGGAACACGGTTAACAGAGTGGTGTCGCAAACCATGTCCGCCTTGGAATGGGAGAGCATTCATCGCCGGGACACTCTCCGCCAGAGTAGGCTAGTAACACGACCGGGGACTAGTCTAGTGTACTACTACAGTGCACTGGAAATCGGTAGTCGGGGCGCCAGCAAACCGGACGCCACGCTCCACCCGGAATCGCCGAACCGACTATAGCACCCTACCGGTTGGCCCAAGAGAACTTCTGTCGCCGGGCAACTATCCGCCGGCGTTAGCTCGATCCATCGCCGGAGACTAGGCTGAATGGATCGCGACGAGACATCACCAGTTGCGGGTGGTCGGGAAACCAGCGAACAAATCGCCCTACTCCCCCGGAATCGCCGAACTGACCTCGACACCTGACTGGTTGGTTCGGTTTCGGGAGAACTTGTCTCACCAGGGAATTTTCCATTCCTAGTATGCTAGGTCCATCGTCGGGGACTAGACCGAGTTGTTCTGCTGAATGGCACAAGGGAGCCAAAGGGGTTAGTAAATTGGCTGCCCAGATTGTCCTCGTAGGGGAAGAACAGCACGACTTATGCGACAGCGAGCTTGGGTTATGTAAAAACTGGTAAATGCATCTTCGTAGTTATGCTCGGTTCATCGCTGTCGTTTACAAATAATAAAAAGGTCAACTATTTTTCTCAGACGAGAACAAGTTTGTTTTTGATGTTTTATTTTTTTCTTCCAAGCATGTCTCGCACACTACGGGTACGACATCAAAGGTAAGACGCCCAGCATCAGTTCGAGCTTACCAAATTCAATTAAGTTGCTCGGGTAAATAAACTCTTTAAAGATATTCATGCCATCCGATTGAGGTTGAATATCTTCTTTCCTTTTGAAGTTTATAAGTAACATTTTACAACTATCAGCTTCTCTAATTAGTATTTTCCTTCTTTTTGACGTGAGCTGCTCTTCAAGAATTCCTTTGTTGATTTAGTACACTTGGTTTGATACACTTATTTTACATTGATTTTAGTGCCCTTCGATGCATTATTTCGATCGAGTTGCATTTGTTAGGCCCCTTTCCATTTGACTGACACAGAAAATGCAGATTCGCATCGAGTTACGATGACTCGACCCTTTCAGGTTCAAGTCTTCTCAGAAATCTTCTTGACCATCCAGCACTTGCCCCGCATCAGCATCGTATGTTACGAATCTCAGTCGCGTATCCAATGCCGAAACAAATGCAATCAGCAAACATCGATACTCAAAACAAAACTGGCAATAATGACGATCGGGTAGGTAGGTCCAAAAAAAATCGAGGAAGCGCTCATATCATCTTTCTCCATTTCCTTTCGTTCGTTCGAAGGTTGCGCAACCGTACACATTGCATCAACCACACACGCGCATGCTTCCGAATCCGCAAGAAATAGTTGGAAATGAAATCGAAAGTCATTAAGCGCCGCAGGTAGAAAAAAAATAAACAAAAGCCTATCAAAATTGTAGGCTATCATTAGGGTAAAGGCTAGTTTACAGTTCGGAAAACGTGTCACGGGATTTGGGTCCCTGTGCATTTTAAACGGAGCTCAAATCCCGTGACAGGAAATGAGTCTACACAAAAATGACAGTTTTCCCGAAGTGTAAACCCAACCGCGGGAAACATCACGGGATTTTAAAACTCTCCACACCGAAATCCGGCCGGGAACAATACAACACAAATTGTTTCCGACGGGGAAAATAGTATTTTTATAAGGTTTGCAATTCGCTGCAAGTTTGATACTATTTGTATTTTTAAGAAGCAGCAGAGTTTTTGGTTTGACAGTTTGGAGAGATCTCGGCGGGAAATTTTCCCTGATCAAATCCCGACGCAAATCTCGTGCGAAATCCCGTGATCCATTTCCCGTACTGTAAACTAGCCTTAAGGGAGCTTCTGTTTCGCGGATTTGGCGGGATTCGAATTGAAAGTGAGGCGGGGAACCTGGTCGTAATACACACCTGTCATTATCGTTACAAAGAGTAGGCCTTGACTTAGCTTATTCATCGAATGCGCTTTAATGTTATATGGGTGGAGTGGCGTCTAATTCAAGCAAACTTATTGAAAAAGTCCTATGTGCAAATGAGAGCCTCTCTTTGTTTACTTTCTCTTCAGCTATTTAATAACAAGGTCGCATTCGCGTTTGCTGCTTAACTCTTTACAAACGAAAACAAACCTTCGTTATAATTTTTTTTCGATTGTTTTAATTGGAAAGGTTCAAGCTTTTCACTCTCGGAACGATTTCCAAAAAAAGAAAGATTGATTGAACATCACATAACGTTAACCGAAAAATCCACTCACGTGTCGCCCTCGAGACACCAATAACAACAACGCATACCTCAACGTTCGGAATGCTATAAACCAACTCTCACTACCGTAATCGAATAACCCTTCTGTATTGTAAACAAAAGGTCATAAAAACAAACACCCAGTGGCCAATGTTGTAAGGTAACAACACCTTAACACAATGCACCTATTTGTTTTTGAGCAGTGAAAGTGATGTACCTATAGGTACCTATATTGCGTGAATGGGAAGCCGCCCCGATTGAACGAGTTCCCATAACCTATAATAAAACATCGGCTTTCGATAAGCGTCACAAATCGAAGCTGATGGACTTTTCTAGTGATTTTGTTTTTCATTTTGTATCGAAGAGTTTCTATTTTGTTAAAATATGTACTTGAGTGTATTTTTTTTCTTTATATGTGATTATATCTTTCTAAAATGTTGATGAATATGAAAGCGATCCATCTATTAGCTTATTATACTATTTATAACCAATTCTATGTTTTCTTTCAGTTTGCGGACCCCCAGCGATTCCGGCCAACGCCCGGGTACATACACAACCGGCCGATGGTGGCGGTCCTGGTTTCCGGTCGGCCAAGTACGAGTGCGATTCCGGGTACGAGCTGTTCGGATCGGAAACGATCCGGTGCGACCCGGTCAAGGGTTGGGATCGGGAGCTGCCGTTTTGTGGTGAGTTTTTGTTTCGTTTTGTTTTTTTTTAAATTCCAACGTCCAAAAACAAAATTCATTTGTGATATTACAAAAAAGCCACTCCTGGTACCGAGTTGTAAAAAGTGAAATTTTCCCTTGTCCGTTGATCGTGACGTTTAATTTCCGCCGCGGTACGACTGACACGAGGAGTGTATCAATTACCAACTATAAAAGCGTCACTTGGAATGTCGTTGATTTGAGTATAATTTTCGATTACCCATTCATCCCTGTACATTTGCTCATCAACCAAGCAAGCATTGAAGACTCCTCAACGGTTCACTGATGGGGGAAATTGAAAACGTTGTGTGAAGCACAGCAGGCGTTGGAAAATGATAGCGAAATGGAATCGATGGACACTGACAGTCGCAAATTGTGATGAAGTGTTTCGTTCGATTGATTTCCAGCGATTCAACAGATCTGTCGTCGACGGGGAAATGTGGTAACGGCGGTAATTTGGTTTCACTTTTTTCTGTGATTTTCTTACTATCCGTGTTTTGCAGATGATCATCATCATCAATGAGAGAAAGAGGCTCTTAGAAAGAAACCCTACGCGATCACCAGCAATCGCCGGTATTGTTTGGAGGTGATGGAATCGAGATGTTGGAAGGGATTGAGGCCCCATGTAAAAGTAAAGCCGGTGATTTATGACTGTGTCGCAAAAAATCAATGTTCGAAAAGTTACGGTGCTCAACCTCAGAACGGAAGATATGCATATTCGGAGCACTTTTGTAGAAGGAATCAATTTTCTAAAACAAATCGGATCGTCAGTAACTAGGAGTAATCGGATGAGTTTTTGCTCTCGAACCGTAAACGAGAAAAGTCGAATCGGTGTGACATTTTTCTTAGGCCCCACTTCTGACATACCATGTGAGGCTGACTTTTGTGCTCACCCTTTCGCTCCTCTGCCACGCCACGAGGCATCGATATTACGCTACGACCCTCCCATCTTGGCACGAGGCAGTCCATATATACGCTTATGCACTCGCTCTTCTGCCTTGCTTCGCGGTGGCTGGGTTAACCCCTTACGCGGTTGCCAGTTGCTGCGCCAAACCTGCCTCAGCATGAACAGACCATTCACTCACTTTTCTACGCTCGGCCTTTTTTGCTCCAACTAACCAATCACTAGTTAGCCGTGCCCGTCGTCTGTTGCTCGGTGCACCGAATTCCCTGTAGCCTACAGGCAATCTGGGTGGTTGCAGTCGAGACTGCGTTCCACTTCTCCACCGATTGACACATCCGCTGAATAAGGGTATCAGGAGTTGTGTGTAGCCTACGTCTACTGGCGCACACCTTTGAGCTGTTGGTCATCATCCGCGATAGTGCCGCAACAGCAGTCGACGCTCTCTTGCATGTATAGTCGACGTGGCTGCCGAAGGTCAGCTTGTCGTCTGTGAGATGATCACGACTTCTCCCACATGAATAACTACATGTTGTGCCGACTTGCGGTTGTTGACGATAACTACCTCCGTCTTATGTTGAGCGAGCTCCAGGACTCTCGCGTTCATCCATTCCTCCACCGTGTTGATCGCGTGTTCTGCAGTTAGTTCTACCACAGAGATTGACGCCCCATAGACCTCCAAGGTTACGTCGTCAGCAAAGCCGACGATCTTGACCCCAGGAGGGAACTTCAGTCTCAGAACCCCGTCATACATGAGGTTCCATAGCACCGGGCCTAGGATCGAGCCCTGTGGGACTCCGGCGGTAATCGGAACCCTTTTCTGACCGGCATCGGTCTCGTATAGCAGTACGCGGTTGTGGAAGTAGCTTTCCAGGATCCGGTACAGACCCACCGGTAGGCTGAGCCGGCGTAACGAGAGCGCGA
The DNA here is from genome assembly GCF_030247195.1 of Topomyia yanbarensis. NCBI lineage: Eukaryota > Metazoa > Arthropoda > Insecta > Diptera > Culicidae > Topomyia > Topomyia yanbarensis. The sequence goes on along the minus strand of NC_080670.1, from coordinate 207,552,788 downwards.
TGGCATCCCAGCTTGCGCTGTTGAATGCGTTCTTCACGTCAAGTGTCACTAACGCACAGTATCGAATGCCTCGCCTTTTTCGTTGGATCGCTATCTCGGCAGTATTTATCACTGAGTTGAGAGCGTCCACTGGGGACTTACCCTTCCGAAAGCCAAACTGGTTGCTTGACAGACCGTCCGTACCTTCCGCGTACGGGGTTAGCCTGTTGAGGATGATCCTCTCAAGCAGTTTGCCAGTCGTGTCGATCAGACAGATTGGTCTGTAGGCCGATGGGTCGCCTGGGGGCTTCCCGGGCTTCGGCAACAACACCATTCCATCTATCGGGGAAACGGCACTCGTCAAGGCATCTCTGCAAAGCTAGCCTGAACATGTTCGGGTTCGCTATGATCGTTGCCTTGAGAGCGCTGTTTGGAACTCCATCCGGCCCTGGAGCTTTGTTCATTGCTAGGGATTTAGCCACTGCGAGTAATTCTTCATTCGTCACCGGAGCCACCGTTTCGACCGTGCCCGTACTGTCTCGTAGTGCAGGTGGCCAGGGGCTTGTGGCTCGAGACGGGAAGATTACTTCGATAATCGTTGCCAACCGGTCCGGAGATCGTTTTGGGGGTGAAGAGCCCCCTTTGGCCTTGGCCATCACAATCCGGTAGGCGTCACCCCACGGATTCGCGTTGGCACTCTTGCACAGGTTGTCGAAACACGCTCTCTTGCTGCTTTTAATGGCCTTGTTGAGGGCCAATTTCGCAGCTCGAAACACTTCACGGCGGTTCTCTCTTGCATCTTCGGTGCGAGCTCTTTGCATCCTACGTCTAGCTCTGAGGCAGGCTAACCGTAGAGCTGCAATCTCGGCACTCCACCAGTATACCGGGCATCTGCCGTTTCTTGGCAGGGTTTTTCTCGACATAGTGGCGTCGCACGCGCGTGATAGAACAGCTACCAGCGCATCCCCGCTTAGACTGTCGGTGTTGGCCTCCAGTCCCAGGGCCGCGGTGAAAGCTTCGCTGTCGAAGTGATTGGACTTCCACCCGCGTACCTGACAGGGATCCCTCGGATCCCGCCCTCGGATGCTGCACACCATAGTTGATCTTAAAGCGGATTGCTAAATGATCGCTATGGGTGTAGCCTTCGTCTACCCTCCATTCCATGCCTGGAGCCAGACTCGGGCTGGCAAATGTTAGGTCAATCCATGCCTGCACCCCATTTCTACGGAATGTGCTAGCGAGGCCATTGTTAGCTAGCACAGTATCAAGTTTCGCAAGCGCCTCTATTAGCGCTTGGCCCCTGCTATTTGTACAGCGGCTGACCCACTCTACTGCCCAAGCGTTAACAACCGGTTTCCGGCCCACTAGGTCTGACGAGAGCCTGTCGATCATCTGGTTGAACTGTTCTATGGGCCGCCTTAGTGGACCGTAGCAGCTGCAATAGAACACACCATTGATCTTGGCAATCGCAACACCCTCGGCGGAGGAGTGTATTACCTCTTGAACCGGGAACCGTCCCGTTGTACAGATTGTCGCCATCCTAGTCCCGTCCGCCACCCAGTTGCCGTTATCGGCAGGGATGCGGTACGGGTCTGATAAGAGGGCGACATCTGTCCTCGACTCCGAGACCGACTGCCACAGCATTTGTTGGGCTGCTGCACAATGGTTAAGATTGTGTGACGTTCACGGCTTCTTCTTATTTGCCTCACCGAAGGGACACGCAGGTCCGCCCATAACATGGTTGCGGCCCTGCTTCTTGCTAGCGCAGATGAGACACTTGGGTGCCCTCTCGCATTTCAGCGCCTTGTGTCCCTCCTCGCCGCAGCGACGACACAACTTGTTCCTGTCTGGGCCCTTGCAGTCGTATGACTTATGGCCTGGCTCCAGACATTTCAAACACCGGTCCACTGAAGGCGGCTGGGGTATGCTAACTGGGCATACTGACCATCCGATCTTCAACTTCCCTTTATCAGTTACTTTTTTGGCTTCCGCGACCGGTAGCTTGAAGTAAGCTACCTGCGTGCCAAACAACCCCTCCCTGATACGTACAGAGTTCTGATCGATCTGAACACCGCACTGCTGTTTACCGGCCGAGACGACGTCCTCTGCGTTTGTGATCTCGTCCAGTTGCTTACACTGGAGAGTCACTTTCGCTCCCAACGACCTCACCTGAGCGCCGTTTCCCAAGACCTCTTGGGCCAACCTCCTATACGTCACTCCGCTGGATTGTGCACCACGCTTCAGCACCAAGATCATTTCGCCATCTTTGGTGCGTCTGACGCTTCGCACATCCTGTCCTAAATTCGAGAGGCTTTCGGCCGCCCGCATCGATTTTAGGACCTCCGCGTAGCTACCCCCGTCGGATTTCACCAGCAGGGCCTCTCCTCTGTCCCTCGCCTTCTTCTTCGCGGGTCGAGGTGCGCTCGAATTCCGCTTCCTACTGACCACCTGCCATTCATCATCTTCTGCCGATGGCGCCGGCTGACTGGTGCCAGGTCGCTCCACATTTTGCGCCCGATTGGCGACTTTCGCCTTTTTAGGCTGAGAAGACGCCCTCTCGGGTCGCCGCCCTGCGGGATCCTCCGGACCCGGATCCGCGCCTCCCAAACGACGTTTGGCCTTATTGGTTGCACGTCATTTGGCGTCGACCCGCGCGCCTACACTAGCCCTTGGCTGCTTCGCAGTCTCACCCTCCATCAAGCGTTTGGTGGCCGATAAAGCGAAGTCTATCGCCTCCTGCGCCATCGTCGCTCCACCGTGGAAGGAGAAGGCCTCGGTTTGGATACCGCGGTCAGCCTTCTCTCTTTCCGGCAACCTCTCCATGTAGGCTACTTGTTCTTGTCTTGCGACTCGAACAGCCTGACGAAGCACCAGCAGGTTCTGTTTAAGCTCCTTGCTGATGTTATTCTTCCCGCTTGTGAATTCGATAATACTATCCAGCTGCTTGACCACTTCCTGCATCGCGGGTAGTGGTCCGCCAAGCGTGCTGGTAGTATTATCTCCTACCACAACCATTTCTCCTTCGGTGCTGTTGTTTACAGCCACCTTCACTCCATTGTCAGCCCCTGTCGGGGGAGACCTCGCCAGACCCCCTTTGGCAAAGGGGCTCAGCGCCGTAATCGCTTCCGCCTCCTCATCGCATACTTTTTTATTATTGTTTCTGAAAAGACTCATATTAAATCCCACGAGTTGCGCGAGAAAATAGGTCCGACACGCCAGAGCTCCGCATTAACGTGGTAAGAGACACTTACTGTGGGGGGTGCCCAGGTACCCCACAGGCTCCGTTAACGATCGGGCATCTTTTTCACCCCCCCCCCCCCCCCCCGATCATTCATCCCTCGGCACGGATCGCTTCACGCCTTGGAATTGGGGTTATCCCGTTTGGTGGGCCCATATCACCGGAACGTGAGGTCCCTGTCAGCATACGACCATAGTCCCAACGAGTTGGCTACCCGAATATTCCTATGGCTACTCGTATCCCAGCCGGCTCCGCGGGGAGGTAGAGATAGGAGTTCCTAGGCAGGAGGCTAAGGACCACTGCGCCGAGTTGCACCTTCTCTCTGCCCGGCGGGGTCATTTTCGCCTTGGTTTACCTCGACCAAACGGCGTTTGGCCGTGACGGTTACACGCCGTTTGGTGTTGGTTTTTGCACCCTCGCCTGGCGACTTACTAGGGCGCTTCGTGTTCGGCGCCGTCTTACGACTGCCCTTGCCCTTGCCTTTTCCCTTCGAGGGGAACTCGGCCACCGCTCCGAGCGACGTGGCAGCTCCATAGAAGGTGAAGGCCACTGTCTGAGTGCCTGTATCGACCTTCTCTCTTCCCACCCTCTTGGAGGCCACTGTCTGGGTTTCTCTGTCGGACTTCTCCCGACATTCCACCCTCTTGGCATTAGCCTGCTGTTTCTGTCTTGCGACACGAACAGTTTTCCGGAGCTCCAGGAGACTCTGCTTTAACTCCTTGCTTATGTTTTGCTTTGCGCTAGTGAACTCGATTATTGATTCGAGCTGCTCCACCACTTTGCCCATCGCGGATAGTGGCCCGTCCAGTGCGTTGGTAGGGCTATTTCCTACCACTACTGGGGGGTCACTGGTGCTATCAGATGCAGCACTCGTCGCTCCACTACTCTCCCCACGAGGGGGGGGGGGTGGAGACCTCGCCAAACCACCTCTAGCGAAGGGGTTTGGCACCTCTGTTTGTTTATTTTTGTTTATCTCCATGTTTGATCCCACGAGTAGCGCGAGAATAAATGTCCGCCACGCCAGAGCTCCGCATTAACGTCGTAAGGAACGCTTACTGTGGGGGTTGCCCAGGTACCCCACAGGCTCCGTTAACGATCGAGCATCTTTTTCACCCCCTCGATCACTCATCCCTCGGCACGGGTCGCTGCACGCCTTGGACTTGGGGTTATGAGCAATTTTTGCTTTACGTGGTGACCGCGGCCTAAATCATCACAACCATCCTCACTTTACCCTTGTTTGTAGGATCACGTCCTAAACTTGGGTCTCGTATTGCTTTAGCTCTGCTCCATGACGCTGATGATCAGCGCACATCGAATAGCATTCAGCTGTTCATGGCTCACAGGGTACCCAACCGGAATTATAGACATCGAGCACGACTTGGCCATTTCGTTGAAGGTTGGGCGCTGCTCAGTTTTTAGTGTCTGTCCAGGAGGCCCCTTGATCTTTTTCGAATGCGGTTCCTTCCTGCATCCACTGTTCGGCGACTCCATGTCCGTCGAACGCTGTCGCTTAGATGGGGCCTTTCCTATTGGGATGTTTGCCAACTCTAGCGCTTCAGCGGGTGTGGCCATTTCTCCGCCGCTCCGGTTAAGTAACAAGTTCTTCGTTTTTTTTTACCATTTTTTTTTTGTTAACCATTTTTGTTAACGACCTATTGAGTCAATTTGTCAACAGTTTTTTCGGCATTAAATTAGCAAGGGACTGGAAGGTGAAGTATATTTTTCAATATTTAGAGCCATAGTACTCAAGGGAGAGCAAGGTGTTGAAAGGAGAAAGTTTAGAAAAGCGTGGAAGGATCATATATGCAAACTTAGAGCTCACCGGCGACTTAACCTTTTGTCTGCTACCGTAGGGGTCAGGGTCTTTTGGCATTATAGATGCGAATCACCTGAGTCTACGGCATGTCCGAACAAGCGTAAAGTAACTTGTTACTTCATGCTGTCGGTTCCGACATCACACTTGATGACCAGTTCCGAGAATTCCGGAACACGGTTCCCGTGTCAATTTTTTTTATGATAATCATGGCATGCGGCACATCAAAAAACATCAACTCGATGATCTGTGAAGAATGCAATCATATACGAAGGCAACCGGATACATACGGATACTTGATGGAGAGTAACATAACCAAACAAATCAATTCGATGATTTACGAGGAAAGCAGTCATATATGAAGACATCCGGACACATGCGGTCTATTGATGTTGTGGTTCCGTGGATTCCAGAATACGGTTCCTTGGCCGATATATTTTTCTGTAAGATCTGTAATGTATTTAAAGCAAAGCCTTGATACTACACTCCGTTACGTAACTTACTTTTTTAAGTTTTACCCAAAATAGCGCGGTCGCATTTTTTGATTTTGAGCTAACGTTCTCTTGTCCAAAAGTCATCCTCATGTACATGCAGTAATTCGCACACAGTGATTGAGTGCAAATATCAACGAACCACAAAGATATAAAATAGAATTGGATAGTCTTTTTTTACCACCACACCCCTCTCTCAACCCACATTATTGACATTTTGTTTTTTTGCGCCGGCTTTATCCTCTACTCCTATAACTATAACATCACCAATACCATACAATGGAATAGTAAACTTCATATGCGTGATGAACGATATTTTTCCCCGTTGGTGTGGTTAAAAAAAATTATCGTTCAGCTTCTCAACCTCATCTTTATCCCATTTTTAGTGCCAATTTGATTTGCCTTTTTAGGAAAATATTTCTCAGCGATCATGATCAATGCTGAACTTTGTGGGAAGTCAAATGAGAAACTCATAAGTAAAATGTCACAGTATAAGTAACCACAAGTCGCCACAATACAGTTATTTGTCTCCGATTTTCTTATTCATACTAGACATGTTTGTAGACATGGTATTCAGGAGTGACATTAAGTTTATACGGGACATGTTGTGATAGGAGCCCAAATTTGGAGCGATGACACACTCACATGCGTCTGCTATAATCCGCACAGCTTATGAGCAACAAAACAAATGCTTTTCTGCTCCAGAGTATTTGTTTTGTGTACCACGGTTTCACAGACCATTAGCAATCGTTCCTTAACGAAAGGAAAATAAAGCGTGTTCCGGAATTCACGGAACCGGCCATCAAATGTCCGTATGTGTCTGGATGACTGCTTTCTTCGTAGATCATCGAGTAGATGTTTTTTGATGAACCGCATAGCTCAACTCAAAAACAAAAAAATCGAATAAAAAATTTCGTACTGTGAACTGTGTTCCGGAATTCCCGGAACTGAGAATCATGTGTCCGGATGCCTTCATATATGATCATGCTCATCATGGAAAACAAAATTCGACCCGGGAACCGTGTTCCGGAATTCCTGAAACCGGTCATCAAGTGTCCGCTTGTATCGATGCCTTCGTATTCTTCATAGATGATCGAATTGATGTTTTTTGATGTGTCGTATTTCGGAATTCCCGGAACAGGCCATCAAGTGACCGTATGTGTCAGGATACCTTCGTATATAATTGCATTCTTCATAGATCTTCGACTTGACGTTTTTTGATGTGCCTCATGCCATGATTATCATAAAAACGAAATTCGTCCTCGGAACCGTATTCCGGAATTCTCGGAACCGGGTATCATGTGTCCGCATGTGTACGGATGTCTTCATACATGATTGCATTCTTCATAGATCATCGAGTTGATGTTTTTTTATGTGCCGCATGCCACGATTATCATAAAAATAAAATTTGACCTGGGAACCATGTTCCGGAATTCCCGGAACTGGTCATCAAGTGTCCGTATGTGTCCATATGTATCCAGATGCCTTCGTATATGAGTGCATTCTTCATAGATCTTCGAGTTGATGTTTTTTGATGTGCCTCATTCCATGATTATCATAAAAATAAAATTCGTCCTGGGAACCGTGTTCCGGAGTTCCCGAAACTCTCCATCAAGTGTCCGTATGTATCCGGATGCCTTCGTATATGATTGCACTCTTCATAGATTATCAAGTTGATGTTTTTTGATGTGCCGCATGCCATGATTATTCTAAAAATAAAATTTGACCCGGGAACCGTGTTCCGGAATTCCCGGAATTGGTCATCAATGGCCCACAAGTGTACGGATGCCTGCGTATATGATTGCATTCTTCACAGATCATCGAGTTGATGTTTTTTGATGTGCCGCATGCTATGATTATCATAAAAATAAAATTTGACCTGGGAACCGTGCACTATGGGTCACAGGGGCGGTTTTTTGGTACAAAAATCAATATCTTCCAAACCGTTCATTTTAGAGAAATTATGTCTGCGAGAATATTTGTGGGAATAAAGTTGGCTTTCTTTTAAAGTAAAATGTAACTAGGGTGGTCCTCTCGAACATTCTTTTCGAAAAATTATTTTTCGAACGAAATGGTATAGCAAGGTACTTCAGCAAAGTTGTAGAAAAATGTTTTTCAAGAAACATTTTCAAATGCATCAAAGTTATAGCACTATCGGTTTTCATGTTATAATTATTTTTATTCTTTAACTTAGGGTGTTTCTGAAAAAGTCAGTTTTTTAACTATAACTTTTTAAGTAGTTAGTCTATCTTAATACTCTTTATGAAGCAATTTTAGTACTTTTCATTGCGCATATTTTGCTGAAAAATGTGAATCGATATCATTTGTCGTTATCGAGTTACGATCATTTTTTTAAATAAAAATGATAGTTTTCAATGACCTCTAACTCAGAAGGTTGCAAAAAGTAGCAGCTAAATTTGTACTCTTTCGAAAATGCATAAAAAATCCTATCAAATATCTCGAAATCAACTTTTGCTTTTTTGTCCTTCGATGTCATATATAAACAACAACACCACGAGTCGTGACAGTTTAATTGGTATCAATCCCATTCATGTATCGAATCGCAGTAGCCGACGACTGCTTTGATGAACGCGTGTAGTGTTTTGTATTATTAGTTCCGTTAAAATGGATAAAAGAAAATCATTCGATCTCTGGAAAGTGCCCAAAGGTGAAAATAGAAATAAAATAAAGGCTGGGTTTGAGAAAATTATGAGATCATTTGATGTGGGAGAAAATGAAAAAAAGAATTTCGCTCGGAATGCAAAAGCTGTACCAATTAAAACATGTAAAAGGTTTGATCAATTTTGGAAAGATAGTCATCAAATTGAGACGAAAGTGCTCGATAAAAATTCGAAATATATTTTGAGAAGCTGTTAACAGTTCCAAAAAAAGCATTTCCTCCTAAAACAGCATTCACAGAAATTCGTCGCTTACTCAGAACAGAATGAAGGGTAATCCTGAATTCGCTTTTTAAAGTAACATGCTCTACATTTTATACTGTTTATATAATGTTCAAAATTATAGGCCGTCCAAAAAACCGAGTGCATGAATTGTGCTTGAAAAGGAAAAGGAAACTTAATCTTTGGGAAAAGAAACACGATTTAGATAACTATAGCGACGACGATGCTGATGATGTTGATGATTGTGATTATAATAATTATGATGATGTCGATTATAATAAAATAGTTATGTAGAATAGTAAAATAAATATCTGCCTGAGCCTAACGTTTTCAATATTTGACAAGCTCAAAAAATCATTTAAAAACTCGACTTTTCGATCTAGTAAAGCAGGTGCTAAATGGCGATGACCAGGCCCTTAACCCATTCATGCCCATGTTGTTTGTGGACAACAACTTTTTTAAACAGCTATAACTTTTGATTGAGGCGAGATTTGCTCACAAAAACAAGTAAGGCTCATTGATGTGATTATTGCCTTAAATTTGAGTATTAATAGTTACAAGCATCAGCTCTAGAACTGAAGTTATTGCAATTAGTCTGATTAGATTCCCATGGAGCAGTGCTGCCAGCGATAGTTTACGTTGACGAAGGAAAATGATTTTTTCATATATCTTCGTTATGGTGCAATATTATTGAAAACTGATAAAACTTATCAATTTAGACTGTCGTTGGCTACGTTTTCTACGTAATTGGACTATTGTAATTATTCTAGGAGAATTGCATTGAGCATTACAAGTTAAAAATTGACCAGCTTCTAGCACTACCATGGAAGCACCTATCTTTATGAAAATAGGCTTTTCGTGTTTCTTGACCCAACCGTTTTCAAGGAAAAATAGTTTTGAAACCCTACATGCACTAGAAAAAAGTTGGGCATGAAAAGGTTAAAAACAGCCGTAAGCTGATGTCATTTGATCATAATGTTGATGTCAACATTTTTCGCTGAAGGATAAAAAAGCAAAAGTTGATTTTGAGATACTTTATAGTATTTTTGATGCACTTTCGAAAAAGTACAAATTTAGCTGCTACTTTTTGCAACCTTCTGAGTTAGAGGTCATTGAAAACTATCATTTTTATTTAAAAAAATGATCGTAACTCGATAACGACAAATGATATCGATTCACATTTTTCAGCAAAATATGCGCAATGAAAAGTACTAAAATTGCTTCATAAAGAGTATTAAGATAGACTAACTACTTAAAAAGTTATAGTTAAAAAACTGACTTTTTCAGAAACACCCTAAGTTAAAGAATAAAAATAATTATAACATGAAAACCGATAGTGCTATAACTTTGATGCATTTGAAAATGTTTCTTGAAAAACATTTTTCTACAACTTTGCTGAAGTACCTTGCTATACCATTTCGTTCGAAAAATAATTTTTCGAAAAGAATGTTCGAGAGGACCACCCTAGTTACATTTTACTTTAAAAGAAAGCCAATTTAATTTACAAAAATATTCTCTCAGACATAATTTCTCTAAAATGAACGGTTTGGGAGTTATTGATTTTTGTACCGAAAAACCGCCCTTGTGACCCATAGTGCCGTGTACCGGATATCTCAGAACCGGCCATCAAGTGTCCGGATGCCTTCGTATATGGTTATAGATCATCGAGTTGATGATTTTCGATGTGCCGCAATCGTGGCATGCGGCACATTGAAAATCATCAACTCGATGATCTAAATACTATCATTAAAATAAATTTTGTCCTGGGAACCATATTCCGAAATTCCCGGAACTGGTCATTAATGGTCCACATGTGTACGGATGCCTTCGTATATGATTGCATTCTTCATAGCTCATCGAGTTGATAATTTTTGATGTGCCGCATGCTATGATTATCATAAAAATAAAATTTGTCCTGGGAACCATGTTCCGGAATTACCGGAACTGGTCATCAAGTGTCTACATGTGTCCGGATACCTTCGAATGTGATTGCATTCTTCATAGATCATCGAGTTGATGTTTTTTGATGTGCCGCATTCCACAATTATCTTAAAAAATAAATTTCTTCCTGGGAACCGTGTTCCGGAATTCCCGGAACTGGTAAGAAAGTGGTAAATCTATATTAAACCTTTATTGAATTAATTGCTTGCTATACTAAGTAGACGATCTGATAAGATTTGTTGAAATAAATTAGTGTTTCTGTTATAATAAAGCATATGCAATGTAAGCTCATGAATGGCCACTTTTGGGAACCGCTCCCAGGAACTGGCCAATTCGTATTACTAATATATGAAGTGCAATTATTATGCAAGAAGGTCATTTCTGACAAATTCTTGTCGAAAAATGTTGAATTCTAGCGTTGTTTTGAAAATATGTATGAAAAACTGAAAATGACCAAAAGCTGGTACCCCACTGCAATCTGGATTTACTCCGGGGTCATAGCTTCGAATACGATTTTTAACGCATTTTCGAAAATTGGAATAATTTCCGGTTCTTTTGCAAAAAACTGCATCAAAATCGATTAAACAGAAAAAAAGTTATGGCCAATTGAACGTCGATTTTGGTGTATCGAAGAGGGCTTGGTAGTTTGAAGGTTAATTCTTTGCTGAAATACTGCGAGAGCTCTCAGCCACCATCGAATACCGCACGGTTAAGCGTCTTCAGCTCAATCCCAGTAAGATTTTTCTTTACCGCAATAAGAACACCACCTCCGCGGCGTAGATGGCAGGTAGGAGAACCATGATCGCAACGATAGATTGAGTAGCTCATCGTAAGCTCAGAGTTTAATATATCATCGCGTAGCATTGTTTCGGTGAGAACAATGGTGTCGTAATCGCAGGTGGTAAGGGCACGCAAGAAGGTCTAACTTTTTTGTTCTCATTCCACGGACGTTCTGGTAGTAGACGGACAGGAAATCTTCTGAGGTCAAGTTGGCGGTATGAATGGATCGATGAGAATCGGAGCTTACTTGGATGTTAGCGGCGTATCCACAGTGATCAGGGCAGGAATTAAGGTATGCGGATGTCTCCAAAATTTCTGACCGATCTGTATCCTCGAATTCGCGAAACCGAATACCTATTGGCCATGTATCTGCCTTAATATGTTCAACTTAAACGACATAAAGTTCAGTGTGCGCACTTCTCTGCCTGTGACAGCATTTGTAGGATTTTGAATCGACTCCAGGGTACTCGCAATGGAGCAAGCGATAGTGTCTCTTCTGACATCCCTTAAATGCATCTGGCTCACGTTTTTACGGCCAGCTTCCTATGACCATCTAGGCATAGACTATTAAACTGCAAGATGACCGACGATGTCAGGCTTTATTGGCTTTGCTCGTACGATCGTTGATCTTGTCCATAGACTTGTCGTCATCCCTGTGTTGACCTCGCTCTCTTGTTGAGTGGGTATTAACAGGAGAAAGTTGTCCTTTATTGCGAACTTAGGGTTGCCCTTGGATTTTTTTTGGGACAGCAACGGCAATCACTCTCATATTACTTTTATCGGTTCCTAATTGTCGAACACATTAAGATCTACCTGGTTCTGCTGATAGAATAAACTTATCGTTGTTCACTGGAAGTTTGTCCACCAGTTCGCGCAGCGGAATAGGGTTCGAGATATGTTTTTCCATGCCGACTGATTTCGAATAATTCACAAAGATTTTAGAATACTAATCCGGTTGCGCAATACTGCGTAAATTGACACCAGAGACCGGGTACGGAAAGATCCGGGTTGTTGACTCTGAAAGAGAAAAGGTTCCGGGTTACGTAGGTCCTACAATTCCTACCGACCGCAAAGTCTGGTGAAGGCGAAAATTCCCCATAAGGGAATGTAGTGCCAAAAATTTGCTTTGCTATGTAATTTTTGAATCAGAAATAGAAACACTAAACTCACCTTCAAGCGACCATTCCGAGGTGATCATCTCCATTAACAAATTTAATTTTAAACTACACGCCGCTGTTCATTGTTTTAGCGAACTCAAATGTAAACAAATGGAGGAACGAGCCACGATCAATTTCTTTATTTTTCTCGATTGGGGTCATCACTTGAATATTTATTTTTCGCTACTCGCGCCTGCTTGGATCATATATACAAAATTGCACATTGTTCTATCGCAGGCAAGACTTCTTGGAAACCGCTTCCACCGACCCCATCTACGCCTGCGTTGTCATGGAAGAAACGGCAAAACAGTACAAGCCCCGCGCATATCTCATCGCCTCCTAGATTATGCTGTTAGTTGAATTGCACAAAACTGACAGCGCAAACCCTTCCATCATCATCATCATCGTCATCAGGTGGAATCAATCGAAATTTGCCCGCCTGATTTAATGCACTCTTAAGCAATCGCCCGTCATAATAGACCCCGAAAAAAAAAAATCGCAACCGCTAATTATGAAACATTTCCATCGTAAAACCGAATCGTATCAATTAACCAATTATTGTCTTTTTCTTTTCTCCCTCAAATCATTATTAACACAGGGACCAACGTGGCATTCCGTAAGCCGGTCAATCAATCCTCCGCAACGCGATCCGGCCCAGCCAGTTTAGCCAACGATGGCAAACCGGGCAATCAGAATCCGGACGGGCAGGAGTGTTCGGAAACGCAGAAGGAAGCTTCACCCTGGTGGCGGGTGGATTTACTTACACCGGAAGCTGTGCGGGTTGTGAGGATCACCACTCGGGGGTGCTGCGGACATCAACCGCTGCAGGATCTGGAGATTCGGGTTGGTAATAGTAGTTCGGATTTGCAGCGGAATCCGCTTTGCGCCTGGTACCCCGGGACGATGGATGAGGGGAGTACGAAGAGTTTCACCTGTGCGCGGCCACTGATCGGGCAGTTCGTGACGGTTCAGCTGGTCGGGGTGGAGAGTAGTTTGAGTCTGTGTGAGGTGGAGGTGTTTTCGAACGATGAGTTTTCGCCGGATCGATGTGCGGCACCGAGCTTGAACGCGGATACGGTTCTGACGACGTTCGCGAAGACCTGCTACGAGTTTCATATTACCCGAGGGGAGAGTTTCGATAAGGCGCGACAGATCTGTCAGTCGCATGGTAAGTGGTGTCTTGTGGTTAAACGACTCTTGATTAATTATCGTTTGATTTTAGGCGGCGATTTGATTCACGATTTTCGAGGAGCCACGACGGATTTCATCATTTCCGAGCTGGAACGACGGAAGACGGACCTCCGGACGCAACTGGTGTGGATCGGGGCACAGAAAGAGCCCGGTATCACGGCTCGCACATGGAAGTGGGTGAATGGTAAGCGAAAAGTACCGTTCGTTACGATGTGTGGGAACAAATTTGCAAACAATTCCTCCGATGTGCATGCATCGCGTTGCAATTATGAGTGCCATATTTTCGGACTCATCTCGTTTTCGCTTTCGAGGGCGTCAATCGATAGTTTGTTCGCTCGCTCGATCTTAGAACAATGCTGGGAACTTTTCCCATCCGATGCCTTCGAATCATGCATCATCCCTCATCACACGGCGGCGGCTTTCCATAGCGAAAAACAATTGAATTGTGTTTCCATATCTCATGCAAAATAGACGTAAATTTTCCGCGCACCGTCCGTGCCGTCCGTTGGCACCATTTCGGGAGCACTTATCTAATCATCTCCGTATCATCATCATCATCCGCAGGCGATACCGTACTGAAGCCAACCTGGGGAAAAGATCAACCGAACAACTACAATGGCGAGCAAAACTGCGTGGTGCTGGACGGTGGCCGGAATTGGCTGTGGAACGATGTCGGTTGCAATCTGGACTATCTGAACTTTATCTGTCAGCATAATCCGCTGAGCTGTGGATCGCCGGATGCACTGGTTAACACGACCATCGTCGGGAAGAACTTTTCGATTGGGGCTAACATCAGTTACTCCTGTCCGGTTGGGCACTCGCTGATCGGGGTGGCTCAGAGATTCTGTCAGGATTCGGGATCGTGGAGTGGCCAACCGCCGACTTGCAAGTGTATGTTGTTTGAAATAGTTACAGGAATTAGCGATAAATGGTTTAATTTCCTCTTTCTCAGATGTCGATTGTGGTCGTCTGCCGAGTATTGATCACGGAGGCATCTTCCTATCGGAACAGCGAACCAGCTTCGGAGTTAAGGCTAGTTACACTTGTCACGAGAACTACACTCTGATTGGTAACGAGAATCGAACCTGCATGGCTGATGGTTGGTCCGGTACGGAGCCAAAATGTTTGGTAGACTGGTGTCCGGAACCTCCGGCGATTCAGGGTGGCAGCATGAAGGTTTCTGGTCGTCGGGCTGGTTCTACCGCGATCTACTCTTGCGACTATGGTTTTGTTTTGATCGGAGAACCGATTCTGTCCTGTGGTCTGGGAGGTAATTGGACGGGGAAAACGCCAGTTTGTCGATTTGTGGACTGCGGAATGCCGGCCCGACCGGATCGCGGAAACATGCTCTTGGTCAATGATTCTACCACCGTCGGTTCAATTGTGCGATACTTTTGCGATGACGATTACTGGCTGGTCGGGCCGCAGGAGCTGTTCTGCACCAAGGACGGCAAGTGGTCCGGTAGTGCACCGGCTTGTGAGCGTGAGTATTAAACTAATCTACCATAAATCACGTTACTCCAATTACTTTCTCTAATCAGTGATAACCTGCGAAACCCCGCACGTCCCGCCGGGATCCTACGTCGTCGGTTACGATTACAACATCCATTCTTCCATCCAATACCACTGCGATCCGGGTCACATCCTACGTGGTGACGATACCCTTACCTGTTTGGAGTCCGGTCACTGGAGCGGTGACGCTCCGGATTGTGAGTACGTTGACTGCGGACCACTGACACCGATTCCGTTCGGTTCACATCGCTATCTACAGAATACGACCTTCCTCGGTTCGGAAGTGATGTATTCCTGTTCAAACTCGCACCGACTGAGTGGAACAGCGAAGCGAGCCTGTCTGGAGAGTGGATTGTGGAGTGATGCGGCACCTCGCTGCGAGGAGATACGTTGTCCGGAACCGACATTCGCTGCGCACAGTATTCTCAGCGTGACCGGTAATGATCGAATGTACGGAAGAACGCTGATCCGGACGTCGGATGTGACGGCTAACAGCGTGCAGACGTACAAGATTGGTGCGCTGGCTAAGTATCGGTGCGAACGGGGTTACAAAATTGTCGGTGAGCCGCTGATAACCTGCGAGGAAAATGGGCTGTGGAGCGGTCAAATTCCGGAGTGTGTCTGTGAGTATTTTGGTTCGGAGTATGCTTTAGAATTTCGTTTTTTTTCCTGTAATTGAATTTTGGTTCGGAATATATTTTGGAATTTCGTTTTTTATTAGATGTCGATTGCGGCGTACCACCGACTACGGTCAATGGACATGTTACGCTAGCGACTAACGCCACCTACTACGGAGCGGCAGCACTGTACGAGTGTAACGGTAACTTCAAACTGGATGGCGTATCCCGACGGTTGTGTATGGAGGACGGTAGCTGGAGTCACGAGACGCCGGCATGTGTGGAAATCACCTGCGATGAACCGAACTTGGCTGACAATCTGGTGGTGGATTTCGGTAGCCGAAAGGTAGGTACAACGGCTAAGTTCGCGTGTACCCGGGGACGGTACATGGTCGGCAATGGCACCAGAACTTGTCAGCTGTCCGGGGTTTGGACCGGGCGGAATCCTGCCTGCAAGTGTAAGCATTATGTCATTCAGTGTTCGGGGTGAGAATTCATTTACTTACCATTTTCTTCCAGTAATTGACTGCGGACGACCGGCCGACATCGAAAACGGAAGAGTAATTGTAGTGAACGAATCCACGGTGTACGGAGGATCAGCAGAGTACCACTGCATCCCCCATTACAACCGAATCGGACCGTATCTTCGCAAGTGCATGGATGATGGAAAATGGAGCGGTGAAGAGCCCCGTTGCGAATGTGAGTATCGAACAGTACAGCAACAATTCAAATTCTAACCCTTTCCCCACCCTAGTAATCGTCAACGATGCTCAGGAGACGAACAGTTTAGGAACCGGCATCGCCATCGGAGCCGCCATCATCGTCATCCTACTCATCCTAATCGGAGTACTATTTCTGCATCGAAACAAAGCGCGTCCGGTGAAAAACACGGAAAACGTACAGGCGGCCGAGCATAAAGACGAACAGAACGCAGCTGTCATGTCGTATTCTTCGCTAGAGAACGGCCGGCATAACTTCGATCTTCCAAACCGGGGTAATCTGGTGACGTTTAACACGTTCCAGGCCGGAGGGGGCGCCAATGGTGGCCATCCACCGCCGCCCAGTAGACTTAACAACGGTAGCGCTAGTCCAAACAATAACAATAGCTTAGGCAGTAGTAGGCACATGAACGGCGGGGGTGAAAACATCTACGACCAGATACCAAATGAGCAGTTCTACGATGCACCGTACGAGATGCGAAATAACGACGAGGTGTACGAGCCGGAACCGACCGCCAGGGGGAATGTGATTACCATCAACGGAGTCAGCGTACGATAGGAGCTGAATTCTACAAACGTTCCTCGCGCTTATTTTACCTATTAATCGTAACGACTTTGGTTATTTAGTTTGTATATCGAAAGACTAATACTAGGAAAAACCAAGACAAAATTTTTAAACGTCAAAAATACTAATTTATTAGGCCCCCTCTCCCTGACGATCGCGGTTTCCCTCCCGCCTAGGCGGGAAACTGCTTTTTTTGTAAATATTTCGCTAAGCATACAAAATTTTACCGATATCAGCTAGCAACGGATAATTTGTAGCTCTTTAAACAAAAAACAAAACTCTTGAGAAGAGCTTTCGAGTACTTTGTACATATTAAAACACTATAAATACCCACCTTTAACCTTTCTTTGAGCACCGAAATCCCTCGTCTCAAAAATTCATCAGTCTGATCACTCTGGACTTTTTGATCGCCTCCCGGCAGATCGGACAAATCTGCCGCTCGTCCAACCAGTTCAGAATGCAAACCCAACAGAACAGATGTCCGCACTGAGTCGCACTCAGATCCACCGCCAGTTCCATACAAAGAGCACACTTTCGTCCACTGCTGGTAGATGTCGTTTCCAGTCTCGTCCGTTTAACAGTTTTGCTGCTACTTGCAGCAATGTTCTTCGCCTTCTTTCGCTGCTCAACAAACTTAACAACCAGCGAAAGAACTAACTGCACCAGGGTTACGATCCCAAGAATACGAAATCCGTAGATGGAGTGATTTTCTTTGAGCCAGTTTCGAATAAGGATCTAAAATTGAAAAAAGAATCAATCAAAGCAACCTCCGATTACCTTTCCCAAACAACATACATAATTGATCCCAGTCAGCCGCTTGGAAATGTGATACTTCCCCCCGTAGATGTAGAAAAGGCTGGTGTGAAAGCCTCTCACGTAAGGAACAACAAACTTTAACCCATCCAGCAGTTTGATAAAACCATCTTTCGCTTCCGGTAGCAACTCCTCGCTGCGATCGAGCTCCATCTGTAGTCGCGTTAGGATCCGGTCCACCACGTGTTCCCCACCATATTCCAGCAAGATGGCAAATATTTGCAGCTACAGAAAACAAACCATAAATTTACAAATCATAGATGATTCTAATTAAATATTTACATACCGCCTTATTGGGAAGCATCACATAATTCGCGTCCACCTGAATAATACCGGTGTACTCCTCACCGAGCGTTTGCTGATTGTGCACGATGGCATAGTGATGGTAGAGCACTTCCGCTATCAGCTTGCACAGGTGCTGATACTTGAACCAGTTCTTCTGGCTGAGCAGTAGCAGAATGTCGCTCAGCTGGGAACGGATTTCGTCGATGTAGGTCTGATCCTTCTGAATGGTTCGGATGATTTCCGCCTGGCCGGCGTTCGCGTGGTACAGGGACATGCTGCGGGGGAAATTTCGAAAGAATTTTTGTAATGTCAGTGGAAGTACTTTGCATGAAAATTGTTTGTTTGATCGAAAGTCGAAACTGTTGGTAAACTTTATTAAATTTTACAAAATACGCTTACATAAATAGTGAATATAATATTGACTTCAATCAACTCTGGCTAATGAAAAGCAAGAAAAGTGAATAAAATAGCTATTCACTACGGTTGAAATCCGATATTTTGGGCAACTAAATTTTTCAGAAATAATTGAGTTATCTCTGTTATTGGAATAATTAATATTTTAGTAATAGCAGAAAAGTCGCAACTTGGTGGTACGCTCAGCCTCGTAACCCTCTCCAATGCGACCTCTGAACCTGACTGATCGAAACAAAAAACACCCACCAATATTTCTGAACTGTAAAGCTAGCTTTAAACACGAGTTTTTTACTAATTGATGCAATCAATTACCTACCTTTTTATTTCACCCAATTCCGCAAATTGTGACCGATTCGACTTTCCGGAATTTACAGCCTCAATATGACGAAAACATGACAAAATTTTGAAAGCTTATTTCTTCGCGAATATTTTACGTGTAGTTTGTTGACATGTTTTAATTTTTTGGCACTTCGTCAGCAGTGATGCCATTCTGTTCGGTTAGAAGCACGAGATGAGCTCCAGTGAGTGTCGACATAAATTCCAGTGCAGTCACAGAACACAGACCCTGTTTCATTGAAAATATCTAGACAAATATTGCAAATGGTTTTATCTGCAAATTAAGCAAAGCAAAGTAATTAGACAAGCATGCAGCTTTTAAACAATGTTTCCATATACATTCAGTAGCTTTGATTTCGATTAGCATTTTAAGCGAAGTGTTATGGAGCAAACTTAAGGCCGTTCGCATTGCTTTGATGTCTGTTTCAAAGTGAAAAGCCGTCTGATAATTTTAATCTGTCAATAATATTCTAAATATTGCATCTTCGATTTTGTCTTTGTTTATCACTAAAGTGACACATATTGTTTTTTTTTTCTGCTCTCAGTCGTCACACATAATAAAGAAAAATATTTGAAACAGTGGACAATCTATATCAGAACAGTCGAGCTGATCTGAATCTGTTCCAAAAAAAGTGCTCGTCAAATAGAGCTGCATCTCAGCATTGCAATCGATCTCTTTTAGTGGGTGATATAAAATGCAATAGCTCATATAGAACATGCCACCATGGCGAACAATTTCTCTGTAGCAAAGTAGTTTTTCATTTTTCATTCAGCATCAGAAAATATATCAAAATAGTTAACACTTTTTTGAAAAATTGATAACATTTCCCGAAACCATATTAACGTTGTCCTGCGTCAGAAAATTTGTCGTCTCAAGTAAATATTCTGTTGTCAAAGAAATTATCCTTTCACAAAGATTACAATCACTTTAGATTGAGACAAAAAAACATCGGTCAACAGCTTACAAACTCCCATTGAAGCCAGTTAGAGTTGCCACCCTTCCGGATTTAACTCGGAGACTTCGGTTTTTTGGAGACTATCTCCGGGCATTCGGGTTTTTGCATCAATTTCTCCGGGTCTAGTGAGACAATGAATAATTTTACCTGAGCTTGTTTCAAACGAGTTCTTCCGGTATTAATATTGGCTGCTCCGGCAGCGATCCTTAACTGTTCGCGCGGGAGAAAGTTTTTGCTCCTCCTAGTGACTGTGATCCCTAACGACAATTTTTTGCACCCAACAAAAACTCCGGAACACACCGCAGTGTGCTTCCGAGACATTGCCGCTTCCGTACCTACTTCGCTCTACTCTCCCGTTAGCAGACGGAAATCCTTGTTCAGCTTACAGCGAAAGTGATCGGTGCTTTAGATTTTGTCGTTAGTCATGGAAGTGAAATTCCATTATTATCCAAAGCTACAAAAGGGTTAACAAACACGTAAAATTTAAAGCTAAATGAGAAAAACTCAGAACAGTGGTATGCATTATCCTTTATCAAAAAAGAAAACACTAAACGCTATGTGTGAGTCAATTTTAGTAATTTAATATTATTTCTTCAAAAGGGCTGGCCTAACAGACGTTTAGGCCCGATTCGAAACATGTGTAAATACCCGCTGCTGAGGTTTCGAATAAATCAGATGTCTGAAACACGTTTGGCAAACGTTTGTAGGTGGCGCAGCGATCGATGCAATTCATTTGGAGTGCCGTTGTCAAACACGTGCAGCAAATAGTTGCGTAGATGGCAATAGTGAAAAGCGGATTTCCAACAATTATCAATTTGAATGTTTACATAGGTTTTTGAAGAAATTTTGTTCTAGCCTAAATGTCTGTTATTTGTGGTATTACCGACATACCTAAGCTAAATTATTTGCAGAGTTAGGAACAATTATGCATGCACATCAGCGTTGCGAACATCCTAAAAGTGGACGAGTTATTGACGGAAACGCAGCTTACTGTGAAACCCAAAAAAATTGCTTCGAAATCATCCAACACTAGTCTCATAATGGACGCCTGTTGAGCGATCTGATGGACGTCGCCCAACGTTTGTCCAATAAAGGACCTGCATCGATTTTTTAGGGGGAAGTAAACAAAAAGCAACCCTCATTTGCATTTAGAAATTTTTAATGCGATTGTTTAGTAATGGCACAAAATGCAATCCATTTCCGAATTTTAGCATTCTGTTTTAACAGATGTCGCAGATTCTTAGCGTACAGGACAATAAGGATCGTGAATTCGTAAAAATTCTCTCAATTTGTCGTGTGCATCGATAGCTGGTTTACTAAATTACAATTCTAACATGTTCGTTCGTCTTATTGTTAACTAATCCAATAACCAATAACTTTGCAATCCCACATGTCATTTGCAAACTATATTACACGGAGAACTTGCATTACCTAGCAGTAGGTAATCTGAAATCTGTGCACTTCCTTTAACGAAAAACGAAAGAGATAAGCCGATTTCACCCAAAAATAATGAAATATTGCCCAAAGCCGACTAAACTTAATCCCATTAATTTTGTTTTAAACAAAACATTTCCTCTTCCTTGTTTCCTGGCAGCGAAATAGGGACTGCAGATTAAAATTACCTACTGGTAGGTAATGGAATTTAAGTGTGTAGATCTGATGAGGCAACCAGCCCACACTACTTTTACAGTAAACGGCAAGTTACGGCGGGTAGCCTAGTTTCAATAGCTTAGCGATCGCCAGCATCATGTTTAACCCGCCTAGCCGCCTTTTGCTTCACTGGGAGCCAACTGTCAAGCAAGCGGCCATGTTTTCGTAGCCAGCAAAACTGTCTATGATCGCATATCGGTCCCATAAACATAGGAAGTACTATAGAAAACGGGACAACTAAGCGATGATGGGTAGAAAAGCGATTATAACTACTAGAGGTCGTATGCCGCTGTTAACACTGATGGTTTATTTTCTCGCTCTCACATATGCTAGGGCCTCTAGTTTGACACATATTGCCCCGGATACAGACATCGCAAAGTAGTAGGATACAATATACTAGAGCGAGACCCTAGGGACAGACCACTCTAGGAATGCATAACAAATTTGCATCAAATTAATAAAAGTGCATTTAATTTCCATTTTTGTATCAACTTTGCACTCCCTAGCCGAATAGTTTGTTTAACAAACGTCCTACGCTGATCTACTTTGTGCGATGTTTTGTTGAATGTAGAGCTAAACTTTTGTAGGGTTTTGACGTCTTACACGCAACGCAAAATACATAATGAATTTCTATTTCGATGGAAAGAAATGCATTTAATTTCGCTGATTTTTAAAAATACATCAGAAGTGATCTACCCCTAGGCGAGACCCCATGTTTCAGTCCGTGAACACATGGAGACAGTAGCGATTCACTTCCTCTAGTAGTTATAATCTCTTTTTAGACAGTATATTAGCTGTCGAAATAGAAAAAATAACAAAGATGAAAACTAAACGAGAATAGAAGTGATTTGTA
The DNA here is from genome assembly GCF_030247195.1 of Topomyia yanbarensis. Classification (NCBI taxonomy): domain Eukaryota; kingdom Metazoa; phylum Arthropoda; class Insecta; order Diptera; family Culicidae; genus Topomyia; species Topomyia yanbarensis. The sequence goes on along the minus strand of NC_080670.1, from coordinate 207,530,578 downwards.
GTTTCAGGTTTCGAGTTTTTAAGTTCTTTAGCTATTGTGCGCATTTAGAATTATGAAATTCGTCGAAATGGATCGTTTTCCAAGCACAATTTTGAATTCTATTGCCGTTCTACGCATGATTGTCCCACGTTACTGTTTGATCATTTTAACTTTTTTTTATCTTTTTAAAGTACATTTTTAGAAAACACATCCAAATCATACAGTTTGTTCGAAGACTTCGTGAAAAAATTCCAAGTCAGTTTGTCCCATTGTTGAAATTCTACGCATAATTGTCCCACTAACAAAAAAAAACCAAAAAAGTGCACAATAAAAAATAATTACGTAGCGTTTAGCTAAGAATCAGATTACGCTAGATGTCGGGTACTGATAAAATTGGTGGAAAATGTTCATTAAAAAGAGATCGTGGTAATATTAAATATAAAGCAGTGAGAACAATTCTGTAAAGCTCATCATCACTATCGTCGCTTGCATAACATGGCGAACGCATCTAGGATAATAAGCCTATTTTCGCAATGTTTCCATTATCACGCTACTCATTTGAAGCCGTTGGTTAGTGCAGTGTTTGCTATCTTTGTTTAACACATTGGCTCAAATGGCAGGGCGATAATTGGGGCACTCGTTTCGAGCTTTCGTTGTGATCATACACTAGCATTTCATCGTTTTAGGCCCTTTGTGTTATTAGATTGGTTCTTAAGAGCGAAGCAAAGTTGTTGATGCTAAATTATACGCACTCCATCGAGTAGTTAATGAATTTGTGAGGTACCCTCCTAAATAGGGTGAAAATAGGCACTATACCCTATTTCCGATTTTGATGAAGCAAAAAATCTCCCGAATAACAAAAAATTCACGACATACTCTTTTGTGAACAAAAAATGAGAAATGAACATCGTTTGCGTAGATCGTTAGGGGACTGATATGCATAGAATTTTCCGGTTTCTGTTCGATTTCTCGGCATAACAGTCCCACTTAACATTTTTCGTAAAAAACTTTCGTTAATTGGATCTCTATAATGAAAAACTGGACTGATTATATTGGAAACAATAGCTATGAACCCAATTCTAGACAATGAAGCTTTATTTGTTGCGCAGTTTCCCTCCAGATTGCAAATACAATTTTCATCTTCAATTTCGTTTTTCTCAGTTGCCAGTTTTGCAACATAAGACAATTGGACGTAAAACGGCAGTCTACGCGACGGAAATTTTTAGTCAATGCCATAGCAGTTGCGGGTGGGAGGAATAAATATGATATTGTAGACTTGTGAATTTCGAATTGTGCGCCCTTGAGTCACAGAGAACAGACATCCATGATCGAACAAAAATATTTAAAAAACGTGTGTAAACATTTGAATTAATATACGAAAAACACTAGCGCCGCCACACCAACCTATCCCAACTATCCGTCAAATCGATTCCGGAACCGGTTCGAAATCCTGGATGGATTCAGCATGGAATCTAGCTCAAAGAAAACAACCGATTCCGACTCTATCGGTTGACGCATTTGAGCTGGAATTCATGCTGGAAGTCCGAATCGGTTCCGGACTAGTTTGACTGGGTAGAGGAATAACCGCTGTCAATTCTGTCGCACTCTGCTACAAAAAACATGACGACAGTAGCGCACCTGGTTTAGATATCCAAACTACCTTCGAAACCGTTAGAGATTTTACACAAGTTGAATGCTGAAGATGGACGTCTGTTCTCTGTGCTTGAGTACTATGCATCTTAATATTGAAAATTATAGTTCACCTTCAAGTTCCTTGCTAATTGGGTCATTAAGCTATACACAGTTTTCCATTCCATTCGATAAATTTTAGGTCCAATATACATAATAAAACATCATTTCAAAAAAAAAATTCGTTACAATACGTAAAAACGATTTTTTTTTTAAATTAATCTTATATAAACTTGGCAACCATACATAAAAACTGCGGTTGTTTACATCTTACCCATCAAGACAACACCCAATATGAAAAAACTATATTCATTGTATGGTGTTTATGTCAAATAAAAATAACCCTGCGGGAAATCCGGGAAAACATGTGTTCATTTTTTCTAACAGGGCATCATTTGTCGTGAAATTCGAAATGTCAAACCCTTCTGATAGTGTCAAATCCAGACTGTCAACATATTTCTTTATTTTAAATTTAAAGTATATTTTCACGTTTCGTGAGTTGGAAAAATACATTGTTGCAATCACGAAAATCAGCTTTATCGATATATGTAATAAAAAAAGAGTTTTTTTTCTCATTTAATGACCCAATTGAATGTCGTTACAACAGTTAAAAATTGACTCAAGTAGTCGTTAATAAAAAATGGGAAAAAGTCTATTTTGTATGTTCAATAATTAAGCAATTGTTGTTGTTTGTTCATTCAGTTAGTGGAGAGACCGTGGGATAGACCTAATAATGTTCAATGCATTGAATGCTTGAAGTTGAGGCAGATGAAGCTATCGTTGCTTGAATAAAATTCACCGTGTAGTTATGCACATTATTCTTAACAAATAATTTATCCATATTTTGCAACCCTGCATATATAGCTTCCAGTAAAATTATTCCAGTATATGAGTTACCACTCACACAGCAGAGTGGAATCAAACTGTCAAACGGTGGAAATAAAAGTTAAAAATCGCTCAAAGAAAGTGCGTGCAAAATTTTTCGTAGTCAGTAAAGTTGTGTTTTGTTTCGGAAATTTTTCGCCGTTTTCCATCGATTTTCCGGTAAGTGCTACCAGGAATAGCTCCATTGAAGTTTAAACTGTGAAATAATCGCAAAATCAGTCGCGAAAGCAAGTGTTTTTACCTTGGAACAAAGCAGTTCTGTGTTGTCATGTTCCATATATTGAAACGGCAAAAAGGGAGTGGATTCCTTTCGGCTGACGTCAGTTTTCGAATGAATATTACGAACCGTCGATATTTCTACAGAAATGTGAATGAATAAGTAAACAAAATGCAACCAGTGCCTTACGGCTATAAAGTTACCAACGGATGTACAAGTTTATTTCGCGAACATCCGCAATTTGATTCGTGTTTTTTTTTTTTGGTTTGGCAGTTAATTGCGCAACTGGTACTAAATGATCAGCAAAACTGTTCGATTGTTGTTCCGACCAAAAATGGTCAAAACAGCTAGTTGGTGACCGCATACCGAAAGAAGCTAAACTACTTTCGCACGGTAGCATTTCAGGTTTCGACCGAAAAAGCTAATGTTTCTGTGATCGAAATTATTGAACCGTGATCCGGTTGTGGAACCTCCAAAACATTCTAGAACTCGAAACAACCAATCTAATACATCAGCACAGCTGCGGCAGCAGCTAGACAATCTGTAATTAAACGTGCCGAGATATTGCCATATATGGGTTATTATTTTACTCCTTTCGTGTTGTTTTTTTTCTCTCTTCTTTTTGGTTTATTTCTCTGCTGCGCTGTCCAGCCGAAATGACACGGTCTGCCACCGCTGCAATGACCTCGTTCAACCGATCCGATATGGACTTGTGAGCGAGTGATCATGTAAAAAAATGTAAGGAGGTTTGGCAGTGTTCGTTTTTTGCATTCAAAGTTGGTTGCTTTATTCCTTAATGGAGCGTTGGACAGTGGTTTCTTGGTGTGGAAAAGTGGACAAAGTTTTGCTTTCAAAATTGAATTCAGGGTAAGATGAAACCGATCAGGAATTTGTGTATGGTGGTTTGAGACAAAATTTCTTCTCAAATGGAATAATCGATTCCGAGTACGAAATAGGAGATTTGTTAGAAATTAACTTGAATTTCGAATAATTAAAGTCACGTCAAACTATTATGGACCTAGGCTGCCTCCTTGCGGAACAAAAGTTTTGTTTCTTAAAATTTCGCAAAGTAAAAAAAGGAATTTTTTTCACCCACTATCACGCAGTGATCGAGGCTCGTCGTCGCTGAGTGTGGTTTTGCATGTTTACTTTAGACTTTGCCCGCAGTCACCACCAGCACAACCAGTGATCATGCGCCTGCGTGCACAAGGCTAGTCAGCGCACAAGTCGCGCCGTTCGTTCGAGTATCAGTGCTCGTTTGTGACTCGGCTAGCGAAGTGTGGTGCACAGGCTCACATTCGTTCGAAGAAAATTTGAGCTTGTTTTCAAACGTCTGCTTTAATAGTAGATTTGTGTTATCGTACAGTTGTAGGTGAGTTAGGTTTTTAGTAATGCTGCAAGGTGGACATTGATCCCAATGAGGTCAACGTTTGTGGAAATATGAAGTAGAAACAAGATCTAGTCTTGTTTACAAGAAAAAAAAAAAAAAAGCAAACAATCTGCGCAGAAATCTTGGTTTTGCGTGTGTCCCGGCTGTGGTTAGGCCTTGAAAAACAGCTGAAATTACATACATAGGTTGGAAATAAATCAATAACAAAAAAAGTGAAAAGTTAGGAACATCGGTGTTGATTTAGATATGGGATTCTACGGAACGAGTTCCACAATTTGTTCGTCTCAGCTGCAATGGTTTCGTTCGAGTGTGCATAAAGAAATGACTCATCACCGCGGTGTCAAGATAAGAGCAACTCTCAGTTACCTCAGTGATGTCACAGTGATGATACACCGTTCTTCCGTTAATGTTTATTCGATTCTAAAACAGATCAGTGATATTAAAAACCAAATTTTTCCTTCACAGATAAACCACATTCACCCACAAAACATCAACCATCATGTCTTCCCGCAAAACGGCCGGACGTCGCGGTACGACCAAGAAGCGTGCCCAGCGTGCCACCTCCAACGTTTTCGCCATGTTCGATCAGGCCCAGATAGCCGAGTTCAAGGAAGCGTTCAACATGATCGACCAGAACCGGGACGGTTTCATCGAGAAGGAAGACCTGCACGATATGTTGGCCTCGCTGGGTAAAAATCCAACCGAGGACTACCTGGAGGGGATGATGAATGAGGCACCGGGACCGATAAATTTTACCATGTTTCTGACGCTGTTCGGTGAACGGCTGCAGGGAACCGATCCGGAGGATGTGATCAAGAACGCGTTCGGGTGCTTCGATGAGGAGAACACCGGTATGCTGAATGAGGAACGGTTGCGCGAACTGTTGACCACGATGGGCGATCGGTTCACCGATGAGGATGTGGATGAAATGTTCCGTGAGGCGCCGATTAAGAACACTATGTTCGATTACATCGAGTTTACCAGAATTCTGAAGCATGGTGCCAAGGAGAAGGACGAACAGTAATTTATTTATCCGTTTTTTATTTTGATTGTATTCTCTTGTTTACCCGTTTAGTTAGAGATGTTCTTCCTTCCTATCCTATTTGTGCTTCAACCCTTTACTTTTCCAAACCTATCATCAGTATTCCTATTTTTTAAAAAAAAAGGTTGAAAGTTTAGCATTTATCCCTCCTTTCCCTCGCTCGGCGTATAAATTGTGAATCCGAACGCAACCAGGCACCGTTTTTTGCACAACCGATCATCTATCTTTTATCGAGAGCTAAAGAAACAGTTTTTTGAATATATTTTATATCACGTAAGGGAAAAAACCCTTCTCGTGGCTGATTTTGACCGTATCCGAAATCTTTCCGTGTACTGCTAGTAGTCGTCTCTATCGTAGAATTTGTGTTTTTATGTTTCCGGCAAACGCGCGGCCGTACTAATCCTTCGCCTCATTTGAAACGACAGGTTCATCGAAACGCAATCGGCTCCTGTCGTTGGATGTTCGTCGGTCGCTAGTGATGGCGGTGGTGGTGGCTATGGTGGATCCAGTTCGTCGTCGAAGGTAACCATTACCGTTAAGAAGACCGTTTCGTGGAATTAGTTGCTGGTTGGAGATGTTGGTAAGTGCTGTGCAATGTTGAACTATTTTTTGAGGTACCCGCGTGATTCTAAACTGAAATAAAATTACACATGTTTCGGGAAAAAAAGGGAAATGCCTGTCTGTTGATATAGAAGCTGAATCCGACGTAGTCGAATGGATTGTATAATACACGACCGTCGATGGTCCAAAGCTCACAGCTCACAACACCGTTTCTTACAAAATTTTTACTGGGTACTATCAGAGGTAAGTATGTCTTATGTGTGTCACATTAATTTTGCGCGGCGTGTGACTTCAAGCGATAAATCGTATTTGCCTCTATGTGACTTTTCACGCCCGATTCTGAGAGTCGACTCGGATGAGATGATATTCCCCTCTTCAGAATCAAGTGAGAACAGTCGTGTAAGACTACTGGTCATCTCACGTCACACGTCGTGCAGAATAATGGTGAACAATCTTCAATATAGGGACTATCTTTCAAAAAGTTCATTTGCAAGTAGCGTGAGTAATTGAACGCTAACATCTTTGAACCGAATATGTCACGGATTGTATTTTGGCTTCGTCTCATCCGAACCTGACAGCGACCTAGCACCAGATTGTCCTTCAGAGAAAAGAAGATCTTATTTTGCTGAGGAGTTCAACAAAAGAGGGAATGGATGCTGATATGCCAGCGAAAATTATCAAATTTTTACAGTAAAAAAGGAAACAAACAGAACTGATGATCTAACGAAAATGTTATCGAAACAACAACCAAAAATAGGACGCGATTTGTAGTAAGTATACTCTTCTTTTGAGAGGCTAGGACTTTATTAAAGGCAATATTTTAAACGATGTGGATAGAAATATGTAGAGAAAAATGTATCGTGGCATGGTTTTTTTTCAAAATGGATCGGATTTGGATGGAGAAGGTGAGTGGAATGACAGTTGAATTTTACTGTTTCCGTGGAAAAATCGAAAACCGTGATCCGAAATCGAAGCGCAGTGTTTAGTTCCTCGAAAAGTAATTGCCAAGTTAAATTTTAAACGCGTTTCCCACCGTATAGTCGTCCGCCCGGAATTTTCGTTGGTGATTATTTCTGGAGCTTTTGCATTAATGCTGTCTTCAATCGCAATCTGTCGAGACGTGAACTGATTCGGCGATAAGTACACAGCCATTCTTGCAGGGTTTTACCCGACTTTGTACTGTTTATCAACATCTTCTTGACTTATTTTCTGATCATTTCGCTGCTATCGCTGTCATTGGGACGGTATTAGTGCAACTGCTAAGCTAAAGAATCTCCCAGCGAATGAAGAGATCGCTGGTGACGATTTTTTAAGATACCAATTCCCCTTTTCGACAACTTTCTTACTCCAGTCTGCTCACGACTTTTATCAATATCAGAGCTTTTCGTGACGTGAACCTCTCTTCAGATGCCGACCAATTTGCCTTATCGATTCCTTTACATCCACCCTTGCAAGGGTTTTTCACCGAGTTGGTTCTTACTCGTCAATATTCTCCAGCTGGTTGGCGTTGCTAGCTTGCTGTTCGTTTCGTCACTTCTACTGGAGTTTAGACAGTATACGTGTAACTGCACTACCTATGAAATTCCATGTGCCCTCGTATTAGCTACGATATAATCTACCCTAAGCGAAAAGAACTGCATTGCGGTGAATTGAGCTTTGGCTCAGTTATGAACAAGCAAACACTTTGATATACAGCAGATTTAGTTTTCCATGTTTCCGCACTCGCAACTACAATCACAATGAGCCTGGACATACTACCTAACTTCACAAAATCGCCTTTATATCTTCAACGCCGCAACCCAGTCAGAAGCAAAGTGTGGTCGTGTTTACGTTCCTCACCTTTAGAGTAGAGCTTCTTGAGTTGGGGAGCAGTATGCCGACACAATCATCTGTTTTCCTACAAGCGGGATATTCATGATATCATATTTTCAGTCAACGTCAATGCCTTTAAGGGTGCCAACAAGGACGGACGGTATTCTGGAGACGACGCTAGCGGAGGCCACCGAAAACAGTACTCTAACCGAATCGTTTTCTACGTGGAATTGTGAAAAGCTCTACGCAGCGTGTGCAAACAGGATGTGGGAACGTTGGAGCAAGACTTTTGGGTAACATATGTGACTCCATTAGATGCCAATTTTTAAGCTACTGTGATAGAAATTTATAGAGAAAAATGAATCGTGGTTTCCACTGTTTGCAAACGGAACGCATTTGCAGATGAGGGGAAAATCGCTGTTCGATATTGCTTGTCTTCTAATAAGATCGAAAACGTGACTCGAAGTGTAGAAAGCGAACGTCTCCGGGCAGTAACCGCCCCATCATTCGACTATCCAATTTCGATTCATTCAAACCAGCGTCGTTAATCAGAAGAGTTTGAAGTACCAGTAACAGTGTATATCTAAGAATTGACGATGATATACTAATCAAAAGGAACCAGCGGCTACTGTTAGGTCCAGTATTAGCTTCAGTCAGTCATGCATTCTCATCAAGGAAAACGAACCTGGAACCTCAAAGGATGCATTGGTGATCTTCAAAACAATAATAGCCCGTATCCACCCGGTATATCCTGCATTGCAAGAAACTCACATCAGGATGAGACGATAGATAAAATAAACAAAAAAAGAAAACATCTATCCGCGAGTCCCGTCCCAGCTTTACACTAGCTAGTAGCCGACCTAGACGGTATCGGCTAACTGCTCCTGTATGGGCAATAGAAGGCTGATGTCCTTCCTGGAGAAGAACAGTCTTGTAACTTTTCTACTGTGTATCCCGGTAAAGCTCAGTAGCAAGAGCCCCCTCAAACTGGGTCTCAGGGTCGGCTTACTACTGGGTAATCGGAGGGGTTTCGCGAACAACTTAACTGAACCGTGGGTTGTGAAATTGGCAATTGAAAATGAAATCTAAACAGCAAAAACTATGTAAGTGTGGGTGTGTTCTGGGGAATTTAACCGGTACGTACCGCTGCTATTGCTGGGAGTTTCTAGTGGTTCGACGATGGGATTCGGGAACTGATGGTGACAATGGTGGCAGCTCTCTTTACTTCGCTGGTGGTTTGGCGGGTTCTTGTTGGCGTTGGTGGAGTCTAATGGCGGCTGCTAGCGTCTTCCTCCATCAACTTACATCGACAGGCCCAGGACAATACCGAAGTGGCCGTGTCGAGAGGGGTAAGTCCTCCTTAGCGGTTATGGCCCAACAATGCCAGAGGACGATCGCTGGTCTTTGACGGGTTAGACGTAGCAAGCATCCAAGGATCGCTAGGCCGATTCGTGTGGTGCCGGGTATGGATGACCGCGTCACACAAGGCTAGGAAAATTTTATATAAAATCCGAAAGGTCCTGTGAGGGTGTTCAGGGCGAGAATTAGATCTAGCCTAGCTTTGGTTTCTACTTCTCAACCGTAGTACAATTTGAATTGAAGGCTATTACCTGAATAAATAACGGTTCAAATCACACCTGATCGTTTTACTCTCTTTTATAACTCACTCTACTTCCAAGGTGTTGATCACACAAACGCCAGATTACTTCTGAACATTGGCCGGCTCGTCAAGTAATCCAAAAGTCTTAGATAGCGAAGCATTTTGGCGGTTTTCCACGGCTTTCTGGGGACGAACTTTGGTATGTCGCGCTACTATCTTTCGCCTACCGTATAACAGATTTCCTCCCCCTTTCATTATCTGTTATACGGTTTGGTGATCGTTGGTTTTACCACCAACTTGTACCCACTGTGTTGTTTTAGTGTGTTAACAATTATTTGTTTCCTTCTTATTCCTACCAATCCTAATTCTAGCAATCAACAAGTAACATTATTTATTATTTATATTTAATTTACTAACCCTACTAACAATTAACCCTTAAATTATTTAGAAACGTGACAGTACAAACGGTTACAGTTTTTTGTACAATCTCGAATTGGTATTACGAGAAGATTTTGGAACCGGTACTCTCGGATCCCTCGGTAACATAAGTCGTCTGAGAACCAACGCGCCGACATCGTGGTGTTAGATATTACCAAAGCCTACAATATGGTTGACGGGTAGAAGTGCACCACCACGGTTTCTACGAAACCAGCAGAAACCAGTTCTCGCCATCACGGTTGACATAGTAATGATGGTTGTCGAAAAGCTGGTTCGGCGCAGCTACAAGCGGCCATCAACGCATTTGGACGATGAGCTAGCTCGGTTGGCTTCAACATAGCGGCCCACCAGCACACATTGCTGTGACATACACCACCAGAACACCGGCTCTACGGTCCAGTTTGTAGTCTCGGATGACGGATGACATTTCATCCACACTCCCGGCATATCAAGAAGGAAAGTAAGCTCATCTGCATGCATCATCCTTCGACAGCCGAAAGGGAATATCCCGATCCCAAGTGGCTGTGGTCCACTAGAAGTTTGATACAGGCTATTATCATTCTCCGTACAAAACCTGCCTAGAGGAGGTGTTGCATCCACTTGGCTCCCGCTCCCACGTCGTAAGGGGTGACTGAAAACAGCGGTCCTCGTGTCGGAGTGTCGTGGGTCCTACCTTTGCTGTGATACATACGAAACGCCAGAACAGATAGAAATACTGACGATGAAAATGTTAGAAATGATTCGGGCTTCTCGGAGAGAAATTGCAGATTGCCCACTACAAATGGGGTGTGCTACTGGCGAGCAACTGCAAAGTGCTGCACAAGCGGAAGCCATTATCTCCAAGCATGCGCTGAAACAGTTAGGTGTTATGACCGATGATAGTCTAGGTTTAACACCCTAGAACTAGAAATAAACCCTTTCTGACTAGAATTTCCTGGTCGATATTAAAGAACGGAGGTTATGTTGCAGCGCTGGAGACACAGCGGAATCGAGTTACGCTGCGAAAGACGGCCATGGAAGTAACCAAACAAACATCGGAAGCTGAACAAGCCTTTAACTATAAGCTGGACAAGAGCTGTTAAAGCCATTATCCAGCTAAATTGTTTATAAGATATTTCTTTCCTTTTTACTAGAACTAGAATTTGCCAAAATCCCCTAAAAGCCCTGAAAAGCTGAAAGCCACTCGACCAGCACTGATCGATAAATTTTGAATAAAGTAAAGCCAGATCTGGTTCAAAATACAGATTTATTACGATTTCTTCAAAACTTCAAAAGAGAAAAAAAACTTCTTAAAAACTTCAAAAGAGAAGAAATTCAAAGCTATTTTGTCAGATCCTCCTTGGTGACGTTTGTTACAGATGCTGGTTTCAAATTATTGCCAAACGAATCGCAATATCTATTTTCAAATACAGTCGAGAATTGAACTGTAAAATTATGAATACTCATTTTTAAAATTTTTTATTAGTATGTTAATTTATAATAAAATCTCGTTATTGTATGCAAAATACTCTAAATTTCTTGAATGCGAATAAATTAACTAAATTTATTCATTGAATATCGACAATAGTCAACAAAATCATCTGGCAGCTTTTCTCACTTCCCACCCTACTTTTACAGTAAACGACAAGTTACGGCGGATAGCCCAGAACAAAGTTTCAATAGCCTACCGATCACCAGCATCTAGTTTAACCCGCCTAGCCGCCTTTTCATTCGCTGGGTTTACTCGATAACTGATGTTTGCGACAGTGCAGAAAACACACACACACACACGCGCTCAGTCGCTCACCAATTTACGGGCTGTTCGCAGTTTCGCACATCGTCACCCACCGATGTTTTTTCGTTCAATTCATCAGCGATCGCGTCGCGTTACGGTTCGGTTTATCTTAGAGGCACAGTCCTCATTTGCCCGGTTTTTAAAACAATTTCGTAGATCAGTTATCACAACTATCGTACGTATAGGTTCAGCTGTTTTTTCTTCAATCGAAAAACGACACCGATACCGCATACTTTCGGTTCGATTAGTGCGTTTCAATCGTCGCGGATTTCGTATTCTACTGCAGTGCAGTTAAGGAAGATAGTACTGCTTCCACACCCAGTGTTTTATGTGTGCTGAAAAAGAAAAATCTAGCAGTTCGTTGCCAAAAAAGCAGAGTAAAGTGCTGTGATCAAAAGCAATTTCAGTTTGTGCAAAACTTCAGCACAGATATCGCCATTTTGAAAGCGCGACACGTTCAAACGAGATCATGCGTGGGGCTGTCTGTGGCTCTGTCGCTTTCGGAAGCGGAGCGAGCTCCATGGAGCAAAAAGGTGCAGAAAATTGGACGGCGGGTGAAAATCGCCGCCGCTCATGAGTGTGTCATCACAGTAGGCTCTGGCTGTGTCGTTGAAAGCGGAGGAAAATAAAAGTTTTGTCGTTACGGTCCGCTGTGTATGTATAGTGATATCGGAATGGAATAGTGTTTGTTTGTTTTGTTGCGGATAGGGAAATTCGTGAGAAGTGGTGTGCGAGGGAGCTGGATTCGTTCGATAACGGTTGATTGAAGTAAGTCAGATTGTATCAAACTATATTAATTTCGAATGTGTGAGAATATTTTAATAACTAATCCGTAACTTTTAAAATTAGAGCAACCGAATAAGACCTGACTCGAAAATTTTAAATGTGATAAATCCGAGTCTGGTGACATTTATCGTTTCTGTAAGATCGAAACATATACTACATCATTTATGCAGCTTCTATTTCTTCTAAGGAAGCGATACTTCGAAGGGCACGTTATGATGCCTAGCGATTATGCTTTCCCAAACAGATTCTACCGTTTTTTTAAATAATGTAGTACCCGGCTGGGCCGACACATAGACAAACAAAGTGCTTCCATCTACTATGGACTCGGATAATTTGTAATATGTAGAAACATGGGCAAAGTGTCCTCTAATAAGAAAAAAAACCTAACCTGAATATTTTTAAAATAAACCCTTGTTCAATGCGATCTCAAAAATTGAAAATTTTAAAGACATGCAACATAATCTGACTTTTTATATACAAAATCGATTCCGTTTCCCATTCCGAAAATTTATTTGAAATGACTAACCCGACTCTAGAAGGGAAATATTAGATTTTAAACATTTCAACCCGAGGATTACTTTCCTAGAGAACACGAAATCATTTGAATTTTGAAAAAAGCCGAATCCGATAAGAAAAAGGAGAGAATTTTAAAATTGGTGAATCCAAAGCTGACCCGAACCGGAAAATTTAAAAAAAATTAAAACTATGTTTCAAGATCAAAACTATCGAATTTGAAGAATCCAACAATGGGTGTTGTCTTGGATGTGGCGAATGACCCACCGAGGTTGAAACCCCAACAATCAGGAATCCGTAGCCAACTGGCTAAAAAGGAACAGCCCCAGGAGCGGATTTTGATTTTGGAATGAACATTGTACAATACGTTATGCGTCAAAATCTCATTTAATTAAAATCAGTTTTGGTGGTCAAATTTGCTTTGAAATGATTTTAAGTTTGAAACTAATATAAAATTGAAACTAATTCAAAATTTCTCAACAAATTGAAAATTTTTGGGGGGGTCCGGACCCCCAAGACACTCCCCCTGGCTCCGCCACTGCACGGCCCTCATATTGATCGGATTTCATGATTTGTCTTTTCATCATTTCCCTAATGGGAATCCAGAATTCCCAAGGGAATAAAGACACTTTTAAATGAGCGAATGTATCACCAGCCCCGAGGGGCAAAAAAAAACAAAAACATCCCGAATAGATATTGTCTTTCAAATTCGCCTTAAACTGATTTAGGTATAAATTTTCGCCGTGACTAGTCCAGTTTATAACCCTTTTTCGCTAGAAATTCCAGAAAACAGTCGTCGATACTGCAAAAATACTGTTGTATTTTCTTTGTAAGCGACTTGGTTCTCAGGACATCCCAGCGAACTGCCCACGAACCAGGATTATGGAAATCTATCCTCATCTGTATTCTTCCAACATTTCGTGGGATTCCACGGAATGTAAATAAATACCTTATTCTGGTGAAGACTATATGGTTCGACACTCAAAGCGGAAATCCCCTGCCTTCCCACTTCTCTACTCCAATTTCTGTTTCAGTCAGGTACAGCCTTATTCCAGCAAACCAAATAGAAAGCCAAACCCACTGAAACTGGGGATGAAAGAGTTAGGAGGGATTGAAAAGAGGCACCCGTGAAGATCTTTTAACAGACCTTTCTCCAACCTTGCTTGCACTCGATAAGTATAGAGACTCGAAGACTCTATACAATTGGCCGAAGCATTGTTGAAGAGAGCACGTCAGCGATTGAGCTTCTTTTCTTTGATTTTGATCTTTTTTTAATCATTTTTAAGGAATTAGATGGAACATGCTTCTCGCAACTACCAGTATTCACACTTGATGTTGTTGGACGTTACCCAATTTTCGATTCTCTGAAAATCCGAAAAGGATCACGCATCAACGGTTTAATCAAAAAGAGTGGGAATTTTCAATCTAGCCCACAAAAATATATCCAATTTTTTTTTCAAATTGGACTATTGCACAGTACAACCGCATGAGGTTGCTGCATCTAGATGTTTAAATGATCAAAGACGATGTACTTATGATCAGATAACGACGGTTTGAGCTCGTTGGGTACGAACCAGTTTGACAACTCATGCGTAACACTGTCAGAGCAGAGAGTTACATCTAACACCTTTGCTCTACCAGATCGTGCAAATGTTGGATGATTTCCTACATTAAGTAGGGTTACGGCGCCCTAATTTATCTTAGTTCCTTTATTCATCCCACCCATTTGAATGCATTAGTTAGAGCAGTGTCTACTATCTCGATTCAACACATCAGCTTAAATGGTAGAATGAATAAGGGTACGTTGTACTCGACTTTTTGCTTCGCTCAAGCGCTTGCATTTTCATTTTCCAGGTAAAAGTTTTAGCTGCACTGCTTCCTAGGAGCGAAGGAAAGATTACGATACCTATTTAAGCACAATCCCGTCACAGAATTATCGACGAAATAGTGTGACATCCTGACTAATAAGACGAATAAGGCCTCGTCTACCCTATATGCAAATTTGTGCTGCTTAACTAGTCCATCAATTCAGTTCCTCTGCCACAGTACGATACAACCCTTTTAAAATCATCAGGAGGTATTTCCTGTTTATGAGATGAACAGTCATCTTCACTGTGACAGCACAAATATTACGAGTTGTGAGGTTGGATTGCAGATGTGCGTCAATAGCTCTATTAACAAGTTTACATGCACGAGGCATTTCACGTGAACTTGTCATGGCATTTTGTTGTAAGCTACGAAGACAGGGTTTACTAGCTTTCCAACATAGAAGTTTTCTAGTGAAACACGGTTCTTGAACCTATGGAAGCTTGTCCTTCCTGCGAAAGACAGAATAGATTCATAGTTGCTGTACGTTTATGCTGAAGATTAATTTGTGCTACTCGAACTATGGTCGATCAGAGCACTGCACATTACATCACCGGCGCTTATTATACGACAACTCGATGATACCGAACACGTTGGCTTATAATCGCCTATAGCGAACTCCGAAATGGGCATTAGTGACATGACCATCATTTGAATCCCACCATTTGTGAAGAAACAAACATCCACTGTGTCGGAGATTCGCTTAGCACAGTAAGGATAATACCCACGACATTTAGTCAAGGGCATAGAGAAACACTTCGACTCGAGGGCTCCTGTTTCCAGTCGCCTCTTACGACACGGGTTCTGGAACCCAGTGGATCAGTTCTTGGCTGAGATAGTTTAACCTGCCTAGTTTTGTCAGGAAAAAGATAATAGACTGTTATCAACCTCCTAAAGCCACAATAAACAAAACAATGCAATTTTTTTATTAACTTGTACTTGATTTTTCACTGAAAAATTTAACACAAAAAACTATACCTTTGATGAGTTCATGTCCTTAGGTACGAAAGTGACCACGTTCGCTTCGTACCACAGTAGACACTTCTAGAGGTAGATCTCTCCGTTTACAGTCCCGGTAGTCACGAACGGCGCACTCCGTTTGCCACATGAGCAGATTGCTTGCCAAATCATGTATTCATTGACAAACTTTGAATGTTTCTGCTTCCTTACTTCCTCCGGAACATAAAGCATGTGCTGGGAGGTGAAGAGCATTAGCCCTGGAAGCTGCTGGAAGTCCGTTTTGACGTAAGTCAGCATCTGGGCGCATAGTTTCCGCACCCGAGTCTTTCCCATCGTATTTTGCCGCTAATCACGATTTGGAGCATTCTGTGCTTTGTACGTATGCAGGCTCTCCCGGTTCTTGGATCTCAGAACGAAAGTCTTGGACAGATTCATCTTTTTGGCCGCATCCCTGGCCGAAGCATTGGGATTCCGCTAAACGCTTTCAGTACACGCTTGTGATTCTGACCTCTAATATAACATCCATTCTAGCCGCATTTCTCCTTCCGTTCGATGCATAGAGTTTGATAGCACGATTCACCGTTGACTGCACGATTCCGAGTTGTTTTCCGATGTCCCGATGAGAGAGTTGAGGATTTTGCAGATGCTTGCGCAAAATAAATTCGCGGCGTTTCTATTCGGGTTACGCCATTTTTTCCAATTTTTTATTAAACTGACAGCGATAAAAATACAGTGTAAACAATACACTCTAAACTGCCTCTACTCAAATTTTGAAGAGAAAATACCCCATGGTTTACTTTATACAGCGCTTTTTCCGTGATACAAAGTAGACCCTCACTGCAAACACTACTTTGTAGATGACCAACACGGTTTTAGGCCTAAACGATCGACAACGACAATCCAGCTCTCGTTCACAACATATTTAAGCGATGGATTCGCTGACGGATTGCAAACCGTTGCCATTTACATGGATTTATCTGCGGCCTTCGACAAAATCAACCATGATATCGCAATACCGAAGCTGGACAAACTCGGTATTCATGGACTACCGCGCTGGTTTCGTTCTTACCTCGATGGCAGGCAACTCCAAATCAGCATTAAGGACTGTTTAACCGCACCATTCTTCGCTATATCCGGCATACCACAAGGAAGCCATCTCGGTCCAGCAATATTCCTCGTCTACTTCAATGACGTCAATATCACAGTACAAGGACCCCGCCTTTCTTTCGCCTACCACATGAAATTTTTTCGGCAAATACGGGATAAAATCGACGCCGCGCTTCTTTAGAGGGAATTGGTCAGCTTTAGTACATGGTGCGATCTAAACAGAATGGTTTTAAACCCGAGCAAATGCTCAATCGTTACGTTCACGCGGAAACGCCATCCGACTCAGTTTAACTACCATTTCTTCGGCTCGAGCATTCCAAGACACTCTCACATCAAGGATCTGGAAGTAATAAATGGATTCAGCACGAGCGTTCAAACCTCATACTTCATACATCGTGGATAAGGCATCACGACAGCTTGGGTTCATCTTCCGAATAGCGAAAAACTTCAGGGACGTATACTGTCCTAAATCGTTTTACTGCGCGTTGGTCCGCTGAACGTTAGAATATTGTTCTGCTGTTTGGAATCCGTACTACCAGAACGGGATTGACAGAATCGAGGCTGTCCAACGCCGGTTCATACGCTTCGCCCTTTGGCATCTCCCATGGTGAAACAGATTTCAGCTGCCGAGCTATGAAAACCGTTGCCAGCTATTACACTCAGCATTCGGAGGGACTGCTCTCGAGCCCTGTTCATCTAGGACTTACTCTCTGCCAGAGTGGATTGCTCTACAATCCTCGGACGTCTGAATCTTTAAGCCCGCGTTCGAGCTCTACGTAATAACTCTCTTCTGCGAGTTCCGTTAAGGAGAACCAACTATGGTTGCCAGAGCGCTGTTACCGGACTCCAGCGAATTTTTGACAGTTTGGCGACGGCCTTTGACTTCAACCGGACGCGGAATGCGATAAAATCGAACATATTGGCAATTTTAAAATGTTATTGGTTTAAGCAACCACCATTAGGGCCAAGGGGTCTGTTGGTGAAGGTAATAAACATAATAATAATCATCATAATTTGATGTGGGACACCCTTTACAGTATGTTCGAACTAATTGCTTCTTAGGACGTGAAAAGGCTTATAAAACAGAAACACGGGTCAACAATTTTATTAAACCTGAAATTCGAAACGTTTTAATAGAGCAGAAAATAGAAACGACATATTGTCAAAAGTATCTACAATGGGGTTTATTTTTACGATAACGAAACATTGTTTCTCACCACTAGTAGAATTGTATTTTTTAAATTAGCTATACGCAGTCAAAATTCTTCAAATTAAAGTTCCTTGTTCCACAATTCTGCAGTTGGGTTTAGTGATGCGTATTAAAAAATACCCCTGAAAGTAGATTTCAGTAATACATGAGACCTGAGAGGGAGCTTTGTCGTAAATATACATTATAGCACCTAACAAAGCAAACCCCCCTTTCGCTATAAAGCATAAACCCTCTCACAGTCACTGATGATCACAGCAACACGACGCCGAGAGTGAGAACCCACAAGAAAAAGAATCGCCAAAACGTTTCCAATACCTTCCTTCGAAAAGAAACTGTTTTCTATTATTGCAATCAGCAATCCCAAAAGAGACAGCAAAGACGGCCTACTGTTACTGTTGTGTATGGAATATGAGTACCAACACACTGCGCGAGCGATACCACATTATTTCGCTTCAAAAACCGTTCCACACTATTGCGACGTGAGTGCGATTGCTGAGTGACGGACGGTGCGTTCGGCTGTGAGCCCCCAGACAACGCTGTGCGGTGTGTGTCGCCCGGTCGGATGCTCCTCGGTCTGTCAGTCGCTCGCTCGGTCGGTCGGTCGGTCGGTGGTGTAGAAGAGGAAGAACAACACACAGCACAGCACAAGCAAACAGCAAGAAGCGGTTTGCGGTGGCCGTCCGTGTGCTTGCTTCAGTTAGTTCGCAAAACAGCTCGGAACGTCGTAGCTGCCAGTACCGTATAGTGTGTGCGCCTCCGGGTCTTTCTCAAATTCGCTCCGGTGTGTGGTTGAAAAAAGTTGTAAGTCAGTTCGGGTGGATTTTGTTCGGTGGTTCAGTGAATTATTTACTATCGGACATCCGCAGGTGATTGATTATTAATCAGTGATTATTGATTCGTGGTCGCAGTGAACGGAACTTCGGAAGGATCCTTTCCGGTAAGCAATCTGATAACACGTAACACTAGGCTTTGTGTGTTGAATGGATCTAGAACTGGGACACCTAGTCTGGACCAAATGAAGGGGGGGAAACTAGAAGGTTTACGTCCTCTAATGGGGTCTTACGGGGAAGAGGCCCCCGTTTGGCTACGACGGAATTGGTGCCCAGAAAGTGAAAAAACGGAACGTTTACTACGTTGTCTGCACCAACACAGCGGCAGATCACCCGCAGCCACCCTCCTTCTCTCTGCGACGAGAATTGTACAGCCTTTTCGGTGGGTGGTGATATTTAGGACGAATGGGGATGGTCTCATTTCCCGTTCCTTAGTTCGGTTTTTGGATAGCAGGAATGGTTCCATTCGGCACTGGTGGGGGTGGTGGCATCGATTTTAATTTCCGCCTATAATTTCGATGGTCCTTACGGCGGCGGCGGCGGAGAGACAGACAGAATCCCTTCGGGGAATGTTTTGTTGTGGCATGTGCCATCCTGTGTCTTGGTGCCGAAATGAAAAAGAAAACCGATCGTTGGTGTATGCGTGAGTTATCATTCGAAAAAGGGAGGAAAGTGTGGGAGGAAAATTGGTTTTTCCTCCGGTCGTCGTCTCACTACGCCAGCCGAAAAACTCAGTGGCAGAAGCTAAATAAGATATGGTGGAAGCCGGCTGAACGGTAACGAATGGAGCTGATGGTGAGAAAATTATTTGCGCAGTTCTGGTGAAACCTAAATTCTACACTTATTGCAGCAACTCGAAAGAGAAAGTGGAGTCGTGAAGGAGCGCCCTGGAAGAACTCGCGGTGGGAACGGGGTTCTACGCTGCAGAACGCAGCGAAGCGAACCCAAACAGACGATGTTGTTACTGAACTCTCAATCTAGTAGGCGCAGGCGGATAGATGGATGGACCGTATCTTCTGGAATGTCAATTTACTAGTCAGTGAATGGGTTTGAACGCTCGAAGGCCCAATTATGTAATCAACGAACGATCGCGGATGGATGCTCGAACAAAAGAAAAAAAGACACAGAAGTTGTCAGAATTTTCTAAATGGCCAGCAGTCACGCGAGAGCTGCGAAAGATATGACGATATTTTGCGTACATACATGTTTTGGGTACGGGCCAAACCGGCGGACGAGATGAAAACGAATGTGGTCGTCCTGTTCTCCGGTGGAAGGGGGTAGGGATGGTAAGGAATAAACACAACCTGTGTGCTGAATAGCGTGCTGTGCCGACCGATACACGACTCTAAGCTGAGATGGCCTCTGTCTGCAGTCTGGGTGTAAGGTCGTGATGTGAGACAGAGTGAGAGAGAGCGAGCTGTGAACTGAGGGATAGTCAGGGCCGTTTTGGTGGCACTGGACGTCTAAGGGTGCGAACTGATTTTATTTAGAGAATGTCTATTATTACCTTTCTTAAATATGGAATCGTTAGATCCCACTATTAGTGTTTAAATCTGTACGGCACCAATCGTTAAAATTCCAATGAGGTTTGTTGTGAGTAACGACTAACATTTTCAACAACCCCTCTTCAAAATTTCAGCAAAAGCTTCTGAACGTTAGAAAAATTCGCATAAAATTTTTGCACTGATCAGTCGGAAAATTGTTCAACAATTTAATATTTAATTTTGAAGTATGTATTGTACTAGAAATACGCAAAACCTGATGTTCAGAAAATATTTCGAAGGTGAAGCAGTACAAAACGAAATTTCTCAGCCTGTCTCGTACCGAGACATCAATATCGAGCACTGAACAGACACTAAAACTATGTTAATTCGTTAAAATAGGTTCACTGAAGATTAATCGGTACGATCATTCGAAGACAGGTGTTTGAAAATGACGGACGGAATATTTTTTGGAAATTATACATCAAGACCGATTTACAGAGAGGACATTCATTAGGAACTGCAACCTTACTGGCGAATGGTTGATTTCGTTGAAAACCATTGAATTAGGTAAAATTCACAGGATTTTCTCTAATGTCACAGATTAGTTTAACAACTTTGACAAGGTGGTGAATTATTTCCGCGTCCTAAACCAGGGATGTCGGTGCGACCGGCCTGACGGACAAAAAGTTTTTGGCGAACATGGACATTGTCATAAGGAAACGAAAGTCGAGACCGACACAAGCGGCTACCCAAAAGCAGCGGCTCCAGGATGTCTTCCATGCGTAGCGCAACGTAGTTGTGATCATGGATGACGAGACGTACCTGGCGCTCGACGGGAATGACTGGCAGGGGACCGACTAGCTCAAGTTCCCAGGAAGGAGGCGAGCAGCAACTTAAATTACATCTCCCACACGAAGTTCCCAAAGAAGGCCCTTTGTTTGCTTACAATAAGTCAGACAGGGATGTTAAAGCTACCTTCTTTTCTTCGCAAGAAGTGCTTACCGTAAGTTACGATCTTCATTAAGCAACACCACCGTAAGCACGATGTCGTGCTGGCTTTGGATCATTACTCATTGGTCGCTGGACGAGATGAAGGGTTTGAAGATCCCAGTTGTTTCCAAGAATACCATCTTCCCACCTTTTCCAACGTGCGCCAGGCGCTCCCAATTGAGACATACTGGACGAAATTGAAATTTAGTGGTAAAAACCGAAAAACAACTGATCGATAAGGCGTCCAGAAAGTTGAAGAATATACCATCTTTCTTTTCGACGGCTATGACCTGAGGAGAGTTTGTTTCTGCAATTCATCGACATGCCAGTAAAACCCGATCCTGGACCTCAACAGAACCGAGCTATCGGTCAGCGACTAGCTCAGCCGTTCCAGCCCTGCCATCCTAGATCCTGTGGGGATCTTCTCAGATGAGTAGTTCGCATTAAGTGGCGATCTGTTTTCTGAAACAACACGGACATTATGCCGGGACGCTTGGTAAATACTACTAACAGTGACTACATTAGTTTCGTTCGAACAGAAATCTAGCTTGACGATCGTATTACATCGATGCTGCTCTTCGGGAATGGTTACGCGGTTTATCGAACGAATCGAAGTAATAACAACAGCATTAATGGTCGCGGTGGAGGAGTTCTGATTGCTGTTTCTTCCGTTTCAGTAATTTAAGCATAACAGCACAACAATATCAAGGAGCTTTACCTGTAGCTGATCGACTGGAGTGTACTACAATATCAAGTGGATGCTTGTTTCAAAGCATTATATTGTTAACTAGTGCACTGACGTGCGACTTGGATCCAATGAATTATTGCTGTCAAGTCCAGATTCAATAGTTCATTTCACCGACTTTTTTCTTTTCATTTTACTTTCTTAAGACTCAATACCAGTTGGACTTACATTGTTTAAATGCAAATATAAGTTGTGACACAAGTTTGAAGTAGTTAAAAACAATTGTCGAGCTTTGCAGTTTATTTTACAGCAAACATTAAACCTTAAAAGCACCTCGGAAGCCGACTGCCCAAAGCAGTAGCATTGGGTGGAAAATACCTATTGTTTATTACACTCTCCGTAGAGTGTATTGTTTATGCATTTATGATCACATTTAGTTGTGAATTTTCAACCGTTTTCGCGTTTATGAACGGTTTTGTTCGACTAGATAGGTTAGATAATTTTTGTTAAGTGGATGTAAATTGACCGAGAAAAGAAAGATGGTGACAAACCATCGTGACAGCAACAATTTATTTATTTTGTGAAGTGCGCGTGTGTGGTGGCAGGATACCCGTCGAAAGTACCGGCCCGCGGTTTAGGCACTCGTGGGAACTGTGGTGCTAAGTTCAAAGGAGTTTTAGCTTTCCTTGGTAACCGTTAAGGACCCGAAAGAGTCGTCCCTTTCACGGTAGAGAATAAACCGAACGAACCTTGGTCCCCTCTACATCTAAAGAATTTTTTGGTAGGCATCTTGGCCGCCCTGTCATTTAGGGTCGGCCGGACAGGTAAAATTAAAGAAGCCAAGTAGTTGGAAACCCCTATGCCACCTAGAAAAGGCTGCGAAAAAGTTTGGATAGATCACCGACGCCAATTAGGTGGCAATTTAAGACAAGTTCGACGAGTTTCACAGCAAGAAGAAGTACCATCGGTTGCTGTGCCAGCTCTCGCAGGACTACGCAAACTTTTGTCAATTTAGGATGAAGCTGTGCTGCAATACAAGTTGAAGAGCACGAATTCGTTTAGTAAATCGATCCGTTTTCAGATAATCTGGTAGGTTCAACCACTAGTCGAGGAATATTTTTGTAGCTGTCTAGACCTTCCGAGTTCGCTTGCTGTGATCAATTAATAAATCATTCAACGCATGGCCATGGTGGAAACAACACAGGGAACGACAGTTTTGGCGCGTTTTGTGCAATATAAAAAGGACGGTATACATACGTCCTAACAACAAGTCATTAGAATCGTTTTATCCGCTAAATTCCAGGGTCCACCTCCCAAGTTCGAAGAAGATACAGTCTACCTCTGAGCATGGTTCTAACGAACCGGATCTGGCGAACCGAATCGCAGAAAAGTAGAGGAACTCTAAGAGGGGCGTATGCACCGCTTCTAGAAGTGTGAAATGTGTTGGCAAATTCGGTGACGCGGTCATTTTGATGAAAAAGTGAGCCATAGATAAGGCACCATCTTAGTGAAAAAAAAATGTGGTGACAGTGAAGGCACAATTTTTTTAAGTAGTTAAGTGAAGTTTCTGCCTCGAGGACACCTTTCCCTCCAAGCACCGTGTTCGGGCATAAAGTCCAAGAGATTCTGGCAATGCCAAAAAGTTTTGGAAGCTCCTGGCTATCGAACAAAGAAAAAGCAGATGTTACAGAAAAATGATCAGCAGGATGGATCAGATAGAACTATTTGTCAACCGCCGTGGTCAGGCAAAAGGTAAGGTGACAAGAGACTTTAACACTGTATATCCCAATGAGCTTGTGCGACCACCCCTGGCTGCTACTCCGTTATCGATTTGGACTAGCTGAAGTTGCACAGAGAATAAGTAGATAATTATGCTTGGGAATAGCGAAACATCTTTCAATGTGCAACTCCTGGTAATCCTAAAGTATTGATAAATACCGGCGCCGGCCAGGCCCGAACGTAGATCACGGAAGGAAAGGAAAGGAATGGTTAGTCCGATACTTGCTGTTGCTAGAGGCCGTATATACAACTGCGCACTCCACAAGTATCACAGGAGGATATTTTTATTACTAATAGTATAGAAGTTGGATCACTTCTTCTTTACCGACGCCAGAGAGGTGACTTCACTATCTGGACTAGATATCGATCCACCAAACTCATAGACCGGGGACCAACGGCTTTACTTCCCTTCCGAAGGAAGACGTGACCACAGATTTTTCACCTCAGAAAAATTTCAACGACCTCGGCTGGAATTGAACCCAGGCAAATTGGAATGAGTGGCGGTCACGCTTACTACTCAACCACCGGCGCCGTCTTCAACACTGTATATCCCAATGAGAACGAAGATATCGTTCAGCTAAGCGAAGCTCAAATCCGGGCGTTTATGAAGAAGTATCCTCGGCTTAGCCGGCGAATACCCGAGAAACTCGTAGCCAACTCTACCTACACTATCGGAATATCTGGCAATGCTATGTCAGATCCGGTTTGGCTGGCGAGAGAAATTGATCCTGATGGCAACTTGGGTAGTTGATGATTTTGGCTGCGTCCTGTGGATTCGTGTTGCACAAGTGCGCTTTAACCTGCCCACAGCTGCTTTAAATTATCCCAGAGACTGATTGTAAAGAGTGTACGTGTATTGGAGGATCCGGAATCAATGAGCTCATCCAGGCAATGGGATTAACCGGGAATCCACAGTGGATCAGTTGATCTTCGTGTCGCGGTCAGCAGTACTCTGCGAGCGACCAACAAAGAGACAAGTGATTTCGCCAGTCGCAAGCATGTTTGATCCAACGGGAACTGCTGCATCTGTGGTTCTTTTAGGAAAATTTTTGATGTAGCGAATTTGGGATAGAATAATTAGATGGGATGAACCAATGCCGACCGATTTAGTGAAAGATTAGGAAAACTTCCTGGAAGCAGTGTGATATCAACAAGATCCAAATGCTGCGTATGGTGGTGGAAACAAATGCTGTTACTTATGAGCTTCATGGATATGTAGTCTACTGTAGTGCGATTACTGCGCCCCAAGTTCAAGTTAGTTCCGAGATCAATGCTTACGATTCCACGCAAATATCTTTTGGCTGCTCGTTTGCACCGTTTAGTGATGAATATTCTGGAAGCTGGGCATATGCCCTTCAGAAAATTTTTGTTGTGCTGTGATAGCCAGGGTGTTCCTGCCTGGTTGAAGAAGAAATGTTTGTGAGAAATCGGGTTAGTGATATTGCATCTACCCTGGAGTACCCGACGACTTTAGAGCTGCAACTTTTGAAGCTTGTCACCCAAATTTCCAACCTCGAAGAATGTGAGTCACCCTCTACAGGTTAAGCGCATTCATTGATGACGTGATGCTACGAGTGGGTGGTTGGCTGCGCCACTTAATCTTATCGTATCCTACCAAGTACCTCAGCCCCGTTGTGAAAAGTCTGATCAAATGTTGCATATTGGCCCTTTGTCACTGCTGGATACTGTTCGGGGACAGTTTTGGATAACCAACGGCCGTTCTGTTGTCTGCAATATCACACCTAGTTGTGTCAAATGTTTCAAAGGTAACCCCCTCAAAACGGAGCAGATCATGGGGGACCTACTGTAGAGTCGCTGTTACAGAGCCCCAGCATTT
The DNA here is from genome assembly GCF_030247195.1 of Topomyia yanbarensis. NCBI lineage: Eukaryota > Metazoa > Arthropoda > Insecta > Diptera > Culicidae > Topomyia > Topomyia yanbarensis. The sequence goes on along the minus strand of NC_080670.1, from coordinate 207,505,144 downwards.
CAGAAGGTTGTTTTGGATATTGCTGGTCCGTTTCTAATTAAGCAAGCTGAACGGAAGGAAGCCCCTCTCAAGGGGATTTCACCTGGAGGCTGTTGAAAATTTGTCCGCTGAAGCGTTCATCGCTACGCCACATAGTTTCGTTTCTGGTCGTTCTTGAAGAACTGTTTTCGTATAACGGGACGAAATTTGTATTTTGCTAACCCCGCGAGATTCAACGGAGAATGATTCCCCAAAAGCTCTCCCTACACGGGAGGGATTTGGGAGGATAGGAGCGCAAAGGCAATACTGAAGAAGGTATGTAATACGGTATTGCTAATGATAAAGCAGTTTGCTACACTTACTGTGCCAAATTGAGGCGCCTCTGAATTCGCAGCCTTTTCATGCGCCATCCGAGGATCCAAATGATCTCGAACCGCTCACATTTGGCCACTTTTTAATTGACCGTCCAGAGTCAACTCATGAGTAGATTCCTATCAACAGGCAGGTACTCCGTGACAAGTTTTGAAGGAACGAAAATGGACCAAGAAGTAGACCAACACCAAGGAGGACATAATTGTCATGACCAAGGAATACAGTCTACGGCCTTATCATGGAGACTTGCAAAAATCATTAAAACACAGTAACGTCCAGATAACATGGTTCGAGTGGTCAGCTTGAAGACACAGTCCGGAATACCCGCTTCCAATTGACAATTTGAAGTCGTCAACCACTTCCGGCGGAGAAGATGTTTGTGCTGCACCTTGACAGCTCGAAGAAGAAGGAGCTTGAGATATTGTGGACGTGGATCTATAAAATAACGCTGAAGCTCAAATTTGGTAGATTTCTATTAAGGTTTAGGGGTTCCATCAGCCCTCTTCCTGTCCCTCTGGGCAGTCGGTTTCAAATCTAATAGTGCAGCCAACCGTTTCGGTTGTTCAGTTGTAAGCTTGGCCGCTTCTCATCCCAGTGGGTATAGCTTCAAATCCAACCGAAGTCGTTAAGATTTTCTGAGATGACAAATTTGTGGTCACGTCTTCTTTCGGAAGGAAAGTAAACCCATTGGTCCGATGGTGCAGTCATCTCTCTGGTATCGATGATAGGCACTCAGTCCGGACGAAAGCCGATGGAAAACACACAGTAGAGTACAAATATTGATCGACCCAGGAGGCCTGTGCTGCTGCGCCGAACTCAAAGCGGAACCGGACGAAGTTGACAAGCACGTTTCGCCTAATGGCTGTTCGTGTCGCGAGTGCTTACAGAACGATATCTTCGGAGGCGGTATGCGTAATTACCGGGATGATTCCCATCTGCATCCCTCTGGCTGGGGACGTAATTCGAGGAGACTGGTCATACATAGGAAATGTGATGAGGCGAACTTCTATTTGACGCAGTTTTTGTCCGGGCATGCCTGCTTCCGGAAATACCTACATCGGTTTGGACACGCTTGAACGTGCAAGAGACACCGGAACACATGGTCTTCGAATGCCCTAGGTTCGAAGAAGTCCGAAGGGGTATGCCTGATATAACAGTGGACAATATCGTAGAAGAGATGTACCGCGACGAGCATATCTGGGACGCTGTCAACAGAATGGTTACGAGTATACTTTCCGAACTGCAGAGGTAGTGGCGTAGGGACCAACAAAGTAGCATCATTGGCTAGAACGCTACCGTGGAACCACAAATCGGATCCACCGCCGGGGACCAGTTGAGTAGTACGCGATGTAGCACCAGGCTCGGGTCGTCGGGGCGACAGCGAACCGCACGTCAGGTTTCACCGGAATCGCCGGACCGACCTCGACACCTACCGGGTAGATCGTGAAACGTACTTCGGTGTCGGGAGCAATCTGCCGCCGGGGAATTCACGGTAGGGTAGATTCGCCGCTGAGGACTACCTGACAGAATCGGGACAAAAAGGGGAGCTAATTGGTTCACGAAACAAACACCGATAACGAAAGAAATTCCGTTGTCGGGGAACTCTCAGTCGGAGTAGGATAATATCTGAGTTGATCTCGACAAAGCTGGGAGCTAAATGGCTCAAGAAACCAGGTATTGGTGTCGGAGGAAATTTCTCCGTCGGGGAACTATCGGTCGAAGTAGGCTGAGTTCACCGTTGAATACTATCCAAGTAGATCGTGATAAGGCCAGAAGCTGAATGACTCACGCAAACGTGAGCTAAATGGCTCAAAGAATCAGCACTTAAATGGCTCACGGGAACGAGAGCTACTGGCAACGTAATAGATGGAGACAAGAAGTAAGAGAAGAATCAAGAATTAAATTAAGGTTTATGAACCAAGTGAGGCTCCGAGATAGAGCAGAAGAAAAAGGTGCGACGGAAGCACAACGATCCCCCCCCCCCACGAAGTAATACCTTGACGAAGTTCCGAGGGGAAGAAAGGCGTGAAAAGTAAGGATTGTTTTAGTGGTTAGGCACGACTGAATTCGTGAGACCCACACAGTGCTAATACACTACAGGGCAGGCTTTTGAAGAGGCTTCCTAACAGTACGCTTGACAGATCAGACCCCATTGTTGTACAGACACTATTTATTGGACTATAAAAAGTATTAGTTTCTAATACTTTGATCCTTTCGGGTACGATCTCGAGTGTACTTAGACCCTTTGGGTAAATCGATTGAAACCAGTTGAGTCAATATTGAGCTGTTATGTACGAAATGCCTACCAGTTCGTTATCAAGCCGCCAAAGGTACACTGACTATCAGTTACATCGCGAATAAAAAAACAAACAGATAGGGAAAAAACATTGTAACAAGCTCACGTAACCGCGCGACCGATGAAGCGTAGATACTGTTTGAGTTGTGTGAAGCTTAAACATGCCGCTTGTGTACGATTCGATCGCATATACGAGCAGGTCGGTGCCGAATGGAATTTCAAATTTGAAAAAACGACGTCCAACGACGCGCGAAAGGCCATCGGTTGCGCATATACATACATTTATGTTTTTCGTAAACCATTTCGCATGAAAAGTCAGACGAATAAACGAACAAACGAACGCACGTACAGACAGACAGTCAGAGTCAGGGAAATTGCACACATGTTGCGCGCATCACGATCGCATCGCATGATGATCTCTTAAAGCTGATCGTTTTTTTTTTTCGTTCATTCGTCTGGGTTGGCAAAATCACTTCCATTTTTTTTAATAACAACCTTCTCGGGTCGGTCGGATAACAACAAGCTGAACCCCAGAGAGGAGATGGAAGATGATGGTAGTGTTTTCAGTTGCACTTTTGCTACAAAGTTTGCTACATTTTTTAACGGATTGTCGATCGAGTGCAGTGATGAATGATGATGATTATGATGATGGGAAAACCATTTAGAGAGGCTAAGACGCGGTTTGGGCCAAATTGAAAGGTATGCATATTGCTCATTTCGCTGCTAACGGACCTTGGTTTCGAATGTTGTGGGAAAAGTGGTTTTCCGCCACTTCCAACCGGAAATCAGCGGAGAAATGTACATACGGAGGCCTAATTGTTCACCAAATGGTATCATTTTGCATTGGTAACGAAATTGATGATGAGTGCCCCGGGGAACAGCCGTTCATTTTCATTTGAGATGTTTTAGAAAAAAAATTCTTCGCCTCTGAGCCACGGAAGCAGCCAGTATTTACTAACATTTTTAGAATCAGTTCGATCAACGAAGTAGGCGGCACTGAACTTGCGGTTTGTTGACATTCACGTCACGCAGCGTTTGGAGTGCAGACATAGCCATAGGCATATAATTTGTAAAGTTTACCAAACACTACTGTTGGAGGAAGAAAAAAAACCAGTCAATTTATGGTCGAACAACAGTCGTCTCAGTGACTCATCTCTTCCCAGCGTTGTGTTGTGTTGTGTTGGGTGTCGGATTAGCAGGTTGGAAAGGTGGGAATGTGGTTTGCGGTTTGCTTCGTTCGAACGTGTGAGATATGATCCGATACGCGAGGTGATACGAGTTTGAAAGCTGCCAAGAGGAATCGCTGAACGTGACAATACAATTTAAGGATGATTAAAATATTTGTAATGATATTTTTTTCATTTATTTGACATGTTTTGAGAATTTGTATTAACTAGTAGACTAATCACTTTTCAGGTTGAAGTTGCAAGAAAGTCAACTCGAGAGCAATGATTCAGTAAAATACAATATAAGCTAGATCATAAGACTTTCCGACGCAAGTCTTACCAAATATTAGTATTTGGTCTAACTGTTAGTACTGAGTATTTTGGGTAAATCTTTCTTAGAGTGCTAAATCCTCGGTATGATAGTTAATAATTTAGAACACTGGAAAGATTTTTAAAAAATAAACTTATTTACTAAGCTTATAAACTACAGTTTATTAACTACAAACTAACTTGATACTGTACCTTGACGTGGTCCGGAGGCTTTTCCACTAAAGCAATATTACAGTGAGTATATCACAAAGAAATTTTGAGCACGACTTTCTTTTAGTTAAGCTACTTTGTGATGAAGTTTAGTACTTGGAGACCTTTTTACTCACTTAGCCATGGTCGAAGTAGTGTACAAAGTGGGCTTATGGCCAAGTGTCTAGAGGTGCCCTGGGCTTGACGATGAGCCTTGGTTTGGGGCTCTTCAAAACTTGAAGTGTCCCATGCCAAAACTCCGGAAGATGACAATATGGCAGCTCTTCGCGATCATTCACGCATACCTACACTTGCGATATAGAACCAATCAAACTAGACAAAACCGGGAACTCTGGTGATATAAGGGAGCTCACTCTCTTCCAGAATCTGAACCGCCCACTGAAAATTGAGAATCCTATTCACGATCCTCACGATTATTCATGAGCACACGCGAATATGCAAATAGCCACACGGTTACAAAATCGAAACTATACAAGCGAAGTCACATACGTGCTGGCACACGCCACAAACACGTAAACATACAAACGCTTGGGCCCTTCGCGATCATCCACGCACACCTAAGCTCACGATCTCGCAAACTTGATAACACCATTGTGCTTAAATGAACCTTTCAGCACTTATAAATTGACATCACAAAATACAAATATTTGATATTAAAGCTTATGGAGCAATATATTATTTTCATTTTCGAACAGCCAACAGTAGTATTGTTCAATTCATCTTTTTGTCACATTCTGCAGCACAATTATTCGTCAAACATACATCAATTCCTTAATCCTACCCCAACCCACACCCTGATGCTCTCCCATGGCGTTTTTGTGGTCTGCATATTTCGGTCATTAGACATTTTCCCACCAAACGTTGCAAAATGAAAGAATCCTTCTCAGAATGCTAATTGAATCTTTTTCAAGATTCTGATGGTATCCTACTAAGAATCAAAATGGAGTCGAACCACTCTAACGGAATCATGACCTTAGTTCTGGCGCAAATCTGCTCAAAATACTGAAACCTACTCATGTTTCTAATGATATCCTACTTACAGCTCTGAAGAAGGTAATTCAAAAATTCTAATCAAAATCCTTTTGACATCATTCAATTCCGTCTCTGAATCCTTATTAGAAAACCATAACAATCTTGAGCAGGATTCCATTGAAATCACGGGTTGGATAACGTTAATATTTTGAAAAGTTCGTCCAGGGTAATTCCCCTCCCATCCTGAGTAAATCATATCATGAGCATAATTCCACGTTGAGAAAGATTCGCTGAGAAGCTCTCCTCCAAAAAACGGTTGGCTAAGGTCGGTGACATAATCAAAGTATCGTACCTAAACTTCGGGCTGTTAATACATGCTGTTCAACGGAATCCTGGTTTAACGAGAAATTTTCAAATTATTTCCTAGTGTATTTGTTGTGTTTAATTTAAAAATTGCAATGCTTCTGTATGGTTTGATAGCGCTGATAAGGGCCAATTTGTTTGTCATGGAATATATTAACAGGGTGGGAGATTTTTGTTCCAATTGACCCCGCTTACTAGCACGGAGAGACACAGAAACCAATTAATGCAGGTAGTCCACGGAGGCGGCCGAATCCTTATAATCGCCTTCTCACTTGGTATTAATATGTGGTCTCCGGACATCCGGAGCAGCAAACACGGACTAAAGCACAATTCTTTCCGTTCAAGATTTGCGGCTCGGTACATAAAATTAGTGGCTACCAACCACGAGCGAGCTTCGATCGGGCATTTTAAAATCCTGTTTTTCGTAGTGTGGGCTACTTTCATAATTTTAGGTTGGTGACGACCGCTGAAAATGTTCACCGTATTCCGAGTAGTTTTCGAAAGGTTTTTCAAAACTCAATACAACAATGGTGAACATATTTTCGACAAAATTGCGAACAAGTGCATTACTTTGATGTTGTACAACATAATATTGAGAAGCATTCGACCACAATGCCGAGAATGATACCATCGAAACACTCACCAGCACTGAGTAGGACTCCATCAGAGTCTTGAAAACGATCGAATCACTTCGGAGATACTTCATTGCAACTTGTAGTTTTTTAAAAGTTGTAATACTAGCATGGTGGTTTATTGCACACGCTAAAGAAGAAGGAGAAGAATGAGCTGAGTTCGTCTATCTCACTCACAGATGAGTAGAAATGTTTCTTTTATTGTACGATCTCATTTTGCCTATCTGACATACTGCTTTGATGACAAAAAAATCCTTGCAAAATTATGCTCACCTCTCTTCCTCAAATTCCGGAAGAATTAAATTCTATCCTCTTTATGCGCTAGTATCGCGTTTACATTCCACCGTTTGACGTTGAAATTGATGGTGTTTTCACCGAATTAAGTCTCACTGTTCAGAGTTTATTAAGTGCGGTGTCTACTCAAGGAAGTAATCATACTTGAATGTGTAACCATTTGCACTCAGTATCACACGAAGGAAATTCGGTTGAATTTTGCTGATCTTTGAAACATTGAAATGTCAAGGTATAGTTTCGTGAAGTGCTGTTGAGAGCCACTCCGGCCCGCGGCGTAAATTTCTGAAGGCTGTACTATAGATGACTACTTATTTGAACATCTATTAGGGGAGTTGTCCAGACTCAACCTTTTAAATCGAACAGTCTTTGTATATTTTGTTTTCGACACACGCTTAACGGAGCCATTGGTCTGTTATATATTCGAAAATTAAAAAAAAACATCTCGCTCTTGAACGAGTCTCTCTCGTCGTATACATGCATGTTGTCATCTTTAATGCTGGGTTGATGCTCGCGAAGAAATGTTCTTCCTTGCGTCTTGCCCTTACGGATCACGAGTGTGAACTCGTCGTCTTTCGCAATTTCTTCCTCGTTGATGGTGCTTGCTATAGATTTTGAAGTGCTGGAAAGTAGTTTATCTATGTATCGACAGGAACGGATTCCAATCCTAACTGCGGAATTAATTTTTCAATGACAGTAAAGCGTCTTATGATAAAAAATTCCAGTGAATTTATTTGGACCTGGAATTTTCAGGGAATTACAATTTAAATCAATTTTACAGATTAAAGAGGTCTCCTCTTCAGCCAGCTTCAAAGCATCGTTTTTTGCTTCAATCGTTAGCATTATTATCTGAGAATATTCTTTCTGTAAGTTTTCTTTAATTTGATTTTTTCGTTCGAAAAACTTTGAAGCCCATTTAATGCACCCTTAAACTGGAAACAATATCTATGGATATTTATCTGTTTCACATCGTAGTGGCGCGCCTACTTTGTGGTCGCTTTTTAGCTCCTGTGTAGGTTTTTCCGCGGTGCTCCGTTCAGAATTGGCACAGGGAGATCTGATCTCGGTATGCACATAACGTGGTCTAAGATCTGAAGAAGTTCGCTACTTAGTATTGATACATCAGATTAAAAAGAATGGGGGGTGTCACATGCATTCTCACGAACAAACACAATTATTGTTCCTGAGGGGACAAAGCGCCCTACATGTGCTGGTCAACTCAACTAAACTGCACTGATGAGACAAAGTCGAAATGTTGGTTCAGACCTTTTCAAATTTTCTAATGGAATCAAGGAAATCCTTTCAATTTTCGGAACACCGATTAAGGTTTTGCTTTCATTTGAGCCAAATAGTTTGAAAATTTTATTTTTTTGACTAATTATGATTCTTTTCTTTTCCTTTCTTTCCAGAATCCAGCAAGTGAGAAGTTATGTGAAGTGAAAGTGTTCCAAACTGATGAAATTTTCAATTGAAACTAATCTAAAGTGATCAATTTTCAATGATTTCTGAATTTGAACTTCTTAAAAGTAGTTAACGAGATCTACAAATTTTGTAGTTTTCCTCTAAAAATCACAGTTACTCTTAACCCACGCAAATCCATCAGTTAAATCAACCCTTTTCCAGTTAGTGTTTAACGTATTTCAATCAACTGTTCCCCCCACTATAAGGGTCGCGAAAAAAACGGAGAGGAAAAGTGAAGGTGAAAAGTCCAATTCCCTCCTTAGACCAAGTGAAAGATGTGTTAGGTGAGATTTAATCAGTGATCAGTTATAACTAGCAGTGCCCTCCCGCGGAGAGTTTTAATAAAGCTTCAGTACCCACGCACGTAGTGAAGAAGAGGCGGAAAAACAAAACCTGGTTTGGCTGAGCTAGTGAATTACCTTCCCCCCTATCGAATCGCGAATAAACGCGAGAATTTTCTCGTTTCAGCAGTTGTGCGTGTGATTAGTGCGTGGCTACGAACGAGTTGCAGACGGAAGAAAGGTGCTGAAAGTGCGAAGGTTTTTTTGTGTGTTATAATACGAAACTGTGAGCAGTGACTTGTTATTAGAAGAAGAGAAAGCTGTCATTAGTTTCGTTTTCCCTTCGGGGTGATAAATCGCGTCGATTTAGGCAATCTATTTACGCTCCGTCAGCCAACAGGTTGGCTGCTGTTGTCACCGCGTCACGTACTAGGTGAGTTATTCTGTTTTTATTCTTTTAATTGTTATCATTATTCTTTGTTTTTACGCACCCTGAAGAAGAATCATTCCCGTAGGTGGAAACGTTCGGTAGCAAGTTTACGTTCACTTTAACTTTTTATTGCTTGAAATGGATGCTTTTTCTCGCACATACCAACAATTCACACCTCATAACAGTGTCCGATCCAGGGAAGAAGTCTGTTCGTTTCATTTGTTCATTCAGACATTCCCTTTGGCAGTGGGTGGGGGGGACCACACACCCGGAGGCGCTGAGAACTGCAGATTGGAATCGTACTTCAAATGAAACCGAGGGAAGGGTTGGGGCTAAATAGAAACAACGCCACCGGCTTCACACCACAACAAAAACGCCACAATTATACATTAATATTAGCTTTTCATTTGCGTTTCCCGGGTGCTGGAACCCGCACGAACGTCACCCATCCGCCACATGGTTTGTTTATTCTGTGATGTGTGAGTATAGAGTGTAGAAACAACAAATAACAACGAACTCACATCAGAGGAATTCTTTTTCTTAAGACTCTACAGCTAATTGCATTTAGATTTGCGTGGAACGGTTGGTCGGTCGACCGGGCGGTTGTTTTTCTTTTGGATTCTGACTCCGTTATTTGTAATGCGATTTTCTTCTGCTAGCAAGGTATGTACTGTAGCGGTACAACTAATACTATTTACGTCAGTTCAAGGGGTACTAAAGAACCTTGAACTGTCTGCACGTAGTGTTGCCGTGGGTAGATGTTTCATTGTAATAATATGAAAGGAAGAGGCGAGTACAGCTTTCGACACTTCCGGTTGGATATGGAAAAAAAATCATGCTTGAGAAAAATAAATAAAATTGAGGAAAACTGAACAAGTAGTAGAGATAATAAGAAACTTAAGAAACTCGTTTAACGCAAGCAAAAATGAAGATATTAGTGCACGTTGAAGCCAACCAGAACAAAGCGGCAAAAAAGTGAAATTTCAATCGACGGAAAATTAATGACTAAATGTGTTAACAAAGGAAGCTCATTTCAACAGCAACTCCAGCTCGTCGCGTCGGACTAACATCTCAATTCTCGGTTCCAAAGAGTGCCCATTCAACTGTCATTCGTCGTTGAAAGCGAACCCCTCTTGTTAATGCAGCACCGCTCGCCTCATATCGATTGATGAATCGATAATAAACGACCGCCATCTAGTGCTAGTTGCTGTGAAAAGTACCTGCATGCAGCAACACTATTACTATAGGTCTCTATCTAGTTAACCCGAACAGGGCAATTAAAATCAAACTATCCTAACGCTGCTATCCTTTCCAATTTCAGTCAATGACGGATGGAAGCAAAAGAAAATTAATATCTTTGGAAGGTGGTATGTTTTGATCGGTCCGGTCAGTTCGTTTCACAACAAGCAACAACAACAACACGGGAAATCGATAAATTCCAAACCGGATCGGCTGTCGGGCTGGATGACCGTTCTGCGTTAGCTTCTGACTGTAAGGCCGAGCGTCATCAGCAGAGTACTGTTTTTTTTTGCTTTGCACCGACAGCAGCGCAGATTTTCGCAGTTTATTTTTTCAACCATGGAGAAAATAAATACTCACTGAAGAAAACACTCCCACCTTGTTCCTGCTTACTGGCAGTACTGGCGCCAATTGTTTTCCGGTTACTTTCTTCATTTTCCGTAGGAAAGCTTAAGATTGATTATGCAAACAGGCAAATATAGGAATATTATCGCGCACTTATCAACTTTAACACGATCCTGATCAACAAAATACCTTATTTGGTAAGCTGCAGAGGTAAATACACAGTAAACTTCCATAAAATACCAATTCTACGCAAATATTCTAAAACGACCTAATTTTGAAGAAATCTCTGTTTTTTGATATACCAATTGTAAATTCAAAGGTTCGCCCACTGCGATTTCAAAAATAATAGAAATAAAACCTAAAAAGAAAATTCGATCAGCTATGTAGTGTCCACAGTTCTCTCCCGAAGGCCGCCGAATATTTACCGATTGTGTCTTAAAGTTCAACTTGGTCGTTTCAATGGCAAAAATTCACAGATAAGTATCTATTATTTACAGATTTACATATGGGGATGAAGAATCATAAATGGGGAAAAAACGTTCTACTCATACAATTACATCTCAACTGTTAATGGGTTATTGATATTCTTCTATAATTGACTTAGCAGTAGACATTTCAATCTGATTCTTTTGCTGGCCATGATCCCATATTTGATCCATTCGCATTAATGTCTATTTTATTTTATTGTCACATTCGTAAAATAATGACTACATCGTCTGACTGAATACATTGAAGCCGGAGGAGATACAGCGGATATTGTCCGAGAACCGCTCAGTTACCAGCAGGCACCGGTCGAGATCCTCACTCAGTAGCAAAGTCTCATGAATCAGCTATCCCATCAGTAGACAGTAACCCAGATGTGCCTCTAATGTAGGTCCCGAGTTAACCGACCCGAACATAATCGAGTTCTGTCACGATCCGAAGCAGGGAAACACATTTGACTCATGGTTTTCCCGCTACTTGGACCTGTTTGATAAAAACTCCAGCAAACTCGAAGATGCGGAGATGCTCTAGCGTACTCGTATCGTGTGAAAAGAATTTCTGTGGTTTTCTAGCTGTCAGCACTGTGGACTAAGGACTTCGAGAGACTTGGACCTCACGAAATTGACGGAGGCAGCGGACATAACCATGACAAAAGTTATCGAGAACTGTAGAAGTCTGATCAATCTCAAGAAAGGTAACATACTGATCCAAAATCCATCCCTGTCAGCGGTACCTGTTAGGCATAATTACTACTCTACCAAGCCAAAACGTCAAGCGTCGGCCGCGTACTCCATGTTGGTCATGTGAAGTAAAGCACTATTGCAAGGATTGTCAGTACCATGACCATGATTTCCAGGCATGTGAGAGAAAAGGACACCAAGATGGCTACTGTGTCTGCTTCACAAAGAACCAAGAAGATCGGCATCAGTACGAGCAAGATCAACATATTGTCATCCACGGAGGGAAGTACGCGCATACCCACAACGCTTCTATTTGATTTCAAGCCGATTCTGCATCTGACTTTACCATTATAACAAAAAGATCAGGAAACAAATCGGAAACCGAAAATCAGCCGACCTACTTGTAGAACAGTGTCAGCATTTGGAGAACCTCTGGAGCCTGCATCCGGGTTCTAGTGTGACGTAACCATCCAAGAAGTGTCAAAACGTGGTTTGTGTCGTGTTGCAATTACCGGGATTAATCTGTACGTTTTAGGTTTTGATTAGATGGACAATTTCGGTTGGTGGGACGTGCTCATTTTGTAGCCGCTCAAGTCGAATAGTTTGATTGGGCTGCGCCGACTGTGGTTGTGAAGGAGCCGAACGGGAACATACGCATCTGCGCGGATGCTTCGACTGGGTTAAACAACATTCTCCAAGCATGCCAGTATCCCGTTCCCGGAAGACATTTTTGCGAAGCTAGCCTGATGCAGGATCGTCAGCCAGATAGGTCTATCCACTGCCTATCTCAAGGTTGAAGATGACCCAGTTTGCGAGAATCTTCTCACCAGCAATACCCTCAAAACACTTTTTCCAATTTATCCGCCAAAATTAGCGAGAAAGGAACACGGTCACTATCTTCATAGAGTATTGAGTCGAGCGCAGGAGTACGGTTTTACAGTTAAAATAGAGTAGTACAGTTATTCAATGCAACAGATGAAATAGCCTGGGCCAGATCAGGGACGGTGATGGTATCAGACCTGACCCTAGCAATGTACAGTCCGGAGATGCGAAAGCTGCGCTTTCCTATGAACCACTTACCGACGGCAGAGTCAAAAACTGAACTTACGAATGCTAGATATCTTTCGACTGTTCCAGAGAGCTACTGTAATCACTGTTGGCACTCACCCACTACAACTCCCAACTGAAGATTGTGATATCAGCGAACAGTATCGGGTCCAGAGTTGCGTATCGTTGTCCGGACCGAACAGTGAAGCCGATTGTTACGAATCTCGGAGTTTGACACCTGTAAAGCTACAGCCAAATCGAATATATATTATCGCCATCATTCGTTTTCGCCGAATGTTATTTGGGAGGCATCATGTTGGACATCGATTTTGAGCCATTCCTTATTATGTTTGGTTCGAGAATTCAGCTCGAGATCATCATACAGGATATTGTGAACCAGTCAGTTGGAAGCCGTACGTACAAGATGGTTGGCCAACTAATAACGGTCTTCAGGACTCTCCGCACAAGGAAAAGGAAGTTGGTTGCAGTTAGCTCTGTCGGAAATGCTTACGGAAGGTTCGCAAGCGAAGGTCATCAACAAGTATCTGCCGGAAGTGTCTAAGTAAACACCACACTCAACATTGTCCCAGTGAACCACCAAACAGTTCAGGTTCGAAGACAAGCAATTACGTAGATGAGAAGTCTACGCCTGCGGCATCTACCAACAACTAATTGGATCTGTGTCAGCCACCACAGGTAAGCCTATCAACTTCGCTTTCGTTAGTCAAAGATGGAAGGCAGGGACGTGCCCTGCTAGATTCGGATAGTGAATGTTGCTTCGTTATCGAATGATTGTCACAGCTAATCAAAGCTCTCCGGAAGAAGGTATTGCAATTGCTGGTATTAGTCAATCTATTGTCAATTGTTCTTCACGGTTCTCTCTCCAACAGGACCATATTCGACTAGCTTGGGATGTCTAGCTTTTTCCAATATCAGCATCAATCTACCGTCGATTTCTGTCGATACATCGGCCTGGCCGATTCGGCTGAGTATAAAGCTAACTGAGCTATCTATCTGCAGCACCAACCCAACCGATATTACATTGAGAGCTGAAATTTGTTTCGGCTTTTTCAAGGCCTTCGGTCGAATTCCGCTTGGCGTAATCCTTCCGACATGTGCTCTGTTCTTGGTAGAGTCGGGTAGGGCTTCACGCGATCAGTTGATTACTCAAATCATTGCTGACATTAACGTGCAATACCGGATGGATGAGTTTTGAACCATCCGAAGACAACTACTCTCCTTACTATTCCGTCGAAGAAGATATCCGCGAGGATCGCACTGTATCCCTCAGCGCTGAAAGCCGACACGTAGTTTGCATTGCACTGAAACAGGACGTGTTGTCTAGCCTTGCCGATAACCTTCGCACAGCTCTTCTAAGTTTTCACCAGCTGGTGGGCCGCCTAGTCCGAAATCCTGACTTGCACCGACAGCGTGTAGTGGACTATGAAAATCCTACAACTCAATGCTAGCGTCTTTCGTACGACAACCAATCTGCAGATAGTTTTTGACGCTGAACGACGCGCCTCCAGTTGGAGTAACCGTGCAAGAAGATCGCCAATTATTCATCATGCGATTCCGAACCCAGTCACGTTGATCACCGTCATGAAGCCAAGTCGCGCTAGACGAGCACGATACTCCACTTCAGCGAAGCTTTGGTAATATTAAAATCGCCAAAATATTCATGCAGACTTTCTGAACCTTGAAGAACGACTGCAAATTGCTAGCTGGAACAATCAACCACCGCCAGCCATCAAAGAGCAATGACACAAGTATCAATCGCAACTCCCAGATAGAACAGACGTCCTCCGATGCGAATAATACCGCCTGTGCTTACGTAGAACTTCAGCCATCTTAGTGAAGTTAAATTCATGATTTTCTCGGTACTAGATAGTAAATTTGGACCGGCTAAGCGTGCTAGTGCCTGGTTAACTGAATTGTGGTGAGGACGCTGAATGGTTCACTGGTGGTCGTGGTTCGCAGTGATCGAAGGTACTTCAAGCAATACGCTACTACACGTAGCTTCGTGTAGGAGAAGAATTGGCCAAACAAATTATCAGTTCGCCGTGGATTTGGTTAGTGAAACTAGAGCAACCTTCCGAACTTCTTATATGATGGCGATTGATTCATTTTCTGGAACAGCTGCATGTAGCCGATGACATAAAGGAAGAGATAATCAAACTGAACTGTTCCGCCATCTTGACCTTTTTAGAAATTTTGCCAGATGTAGACTACTTCATTTGCAGGGTTCCCTGCACCCGAAACATGTAGAAGTTTGTATGATGGAGATACGATTGGTTACGAACGTCTTCCAACGATCCGGTTGATGATTTAAGCCATAGAAGAGCTGTAGTTGAATTGGAATTTTTATGGTAGTATAGTAATGCAGTGCTTTGTAGCGATTGTACCTTTGACTTCAATGTCAGTAACTGGACTTTGACAGCGCCCGCTTTCTTGGAACGAACAAAGCAACAGACTTCATATGTGGATTCTGATGCATCGCAGAAAAAGCAGTTGGACGTTGAATCGGAGCATATTGCTCCTTGTGTCCCGGACAAGTCCATGTGATAACTACCTCTGAGCCCCATTAAAAAGAAGACAGTTAACTTGTCAGTTTTTAAATTACGTGCACTCAAAGTCGGACTTTTCTCCATACATAATAGGCAGCATTCTGAGTCAATACTAGGAACTTTCAAGCCCTAATTCCTTGGAGATTTTTCTCTAGTTATTTTGGAATTTGTGTGCCATCTACTTGCGGTCTAAACTGCTTGACAGATTACAGTCGTGGAGTGACTCCAACGCAAGGAGGTTTGTTTGATATTCCAGCCACAGAAGCTCTGGAGTTCGTATGTAAGTAGTTCATCCTAATCCCGCTTCTGCTTCCACAGTCGCTGAAGAAATAGTTTTTACTACCGCGGGGTTTATCAGACCTAGAGGATCGAATAGCTGCGCTGCATCGGTTAGAATTATTCGTTTTGTGATGGTAGCATGATCGTTCCATTAACCGGGGCTCCCACAGTTATCCCAGGTAACCACAGGTAAGCTAGACGAATTTAACTCCCGTCTGGTGCGATGATCGAGCAAGTTTTCCGGCAAATCTCTTAGGAATTGCAGTTGGTTAAACATTCACTTCCGGCACATGAATCCTGCTGACTTGGTCAGCTGTACCTTCTTCTGGATGAATAGATTTCCGTTTCCGAATTGTTCAGCTCTGTCAACATGTCGTCGTCATTAAAGTCTTCTTTCAGAGACTTGGTATCATTAGGGATCCAAACGTGGTTGAGTGATCGACCGAATTCCTCCACAGAAATTCGCTGGAAATGCTTGTCGTTTGGTTGAACCTTCACCATGTGCTACATTTTTTCCACGTCAGAGGAAACGAAAACGGATGGAGACAGATAGCAGATCCTCTTGTACAGCAGGGTACTGAGCATCAAAGGTAACTCGCAGTTTAGTCGTAGTACTGCCTGGTTTCAAGATGGCGTGGCGAAGAAAGTAATGTGGGTTTGTTTCAATTTCAAGGGACACAAGCTTCATGTATTCGAGCCGTAGAGATCGTCTTGACCACTATGTCCTTCGTTTCTCCGAGCTGCTTGATCCGACAATCTTTCTTTCGAAGAGTGACAACATCATGAACCGTTGTACGATCGAAAAGCTTTTTGTACGTTGACTTCTCAACTGCATAAGTGCTCTTGCTATTGAACGACTCCAGTTCCCAGAATTTCGATAGTGGATCACAAAGATCGTGCGATGCATAAGAGTGAGAAATAGTTCAGAAAACTAGCGATACGACTGGATACTAGATCCAACCAAAAACTGTTTCCTGCAGTGTTGGTCCATCTTTCGACAGCTTCAGTTTTCCGTCTGTGGGCGTAGTACTCTGTCCTATAATAATGTCCACCGGATCAGGTTCATTGAATCGACGATCCGCGAAACTGACTTCTGATACGGATTCGTGGTTATGGAACAGCTCAACAAACAAAAATTCTGACCAAAGATAAAGCCGACGATAACTACCTATCATCCCGAGTCACAGATCTCAAGCTCTAGGTCCAATGGATCATATCTAGTGTTGGGTAGCTGTGTTCCTCCTCGTGTTTTCGTTCTGTAGAACTTATCGATCCAATGGTTCCCCTCTAATGGCCTGTTGCCGGAACTTCCCAGCATTACATGTTCTGCCTTATCACCGTCACTGTAATAGATGCGAAACTTGAACGAGGTACCCGCAGTTGGGTTTACTGTGGCACAGGATTTTCGTTCACCTATACTGCTCCATCGATCTTTTTGAAGGGCTGTAGTCTCTGCCATCACTTTCTGCAGCACCCGTACAATTAGCGGCTTTTATTGATTCTCACAGGGCTCTGACATTCCCAATACCGAATTTTCAGTTCAATAGTATCAGTTTCCTATAAACATTGCCGTGTCCTTGACCGATTGTTCAATCCTGTATTTTCATTTTAATTAGTCGAGATTGTCAAAAAATTGCTGGCTGACCAGAGCTGAACCATCTTCCTTCGTGTCGAGAGAGAGAAGCTACTTCAAGCCGCTCCCAACATAGCTCAAACAGAAAGTCAAATTTTCCCGTCCCTGTCTGTATACGGCCAAAGGGAGGTCCCTTGATAAGAACTCTGTAGCATAGATGAATAAGTTTGTTATGTTTTGAAGCCGAGCATTTCTTTATTAATTCCGAGTCAATACTAGGAACTTTGAAACTATATCTGCTTCGATATTTATCCCTGGAATTTGGATACCTTATCCTTGCGGTTCGAAATGCTTGACAGATGACAGTCTGTCTGGCGTCGTCAGCCAATCAAACTTTAACTATTTGGTTCAGTGAAGTGAAACTCAAAACAGCAAACAGCTCTCAATTCAGGTATTTCAAGCTCAGGGAAGCAATCAAAATGTAGCTTTTTTTCGGTTTGTGCAATATCAAATATAAATAACTTTAGTAGCCGCAAATATTCTAAAACGACCTAGCTTTGAAGAATTCACCGTTATTTGGCGTACGAATTGTAAATTCAAGTGACAACATCGTGTTGGCAGTTTTCAAAAATAATAGAAATAAAACTTAAAAAGAAAATTTGGTTTGCCGGTGCTCACAGTTCTCTTCCGAAGAAAAGGATAGCTATTAAACCACCGAAAGTGTATTTACTGGCTCAACTGGATCGAAGAAAAGATCGAAGGTGAGTTTTTTTTCTTTATTTTAGAAATTTTCCAAATGGAGCTCGTCCTTTCCGCAGGTTCTTTAGTTCTGGCAGCCCCAACAGTCAATATTTAACTACACCCAGACCGATGCAGTATTCTACAGTTGTTGTTCATTACGTTTAACTTAACTTAGTTAGAATTAATTTTACACAAGTCATTAAATGCATATAAATTATGAAAGTATTTGGCAGTATTCCGAGTCATCCTTAGGAACTTTGACATGCCACCTTCTTCGACGTTTATTAAGCAATCCTCCTCCCGGTTCGAAAATCTTGACAGAGCTCAGTCTGTCTGGCGTCAGCCACACAAAGTTTAGCTTCTTGGTTCGGCGAAGTGAAACTCGAAACAACCAAGCATCTCAAGCTCAGGAAAGCAATCAAAATGTAGCATGTTTATGGGGACAATGTTTGTGCGAAATCAAACATAATTAACTTTAATAGCCGGAGACGAGAAGTACAACTCGATAGAAGAGGAAAAGTCAAATCAGCGGAAATAATACATCATTTGAAATTTCAACCCTTGGGTTGGTATGGTGACTGGTCCGTTTCACATTTCTTTTTTGCATTTTTGACGTTTAGCTTCTAGTCAAATTCCGAAAAAAGCGAGCAGCTTACATCTAGTAAATCAAATTGTCAAATTTGCTGTCACTAATTTGACACTCTGATTGGCCTCACCAGTCTGCTAGTCAGCCCAGCAATGAAAAGATTAGGCAAACCGTCTCCAATTTCGCGCTTCAATCCAGTATCATTTTCCACCTAGCTTGATTCCAATTTTAATCCAAATTCTCGACTCTGCTGGATAGAAGGTTTTAGGTACGCATTTTGGGGATCGTCGACGGTTCATCGAAATGACGATCGGCGGCAGCGACACAGGAAGCCATTTAAATCTCCCCGGCGAAAAGGTGAAAGGTGTGGAAAATCGATTTTTCTTGACTGTTTCCGTAGTTCAGGTAGTACAGTTGTTGCTGCTGTCCTGTGTGTGTTTGTTAAGGTGCGGCTATTTTTAGGGGTTGGTATGTTTACAGTCTCAGCGCATGATAATGAAAAAAAATACTGCGGGAAATAAGGTAGAAAAACAGGTAAAAGCGGAAGTCCAGCCGGTCGGTAGTATGGTATCCGTAAATAAATGCTACTGAGAAGCGGTCACTTTGCTTCAACTTTTCTTCGGCACCAGCAAAAAAAACCCGTGTACAAGGAAATGCAAGATTCGAATTTCATTATTCAGTAGCTTTGAGTCGACGACGAGTGGACAGTTTCCAGTGGTTTGTTATTACGAATTTCTCAATCTACTCAGGCCTGTCCGTGCTTGGATATCTGATCGGGAAACGAACCAGGGGTTACTTGGATTCAACCGGTTCATCAGAAATGACACAGACCGTGATGATGATGATGAGATTCAATATGTCAACAAGTCGGTTCGAATAAATTTAACTGTCGTTAGTATGGATAAACATTTTCCATTCGACCCGTTAGAGTTAGTTAGTTCGACAAGCAGGGATAGGTACAGTTTGGGAAGCCTTTTTCATGCTTTGACAGTAAGAAGCAAGTCAAGTCGAAGACCATCCGAGATTGAAATTTAAAACTTGGTCAGTTGAGTCAGCCAACCTCAATTGACTGTGATGGTACAGATCAAAACAATAGGTCAAGTATTTGTTTACAATCTCTTTTGTCCTGTATTAATATTTGAGATATTGAAAGGGATTTGTTTACAATGTATACTATAGAAGTGACTCGGTGTGCGCGTGCATTCGACGGATTGGCGTCGTGTCGGCGGCCCCCTTTTTCGACCAGCTGTCATCGGTCTTATTTACCTCCATCAGCACTTTCTGCGCGAATCGCAGATGTTGGTGGTGACGATGGATTTTACACTTGATCGTGCGCTTGTTCGCTCGAAAAGAACATGCGTTGACATTTCTGCGGAGATACACGAGATCAAGGTCAGGCATGAATTCGACATTTTGAACAAATCAACTCGATTGGTTTCACATTTTAAGAAAATATAAGATGAATAAAAATAGCATCTGATGATGATGCCACAATTTGGGAATGAGATGGTTTCCGATCTAACAAGCCAATAATTATATCGCCCAAAAACAAAAAGAAAAAAAAAGCGAAATAAAATGCGTTTCTACGCCGTAAATAAAACCATCATCATCGGACACGAAAAAAAAAGGTTTTTGGATGACATTCGCCTACTACGCAGCCTCCCCGTAATACATAACAGTCAGCAGGCGAAAATCATCCCGCGCTTTACTGCACACAAGATCAATGTCAAGGAAACGGAATGAATGCGTGCGGATTTCCTTTTTTATTTTTTCTTCACGACGGTGGTGCGTCGACGCAGTAGGCGCCTGTTTGGCGTCCGAAACAAATTTGTTTCTTTATTATTTCAACTTCAGCTACCAACTTAAAAAAAGCATCGTCGTAACCAAGTTTTTGATCCTGGATCTTCACATCGAAACGAAGACAATTTCAATTATCGCTTCAAGGTCAACTAAGCTAATAAGTGCTGCTACTGATTGACGACGACTGAAACGCGGATTGAATCACTGGTGGAATAAAATTATCAGCGCTTCGGTCACACTTGGCGGACTTTGTGTCGATTTAATTGTATACATTCACTTTTGTTTTGGTTTGGCCACCACCACCGCACACGACGGACAGCAACCGATCTTTTTTTTGTCGATTGCCACCTGCTCAAATTTACGATTAATTGTGGAACTCAACGAGTTTTCCGGATTAACCGGTTAAGCGATTGCAGCTCGAATGTAGACAATGCTATGGCGTCACATTGCATTGTGTTGCGATGAAGCGTAGTGTTACAGAAAAGATCGACACAATATTTGAGGGACATGTCAAGATCTCCGTCGCCTCTCTTTCATCGTTGTCTGTAATTTGGTAATGATCAGCGTATCAGCGACTGGGAAGAGAGATAGAGCGGACAACGATGACGGTGAGAAGAACAGCTACAGAGGGCAGAAGCTGTCAGATCACTGACAGTTTCTCCTTGGATCCGCACTTTTAGATGTCCGACTTCCAGTCCGCTGATAGCATTAGATTTCGTGACAATCTCGTAGTAGGACTATGATAATGTTGGAAAAAAGACAAACGGAAGAGATAACTAACGCCACGATATTCGGTGCATGTCCAGACAACATGCTCGATGTCGTGATGGACATCACCAGAAGTGCAGAGACCGCTGTTCACAAGTCCAAAACGCCTAAGTGTGAACTGGCTTAACATAACCATCGAACTTTTCGATACAAATCATATCCATCCAATTTAAGCGACCCCTGGATACTCTACCTTCATACCTAGAATATTTGTGGTGTTACAATACCCGGTGCATGACTAGACAACGTGTTCGATGTCGTGACACCCGTCATCACATGTGCAAAAACTGCTCTCCACAAGCCCGATTCGGCGCCATATTCTTCGATCCAATTATAGAGGTGCATCAGGTTCATTTTCTCGACCAACTTTCTGATACAGGACAGCAGTTCAATCGGCCAATGCGGGTTGTGATCGGAGGCCGGATTCGGAATAGCTTCCAGACAAAAAGATAAACCTCTCATTCTGTCAGATTTTTAAATTATAGAAACAGTTACACAAATTTTGGGAATTTGGGTCAAATTTTCCCAAATTAAAAAAAAACTGTTGATGCACGCCACCTGACAGATTTTGCCAGACATGTTTGGCTGAATTTCCAGATATTCTTTGAAAAAATAGTGGCAACCCTGCGCGCACACCGATGCAATCAACTTGTTTTGTTTGGACACACCAAAATAGTGATCCGGACACTTTATAACCAACATTACGTTGTGGAAGATCGTGTTTTGTTCCAGCTTGTCGATTTCGAAATTGCACTAAATCGAGTTAACATAGCAACCCGTGTTAGTATGTAATGTAACTCCTGGAAGAACATCGTGAACAATAATGTTCTCACATTGCATCCTTGCGGGACTGCTGACTGGAAAGAAACTTGAAGACTAAGCTGTCGGTTGAACGTCGTAGTTTGACGAGAAATTAAGAACATTTCGGTTGAATACATCGAAGCGACTTCAGTTTTAGGTAGACTATGAAGTCAGGACTCTGGAATCTGCACTCTTGGCTCTCCCCTCGGGACTCTGGGTTCTGGCCTCTGAACACTGAGCTTTAGATTCTGGACTCTTCACTCTCATCGCTAGATGATTGACTCTCGGCACTGGCCTCGAATTTCTGTACTATGTGCTCTGGACTCTGAACCATGGTCTCTGGTAGCTGGGGTCTTGGTCCTTCACTCTGGAATCTAAACTCTGGACTCTGAACTTTGGGCTCTGCACTCAGGTTTCTGGCTTCTGGACTGTAGGCTCTCTCCTCGGGATTCCGGGCTCTGTGCTCTGGGCTATGATGTCGGGACACTGGGCTCAGTATTTTGAGTTGAGGACTCTGGTCTCTGAACGCTGGCCTCAGAAGTCTCGTCTCCGGACTCTAAGCTCTAGATTCTCGACTTTGATCTCTGGATACTGCACTTTTCACGTTAAGTTCAGGACTCTCGCCTCGAGATTCTGTGTTATGGGCTCAGGCTTATGGCCTCTGGGTTCTGGGCACTGTGCTCTGGAGTCTGAACTCGCCTCAGTATTTTGGGTTAAGTACTTCGAGCTCTGGACTCTGACAACAGTAATTTGGGTTGAGGACTCTGGACCCATGATACTCGACTCTGTTCTCTGCACTCTGGATTCTGTGCTCTCGCCTCGAGATTCTGTGCTATGAGCTCTGAACTGTAGACTGTTTCTCTGAGCTATGGGCTCTGGGTCTTGATTCTGGACTTTGGGTTCTAAACTCTGGACTATGCGCTCGGAACTTTGGATTCTGGACTCTCTCCTCTGGAATCTGGGTCGCTGGGCTATGGAATCTACACTCGGGATTATCGAATCCTTACTCTGCATTCTGGACTCTGAACTCTGGAATCTATTCTATTCCAACCCTTACACAGCCAGTATTGAAAAGCATCCTGGAAAACACTGCAGTTAATCTTTAATGTTTTTCTTGTCAACATTAATATTTGAAGCATATTAAAATATGTGGCAAATATTAAAACAGCCAGGCCTGCTGTGCAGAGTTGGGTTTGAAGATATTTCAATATTATACGTCAATTGAATTATTCATTTAATGAACAATTCAACCAATGAATCGTCTTGAAACTTGAATGAGGAAGAAACGAGGACAACCGTACCGACCGTTTCAGATTATAGAGGGTTAGGATAAAATGTTGGGAGTGACTTGACTAAGAAAGTTAATGTCACTGCTTTGGTCCTCTGGGGTGGGACAGAGGTATTTACACCTTGCCCTAGCTAATAAGCCTAGGTTATAGCGCCTTTACTCGCTTGGACTCTGAGCTCTGGAATCTAGACTGGTTTCTGGGCTCTGACTCTATGTTTTGGACTCTGGGCTCTGGCATATGAACTCGGAACTCTTGATTCTTGACTCTGCATTCTGGACATTAAACTCTGGATTCTGGACTCTAAACTCGCCTCAGTAATTTGGGTTAAGGACTGGCGACTCTGGATTCTCTCCTCGGGAGTCTGGGTTCCGGTCTCTGGGACCCTGATTAAAAATACACTGAAAAAAAATCTGTTTGGACAAGGAAGTTTTTTTCAAATAACTTATTTGAATCTTGAATTAAGTCTGGATCTCTTCTGGTTAATGTCTTCGATTGTGGTTCAGATCTCAAATCTTAGGATAGATTCATCTCTTAGAGCTTTGATTATGCAGCTTAATATTTTGTATCCCGGTACAAATGTTAAGCATTAGTACAGATCTTGAATTTCGATCCAGATCTTTGATTTGGTTCAGATTTTAAATTTGGGTCTTAGTATTGTTCTGCTCATGTTCCCTACCTTCGATCTAAGATCAGGTCATCAATTTTATTGCAGATCCAGATTTTGAGCCTAGGTCGCTTAAGTCATACTGTATAGAGCTTCGATACTGCGTCATGTCTTCAATCCGCATGCCAAAAATATTAATATTACATTTAATATTTGCCAATCAACGGTTCGAGTCCCGGTATTGCCGGCTGCCACTTTTTTTCCTGTGACTCAATGATGTAACTATCATATCTCACGAAATATTACATTATGTTTGATGGACACATTTTTGTTACATCTAATTTAATGGAAACTTTACAGATTTGCTTTAAACTGTGTTGGTTCAATCGTCCGATATGAGTTGTAATCGGAGGTCGGTTTTGGTATGGCGTATACCCGAATACTCGCCTCAATTCTAACCGCAAGGCGTTATTGTAGAATGACAAGCGAGCATCGAAAACGATTATCCATTCGCAGTGTCGCTAGAGATCGCGACGCGATTGGTCTCTGTGCCGGCTTAGAGTTAGGGCAGACTTTTTTTGTTGCGAAATCTAATATACAACTGTTGGATGGCGGGATACACCTTCGGCTAGTTTGGTAAACACTGAAAACGAATCAGAGAAAAGGATTACCGGAATATCTAGGGACATCTTTATAGTGACTAACAAGATGGAGCGGCTGCCTCAGCTGAGAAAACTGAGCAGCTTTCTCGAAGTCTACAGTCGAGTTTTGATGGTTGCCATATATGCAGGTTGAACTCTGCAAGAATTATTCCAGATGGATCTCCGGCTTTGATCTCTTTAGTCAAGTCAAATTCGGGTACCAGTTTCGTAGGAAAACCCGAGTCACATATAGGCGATTTCTGGCTAGTCGTCCTCAGTGAACTGATTGTAAACTGACTGTAAATTTTTGACAAACCCGTTTGGGATGGAGACCAGTCACTACTATTAGTAAATCATCAGCTCTTGGAAGATGTATGTATTCTTTTAGGTAGGTATCGGTTGATAGCATTTCATTGCAATGAGAAAATGCGTTACCGATGAAACTGCACCCTCGGGGAAATTCGGAGTCTTCGGAGCAGGGATCGGAAAAGGTACCACAGGGCGCCGATGCCAACTCTGAATCGTCAGTTGGTCAGAAACTGTTGAATGTAGTTACATAATCTTCCTCGAATACCCCAGTCACGAAGTTGCTCGAGGACGCTTCGGTATAAAATATATGCTTCTACCACGTCGATTGCTGAATTATCCACATGATGTCCCTCGATCCTGACTTCAGCGATTGTTTCTGCGAGAGGCCCGATATCGTCATCCTCAGCCAGTAAATCCCTCGACCTATTTTGTGTTTAAGAACACTGTACGTTATTGCCCGATTCTCTAATGGAGATGGGGCATTTCCTACTTCTTCCAACATTTGAACCGTGCATTGAAAATTAAACATTAGGACCACGGCGGGCGCGACACTCTAAAGCTCACGCGAATTTACAAACGGTGACAAGGTTATACTAACGAAGTCATACACGCGGAACACAAACGCCCACGCCATCCTACCCAATAACATACAATCGCTCGGGACTTTCGCGATAATACAAAATGAAGACTACTACGTAAGAAATTTATCCCATCACATGAGTAGAATAGTTTCTGTCTTTCGGTGTTAATGAAAAGGTTAAATGAACAAAAATGCTCGTGCAATTTTGGAGCTTGAGAGAACTTGCAGGGCTTTAGACAGGCGAAGTACTGGATTGCGGACTGCACACCATGTTTGTCTCGGCAACTCGTCACAGTACATGAAATAATCCTTCCCTCGTCTCAGACAGATTGTTTTAAATTGTTTGATAGCAAAATAATAAAGCATATCCATTTACTACACAACACATGCGGTGCTTCAAAGAGTGCTCAACGATTTTTCTTTCCATAAATCGTCAACGAACCGACGCCAGTAACCGCACAACGGTATCAAAACGCGAACAGACAAAAAAAACCCTTTTCGAAACGGGCCTGGAGAAATTCACCAAAAACGATTTTGATCAACCCTCAAAAGACCCTTATAGAGGTACCAGCACTAAGATCCAGTAAAATTGAGCGTCTCTTTTTAGTCTTTCCATCAGTGAAAGTTGTAAAAACTTGAATATGCTCAATTATTTTTATTTCTGACTGCATAAACTCAGTATCTTGAGGCATGAGAGCACTGCGCAAAAGTTAGCGGCTCTGGGATTTCGAAAGCCATATACTTAGAATAAATTTAAAATCAATGTAGCTAGCAATGACGGAGCTAAGAAAACTACGAAAAAGTGATTTCTTATTATTTTTTGTAGTACCTGCTTCGTCGCGCTGTGAATGATGTGATAATACATACCACTAAAATATCTTGGTCCAAACCCGCATCTTGTGGTTAGAGCATCTTACAGCATGTCGATCAAATTAGCTATCACGTAAGCAACACCCCCGCGTTATTCGTCGCTAGAATGGAGTATAGAATTTTTCTTAATACCGCTGGTAACGTCAAAATAAGCGTATCTCAAATAGGCTAATGAAAGCGAATTGAAGACACCTTGTTAGGAACAAATACAATATGGGTATGGCTTTCGCGATAAAATAATGTTGTTGTCTAGACGCAAACCAAAAATTCGTTGGTTGTAACGAAAATATATAACTGTTTAGGACACTGTCATAATGGACACCTAGACTTTTCATGGCGCTAGTCATGTGAGCTTTTGCAAGATTTTTTGCTATTTATGCAAATTTCTGTATATGGTCTACATATTTATTTCATAGATGGACCTATCAATGCGCAGTATCTGGCAGTTGATTCATTTTCTTCGACCAACGGTAGAAGCGAAGCAGGATCATTTTCTCAATCAACTTCCGAATATAGGGTAGCAATTTAATCGACCGATACAGGTTGTGATCGGAGGCTGGGTTTTCCGGCTCCGGAATGGTGTTTACCCTTACACCCTCCTAAATTCGTCAAAAATAACGTGACCCTCGCCTCTAGGTGGCGTCGTGAACTGTTCAAGTACCGTCAAGATCTGAGTTGATCCAAACAAAATTACATTTTATTGAATGGATGTCTGACTGTTAGTGGCAAAGGGCCTAACACACTTAAGCACAATGTTTGTTTACAATAGATCGGACATCATAGATAGGCAGAGGAGCATCGTTACCAAAGTACTAATAGTTATCGTTCTTTCTTGTACTTGAAATGTTCTTGAAGCTGTTTGGATCAACTCAGATCATCTTTCGCTCTTCGATGGTGCTTGGAATAAGTGTCCACCTTGCGGTGAAATCTGTAACCGTGCATTTTTTCCTTATATATTTAGATTATTTCCATATAAACTATAACTCAGTAAATGTTGATCGATTCGTCTTGATGCATCTGTTTACCGATGTTCAATTAAAAGGGCCCCTTAGTGCAGTAGTGCCCAAGGGTCCCGAGTGGTCTTAAGGCGGCATTGAGCAGTCGCACTGTGGATCAACGGTGCGACTGCCTCTGTCCCCATAAATTCTTGGCAGGCCTCCAGGTACGTTCGAAGCCCGTCACCGGACCCGGTGGGTAGTGGGTGCAGCTGTGGCATTCCTGATTAACGGTGATCCGGCCCTGGATTGGGTCGCATTGAAAGATCATGTACATTCCTCGATTGGCAACACTGCTTGCACAATAGGTGACTACATACTACGTGTTTAAATAGCAACCTGGAAGGGATCCGAAACTGAGGGGACACCGAATAATCACCGCAATACTGGCTCCGTGAAAAAACACGCCGAACACGCCAAAGCAACAAGAGGAAGCGAAGAAACAGACTCTGCACTCGCCTACTGTGAGTAATCGGAAAAAATGAACGTGCGGCGGACGTTCAAGGAGACTGGCGGCCGAGTTAAACCGTAAATCTAGAATACATTCGACCAAGATTGAGAGTACCCCGATTTTTCGGCCACTATGATGATCGTGATGATGATGATTTAAAACTAAGGCGGGTATGGACATACTAGAAAAACAGTTTCGCATTTTTAACGAGAAATCGATGGTATTTGTCTTCCGTAGATGTCTCCTTCTATCTTAGCTAAACATCTGCTTCTTCATAACTCGGAATAGCACAATAAGAGAGTACCCAAACTAAGCTAAATTGGTTCAACTTTTCAGATAAAGCACGTTGAAACTCTTTTATGGTCCTAAGGAAGTACGGGAAGTACCATCTAGACTTCATCGAATGGGCAGCTCAGACTGTTCGAAATGATAAAGAAAGCATCTGTCGACGATCCCGATGTCGATACTGTATAGCAGCCAATTCTGCGAAATAACTGAAAATAGCAAAATCAATGAACCCAACGAGATTTGATCCCTCTGTGTAGAACATTTTGTCACAGTCGACATTACGAAATTTATTATAATTATTATTTACGAATGCCAACTTGTGTATCTGCCAAAGTTAACCCATATTCTTTGATCCTAATATAGAGGTGCATCAGGTTCATTTTCTCGACCAACTTTCTGATACAGGACAGCAGTTCAATCGGCCAATGCGGGTTGTGATCGGAGACCGGATTCCTACACTCGCCATAATTCGTGAAAGACGAAGATCAAATTCGTCATCTCGTTTGACAGATTATCCTTCAAAGGATACGATCGCTGTAAGGGGAGCCTAAAAATGCTTTCACTGTAGAGAGAAAGCTTTCAATATCCAGTCGCCGCTGTCAGAGACTTTCATCACTTCAGCTTGTTTCTCCAGCTGTAGGGTTACTTGCGATTATTGAAGTTACAGAATGTGCTGGAAATTCCTGTTCGCCCAATCTAAAAGCTCCAGGCTTCGGTTTCGTATCCGAATTTCTTCATATTATTAAAATTGATAACCTATCAAAGGACACCCTGGGAATATTAACTGGGAGCTTAGGGAAGGAAATGATTTAGTCTTCCGAAAACCTCTAGGCTCAGAACATGTTCCCTTAATGGAAGTGCTAGAATTAGTCTTCACTAGAAACGCAGATATTAGTTGTTGTCGGTAAAATTTCCGCAAAACAGCGCTTTAGAGCCTTCTTTAAGACAATGCTTCAATTTTTGTTCGCGCTACTTGCACGCGAGCCAGGATGCCGGTTCTCTCTTCAGTACACCCTTCAGCACTCTCGCTGAAAGAATCATCCACGTGATTAGCACGACACTTCCTACACTGTTTCTCATTGCAACAATGGGAGGTTGTACAGCTCAATTGTTTACATTTCATGACCCGCAGCATAAAAAAGCGAACATCCGGACGAACCTTTCTGGTAGATGACGTTGTTCGGCAAAGCGGACCCGACGAAAAACACCCGAAACTATTTTGATTGATGATAGGATTTGGCTACAGGATGCATTTGTTTGCCAACTCCAATATCTTCTCTGACTGGAGTAAATGGTCCGTAAAACAATCAACGTCATACTCAAGCAGATTTTCGCAAGTCAAGTTCTCGTTGTAAATCGCGCCGTCGTTCTCAACTTTGCGCGATGGTACGTAGATGCGTTATCGGTACCGGCTTGTTGAAAACGATATCGTTCGCCTGCTCCTGACTGGACACCAAAACACTAAGCTTAAGACGCATGCTTACTTCAAAGGATGCGATTTAAACCTTGTCAGAAGTTAATCCAGTTAGAGTCCTTAGTGACGAATCTGCAACCATTTCAGTATGGGGAGCCGTTTCTTTTCAGCTGTTACTATTTTTGTAACGTCTAAATCTATTATTTTTTACAGGTTATGTCTTCAATAGCCATTTTTTTTCATCGTAAAAACCATTTAATTTTAATTAACGTCCTCAATTTGCCCGCCCGGCAACCTACCACCAAATTTTCACTGCGATCTGTAGTAAAATATCAATGTCAAGTCCACCGTATCTGCTTTAGCCCCCCAGGGTTACACTGAAAACCT
The DNA here is from genome assembly GCF_030247195.1 of Topomyia yanbarensis. Lineage (NCBI taxonomy): Eukaryota > Metazoa > Arthropoda > Insecta > Diptera > Culicidae > Topomyia > Topomyia yanbarensis. The sequence goes on along the minus strand of NC_080670.1, from coordinate 207,475,624 downwards.
CTGGTCCACTAGGCTGACAATGATCGCAAACGCAGTGCCTCTCACATTCGCCTACTGCTGTCACCGTCGTGCACCGCAATTCGCCGGTCCAAGCAGGCTGTGAGTAATTTCGAAAGTGAAATGAAAACCTCTCGTTTCGATTCTCCTCCTCCACCTCGTCTACATCCCACACACCCTCACGTATCTCATTTCAAAGCCATAGAAATTGCCAATTGAAAAGCCATAAAACAATGGTAGTTAGAGGTTACCAACTTCCCCACGGTCGTCGCCACCATACGCCTAGTCCGACGGATAACTGATCTGGGAATTGTGCACGAAACAAAAAAACACCAACAACGTGATTAGCTGCGTTTGTTTCCATCGATACCAACTTCAGCTGGTTCGTTCACTTCACTTCAGTTTTTTGTTTGTTTATTTACTCCGAAACACCCTCTCACCTTAATTGGTCCTCAGCGCACGCCTCTGTACTTCTCGGTGCGGCTTGGCTTGTCTGGCAACCCAGTAGTAGGAGAGAGAGAGGGGGGCAATTTGCGCGTGTCTGTGCCAATCATCATTATGTAATCCAGTTTGTAATTATTTTTCCATCGCAATAGTTCACCCGTCAATTGAACGATTTAACCAGCGAACCGCAAAAATCGTCGTGTGTTATCTCTCTGTTGGTTTAGAGCGCGCGCAACCTCGGATCACAATTATGGCAACAGATGTGCAATAGTTACCTTTTCCGAAGCCTGCTTGGTTGCGCTTACTGAACTTTCACTAATTGTTTCGAAATGAGAAACAAGATTTTTTTTTCTGCCCCTTCTGAGTCTTTATTACCCGTTTAATCTCATATCGGAGTCGAAGTCGAAATAATAGATGGTGCAATCGCAGGAGGAAGAGAAAAAAAAAACAATGATCGGTTTAATGCGGGGCCGACGTTCAGCCCATCGCTATGGAACAATGGTTGCGGCTGCCGTCGCCGCCGCCACCTTCGATCGTTGCGGTATTTTGTATTGTTTTATTTTCATCGATGAAATTCCGTTTTCACGCTGCTTTGGCTTCGGGGGGCTTTTGATATTGGTGGGGGCTCCCCAGAGTCGACCGGGTTGCGGTTCACTAAGCGGCTGTTCTTGAAAGGGGGAAAAGAAATAAGCTTTCCGGTTGTGGCGAAAAAAATGTGCAAATGGCGGAAGGGATGTTTAATATTCGTCTCAAATGGCAGCTTGCGGAATTTGAGCGCAACTGTCTAGGTTGTGTTTTGATTGAGCATGCTTGGATCGATTGTTTTGTTTGTAACGGGAACCGGCCTTTTTTCCTGTTTAAAGCTACAAATCGCTTGCCAGATCATGCGTTTTTGTTGAAATCATTTTTATCTTTCATAACTGATGAAAATTTATAATAATTCTGTCAATTTCAATCGTCTAACATTTTTTTTATTTTCTTTCTTTTCAGGTAAGCTCGTCGTTTCAATTTGAGGGTAATTACTAATAATTTAAGGGAGCTATGAATTTTGTACCCATTCGCGGCTAATTTTGCCTGCAACCTGATAAAACCCTGACCCAACCGAAGATTCGGCCCGACCGGGGGAGACCCGGTAAAACTGTACCTACATGCAAGTGCCATGTCGCATTAGCCGGCCGACCGGGTGTCGATGGAGGGACCGAGAAGAAGCAGAAGCCGACAGCCGTGCCGTGATCGTTTCCTGTTATGTAATATCCCCGATGTTTTGCTGTAACCCCCAGGCCGGGGGTAACCAGAAGAAAGGCGCAAAAAGCCAGTGACCGCAGCATGAAAAACATGGCATTAACCAACGACGACAACAACAGCAACGACGACGATGTTGCGCAGAAGCAAGAGAAGGCACTTCAGTCGCCGGTCGGTGGCTTCCTGTACCTATGTGTACTTTGATCGTCATCGTTTTCTGTCGCCATGGTGCGTCAGATGGTAGGATGCGAAGGAGGCGCTGATGAATAGAAGCGGCGGTTACGTGTTAAAGGGCGATGGAGGTAGTAGGTAGCTGATTGATTTCCTGCTTGCGCTTTTGACAGTTATCCGCTCCACTGCGCTAACCTGCTTTCACCCTGACTCGCGAGATGCCGCGACGTTTTTTTCAAGGCCAAGTGGAGTATTGTGGGGCGCGATGAAACGGAATTTCTTCATCTATCTTTTAGCTTATGCCGTCGACGACGATCGCTGCTCCGATGCGCATTTGTTTTCCCAGTGTCGCTCGAGGAATTAGAATCTACACGAAAAAGACATAAATCAATGCCCGAAAATTGAAATTTATTAACAATCAACGCACGGACCGGTGTCACCGCGCAGCGGCTTACTCCGTGGACAACTCGATTTGTTTGTGTTTGAAACTCGAGAAACCGAGACTGCCAGTCGGAGAGTGGTTCAGTAATTAAACAGATGTGATTATTTCACCTTCAGTTGTGTGCAGCATCGGAACGAATTAATTAACACCCGAAACGATGCCGGTTCTGCTTTAACGGTTTTATCTTCAAAATGAGGTCAAATTGGATTTGATACCAACACTGCGACAGTTGTGAAAAATGAGAAAAAATGAACTGCGAAGAAATGAGTCAATTCTTCCAGCAATTCCAGCAGATTTGTCGCAGGATGAAGTAATTCTTCGACGGCTATCATTTCGAACGTTCGAACAAACAAAAAGTGGCGTGGGAGGTCCACCACCAACACCGGATCGCAGGCTCCGATGACGCGGCCAGCGATGAGATCAACTCGCGGTTCGTTCGTTCGTTTATTGGCTTTTGCTCGTATAATGTGACAGCTGTGCAATCGTTTCGGTAATTGAAACTCCGATGAAAACTGAACGGGTTAACCAGACAAACGGCAGCCTGCTTCGATCGATCATAATCAGCTGCGCAACGCTTCTTCCCTCAGGGTGACAGCATGTCGCTTGAACTGATCGCTGTCAGATCACTGTAGCGTGATCTGCTGGTCAATTAATTAAAACAAATTTATTACTTGTGCTGGTTGGTCATCCGTTCTGTTCGAACCGGTCAGAGTTTTGTGTGTTTACCTCAAAATTCCGTTCAATCACTCCGCGCCGACCTTACGCTGTCAGTTCGCGCGTCGATTCTCTCTCTATTAGGTAGAGGAATGCTCGGTCTTGGCTCCAACAGCGCCACCAAGACGGAATACTATTTCAATTTTGAATCAAATTTCTGTAAGATCTACGCACGAAAAAAACGGCGAAACGGGTTCAAAACACATGTTTATTCGCGCGCGCGCTCAGCATCCATCCACATTCCGCTTCACACATCATCCGTTATTATTTAACAACAACAGAACGGCACAGCACCTGCTGGTTTCTCTATAGTTTCCCGTCTGCCATCATCGAATCGATTCGCATCAGCCTGTATGTTTGCTTTTCACTGACACGGTTTTGTTTTTTTTCCCCGCGAACCTGCCAAAATGGAATAATTACATAACGCGACGCGTTTGTCGCAGCAACAACAGAAAAAAGCTACTTGCGCCGGTACGCATGCTGGCTCCCCGCGGCTCCCTACCTGAGCACGTGTACACTGCTCGGCGGCGGCGATCTTGAAAGAAAGCTCCTGCCAACCGGCTAAACGGCGATGACGATGACAACAGCCGCCTACTTTGACCTCCACACCACCAATCGGGTATAGATATTCGAGTTGAAACCTGTTTTCTCGATTTCGCACAAAAACGTGACTCATCGAACACAGCACAACACGTGCCGTAGCATGCTGTATATACGTTCTATACACTACGTCACCCCGGGGTCGAGCCAAAAGTCGCATCAAAAACCACCACAATATTTGCAATTGGAAAGGGCTGCTGGTGGTCACTCAGTTTCTCGCGCGAGCGATCGCGAAATTTCTGCGCACGGGGATTGCGAGAATGAGAGTCACTCACGCAGTGAGTGTGTGTGACGACGAAGTGCGCATTTTGTGTTCTGCTTCGATTCGGGGAGACGCCGATGTGAAAAGTTTTGTTTCTTTTTTTGCAATCGCACACAACCGCACGCACATTTGTTAATATTTGCGCACATGCTGATATGATTGGAAAAGACGCAAAATTATGTCATCTCGTCGCAAGGGGACTAAGCAGCGGTTCTTAACCGAGAGAGTCATGGCTTGCTTTTCGGCTCTGTCGTTTTTAATATCATGAACACCGAAAATAATGTTGTATTGTTGAGGAACACTTTTTAATGTATGTATTTCGAGCAAGCATGATATTTAAATATCCTTCTTGCAACTTTGCGCTCAGGGGTCCATGCACCCTAGGTTGAGAATCACTGCTGTACAGTCAAAAATTCTCGACGGGTTCCCGGCGACTCCTCGTTCACTTCTGGCTAGCTGTGTTTGTATTCGTATTTTCGTGTGTAATTTTGGGCATAAAATTTAGTGTGACAGTTTCCGCGAAAAAATGTCGGTAAAGAGAAAACATGGATGTTAGTTGTTTTTGTCGCCATTTGTCGTGCACATTTGTGGTGCCTAGCACGAAACAACGAGATAAAGAGAGTTATGTTGATGGCATCTCGAGGATCTGCATACAGTTTGTTGGATCTGAATGATGATTGTGCGACTTCTTTTTGCTTGAAATTTGATTTTTTTCATGGCTTTTGAATCATCTAACTTGAATACTACGATTATTTAGTTTTGAAATCTCGTTTGAACAATACACTTTAATCATCCATAGCATGTTAACATTATTTTCAATCTCATTCTCACAAAATTGAAAGAAAATTTTAAATATCTTCGATAAAAGTTACGCGACATCAAAATTCTTAAAAAAAACTCTCGAATCAGATTCGCTAATTTCTGTGAATTCGTAAAACTGTTAGCAAAATTAATTAAAATTTCGATCACATTTTTTCGACACCTGGCTGCCCAGAGGAATTCGTACATGATACCACTTTCTTCGTGTTGCATAGACCACATATCTTTCCAAGGATAATCTATGATGATTTATGTGACTATTTATCCTATCCCACTAACTAAACAAGGTCATGATTGATGAATTCCCGAAACGTGTATCTTGAGAATAGAAAGCTACTCCCAGGCTTTTCTTGTTGGTTCTCTATGAAATGCATTTTCACTTATTTTATAGCAACTTCGAATCGTACCAATGTTCAGTTTTTGCCAGAGAAAACTAAAAATTCAATCCACGAAAATTTCTTCCAAATTTGTGACCAATTTTTCGCAACAGCTTCACGAAATTGGAGTCTTAAAATTCTGAAGAACTTTGAAGTAAATGGTTAGCACATTTTCGCTAAGATTAACAAAAATGTTTCTATGGGGCTTCTCATCCCGTTTAGTTCAGTGTGTGTGTTTGTTTGTGAAGCAGCTAATCTTCCGCATGGTACAAACATTTTTCTGCAGATAGATTACTTGATCGTTCCATGCAAAAAAAACTTGATCTCGGGATGTAGTAGGTATTAGCTCTACTGATTTTCCAATGACCCCATTGCAGAATAACAGAGACCTACCGGTACATTCCGAGGTCATTTTCCCGTCAGCAAATCCTGCTCAATTAGAATACGAGCACCAAATTTATACCAGTTATTATCGAAATTTTGATTCCTTGCCACGAATAAGTGCGCATGGAATCGTGCGTGTATAATAAAATTTAATTGATTGATGTCCACAATCACTCCTGGGAACGGAGCGTCAATTAATTATCACTAATATCAATCAATACGTTGAAACCGTCAGTATGCTTCAGATGGCATTGCATGTAATTAGCAGAATGAACTGGCGTATTCACACACGCAATCGAAATCTTTTTTTTTTTTTTGAAAGTGATGATAAAATCATTACGCATAATTACACTAGTCTCACGATATTTTCGATAAGAATCACAAACCTCCGCAGAAGAAGTGTCCTGATGTACCACCGCTTTCGTTTATCAGTTAAATACACCGTGTTTCACAGGTGAGCTATTCGGCAGTGATGCCGCTTTTTCGCTTCTGATATTGCTTACAGCAGAAACTAAAAGCCGTTCTGATGCTATAGCAGGGGAGACAATCGAATCTATTCTACTGTGCCAAACATGAACTCAAATGAGTTCCAATCCAAAACTGCCATTTTCCCCGACTAGTGGACTAGCTGTGTTGTTTTTTGACTCCGAAATGTCCCGCAAGACCATACATACGTGAAATGCAACAATTATCGAAGATGCATATAAAGCTTAACATGACAGAGTTAACCTAGTTCAATTTCACCACCTACGTCATTCGGTATCGATTAGGCATTCGCTTCGCGAAACAACATCCAGCGTTTCGGTGAATGTGATAACGTTGCAGTATATAGACGATGATACAATCAAGGTACGGCTACTTGATCTAGCACCGCATGGGAGTGTTTAGCGTTATCAAACAACACATGTTAAAACACGGAGAAGTTGATTCCTGCTATGGTAACCAGTGTCTGTTATACGCAGCAATACGTACAGCCAATTTACCGCGTAGGAAGAACGAGAACGAGATTAAACTGTTATTCAAGGAGTCTAAATTGAATGCATTCTTATTATAAAGATAAATCGAAATCTATTTCTTCTAAGTAAAATAACAATAGTGAAAAGTATAGCTTTTAACTGCATATTAATACGTAAGTTAATCCAAACACTATGTACTACGCAAAGTTTTATGTTCTTCCCGTTATTCTCTTTCCTATATAGTTTCCCCTCCACTGAGCAGTCGCTTTTACTCGCCAAAGGCAGAGTAATTTCAAAAGGATTGTATCATTTTGTGCCAGAAATGGACTCTCACTCATAAACGACAGTGACGCGAATGGCCATCACATAATTTGAAAAATTATTTAATTAATTGACCAACATTTACCCGATCTGGCAGGGAAAAGCTGATAGATGTGATCCTGTGCTCCGACAGTATTATGCATGAGTTAACAAACTGCTTCGTACCGAAGAAGTTCGAACCGTTGTTATCTAATCATAAATGCATCATCTTTGATTATTTAAACGTCTCGCTAGATCATATCTGAATTACAAATCCACGAACTGGGACCTCTGCGAAAAGGGGTTGTCAACCAGGTTCTATGGATATTTTGCAAGTGACTTTAACGCGATCTTGGATAAAACACTCGCAGTAGCAGCACACCAAGAGGCTCATTCGCTTCGAATTATGTGCGCTTCTGGAGAAACCCCTTAGTGGAATGCTGAAATATGCTGATACACGTCTGACGAAGATGAAGTAGTCAACTGCCTTTTTGCCACACACACACACATGCGCGCGTCGTCGTTACTCCGATTTAGGGTTCCTGCTTGGGGTGCTGCGCTGAAAACCAACCGGAACCGTGAAAAGCTGAACAGGACATTCCGGCTGATGGCCGTACGAGTCGCAAGTGCTCACAGAACAATATCGTCGGAGGTATGCGTTATAGCCGGGATGATCCCCATTTGCATCACTCTGACTGAGGACGTGGAATGCTACCAGCGGAGAAATGCACGTAATGCAAGGAGACTGGTCCGAGCGGATTCGTTGGCTAAACTAATCCAAAATCCAACAGATTCTACTCTGCGAGCTGCAGAGGAAGTGGCGAATGGAACCAACAAAGTAGCGCAATTGGCTAGAAAGCCACCGTGAAACCATAAATAGGGATTCGAGAAATTCCGCCGCCGGGAACTCTCCGACGACGTAGCACTGGGTTCGGGTCGTCGGGGTTCCAGTGAACCGGACGTCAGGCTTCACCGGGATCGCCGGACCGACCTCGATACCCTACCGGGTAGCTCGTGAGAAGGCTAGATCCACCACCGGGGATTAGACGGAGTAGACCGCGTCGAAGTTACGCTCCACCCGGAATCATTGGATGGACCTCAGCACCTACTGACTGACCCGTTGAGTAGGCTAGATCCACCGCCGGACACTAGATCGTATAGATCGGGACGAACCGGGGAGCTAAATGGCTCACGGAAATGAAGATCGGTATCAGGAGACATCTACCGCTCGGCTTCAGGAGAGCCTCTCTCGCCGGGGAATTCTCCGTCGGAGTAGGCTAGATCCATCGTCGAGGACTAGACCGAGTAGTTCGCAAACAAGTAAGTGCGGGAGCTGAATGGCACATCGGGGAAGTTGAGCAAAATGGAATGAGAGGAAGCCAAAGGGCTCAAGATATAGTGGTGCTAAAATCAAAGAAGAATCGGAACTGTCCGTCGGCGTAAGCTAGATTCACCGCCAGGGACTAGACTGAGTAGACCGCGACTAGATACCACCAGTCGCAAGTCGTCGGGGCACCAGCGAACCGGACGTCTTGCTCCACCGGAATTGCCGAACTGACCTCGACACCTACTTGTTTGGCTCGGTTTCGGGAGAACTTCTCTCGCCTGGGAATTCTCCGTCGGAGTAGGCTAGGTCCACCGTCGGGGACTAGACCAAGTAGTTTGCGAACAAGGGAGTCGTGGTGCTGAATGGCGTAAGGAAGCCCAAGGGCTCGGTGAATTAGACAATATGAAGTTTGCCGCCCAGATTGTCTTCGTAGAGGAGAATCACAGCCAGCTTTCCGACTGCCATGCAGAAATTGCCAGTCTGTGTGGATGGTGGAGAACTGGTGGTGTGTCGAGGAGTGGGGCTGTAACCCTACTGAAGGAACTAACTACTAAGTAGTCGGGTGATAGCAACCCAACCCGTTTGCTGAGACATTAGGGTTTTTGTACATTTTTCCCCGTCTCAGGGCTTTCTTGGAAGTTTTTAATGCTCTCTAAAAAATAACTATACGAGCAATTGACCAAGAGTCAGATAGTTCTTATTCTTGAGCATTTAGTCCTATAGTTATGGCTATTGTTTCAATCAAATGGGCGCTTGAATGTTTTGCCCCCAAAACAACCGCCCACCGGTCATCGTTGGTCACTCCGGCTTTTATAGCATGGCGAACGGCGATAAGCACACCACCACCTGATGTCTTGTGGCTGTTGAGGGCGTTGCGGTCACAGCGGTAGACGTCGAATGTTGAACCAAACACCTAGCGAGACAGAATACGGTTGTCGAGTCGCGTCTCGGTCAAGGCGATAACGTCGTAACAGCAGCCCGTGGTTGCGAGCAAATAGCTATCCGTTGTTGAATTTAAGCCACCAACATTCTGGTAGTAAACCTCGATGTTGTTGAAGGAAAGATCAGGTTCAACAGAGAGCGAAACCATGTTGCCGTTTTGAGCGTGTAGGAAAATCCTTTCGTCAATCTCAGGAACAATATCGGAACAGTTTACGGTCGCTTGGTTGACTGTGGTCAGGGATTCGAGGCCTCTCGAATCAACTGCGTAGCGGCGATCGTTGTGGGCGAGAGAAATGGTTGGCATCTGATCACAAAATGTCGGAACAAAAGGCAAAATACTGGAAGCCAAGAATGCATCAGCGCTTTAAGTGTTCGGATCAGATGAATACTTGTCGTTTGTGGAGGGTTGGAAGATTCTTTCACCCATCCCACACACACACACACAGGACCGGGACGACTGCTGAACGCTGGCGGCAAGGGCTCGACTATAGCGTGGGATCGAGGGCTTGCATTAAAAAAGTACATGATTCTTCTGGTGGCGGAAGAGAATCAGTCGGTGGGCACCAAATGTTCTGGGTACGGCTATCCCCAAATTCCCTGAACAATATGCCTTGCGGCCATGTGTCAGCGTTAAGAGCTGCTTCACGGTACTTTGGGTGAACTCCAACTTTGAAAGATATGAAGTTCAGAGTACTGACGTCTATGCCTTTTTTAACAAGCGGAATAACCTTTATTTCCTCGTTGCAGTTTAGCCCTTTTTTGGACATTTTTTCCCAGCTAACGCTGGGATGAAAGCGGGAAAGATACATCCAGAGCAACGGAGTGGGAGGTGGAACCGTGCGAATGTTGCTATTATCGACTAGCTTTCGACCGCCGACAAGAATACTGCTCGGATCAGGGCCATCCTCGCGACGACGTTTCTGAGGTGGTTGAGATGTATCGGAATTTGGCCGGACTGTGGAGTGGCTGTTGAAACCTTTCCGGTGAGGTGCGAAATTTGCTGGTTATTTTTTAATAGCTCTGCCTTTAGTTCAGCACAGACGTCATCCGTTTTACCAGCGATAACACATCCAAGCGAGGAAACGGTGTCGCGAAAGCGAGCAAACTTCATCAACTTGACACATTCATTGCACATCCAAAATAAATTTGGGTTTTCGGCAAGTTTTTCCAAGAACGGCTTGTTGAGTTGTTTACCGCACTGCATATGCACCACATTTTTTGCAAAATCCCATGCATTCGATAAAGTCATCGTCCGATTTGACGGTTTTCGCGCAGTGCCGATTTTTTACCCGCCCTAGATCCGACTTTTCGTTTTCGTCTCACTGTGCGCCAAGTTATGGTGGGAAATACTTTCCTCTACTTGCGTGCAGGTGGCGAAGTGAGCGCGTGATTTTTTTGTGGGTAATTACACACAGGTCCGCTGATGTAAGCAATCTCGATTTTCACTGGATTTTTCACGACACAAAAACAAAATTTGTTGAAAACACTTTAAAACTTCACAATATCAAGGGCGCAAAACAAAATTTAGAATCGACTGATACGATAAACGATGATTAAACGGCACAAATCACGTCAAATATTAAAAAAAAATAACTGGAGCGATCAACACAAACAACTAATCGGTGAAAATACTCCGAACCAAAAAAAACCTTTATAATTAACCGGGGAAGCGAGTAGCTCCTTAGCGCGTTGACTGGACTAATAACGTAAATGGCAAATTTAGTTGAAAGTGTTGATAAAATCATTAGGCAAAATTACACTAGTCTCACGATATTTCCAAAAACTATCACCGCACTCAGTATGAGAAGTGTCGTGATTAACCACCGATTTCGACTCTCAGTTTAATACACTGTGTGTCACGCTTGTCGCTCTTTTCGCTTTCCATCTTACATAGTGCAGTAGCTAAAATATGCTCCGCTGCTGTAGCAGGGCAAGTAATCGAATCTACGCTAGTGTGTGAAACGTGAACTAAAAAAGTGACTATCCAAAACTGTAATATTTTCCAATGTGGACAAACTGTGTTGTATTTGACTTCGAATACTATTCGTAATGTGGAACAATGGTAAAAGATGCATATGAAAGTCTACTTAGCAGAAGCTAGCCCTCTGCAAGTTCACCACCTACGCCATTCCATACCGATTACGTTCAAAACCATTACTCAAACTGATTCGCTCCGCTGAACAACATGAGTCGTCGAATGTGATAACTTTGCATGTATAGACAATGACTCAGTCAAGGTACGACTACACGATCTAGCACCGCGTACCAGTAAACTCACGATAGTTATTCAAGGTTATCTCGATCGATACAGTCTCTATTGTCGAAACGAAGTGGGTTTCTATAGAACAGTACACATGTATTCAACGCAACTGGATTTTGTCTCATTGGTTTTGTGAAATTTTCGTAACCGAAAACAATGTTTGAAAATTTGAAAAAGAACAGTTTTGTTGGATTATTCTGAGCAATCTATGATTTAATTGAAGATTACGATGAAACGATATCTCAACTGTTGATTCTTTTTTTTGCTAATGTATCCAACTTCGGATTCTGAGACGCTCCTGGAATCAGTGCTGAGCTCCATTACGGTACGGATGGCAAATCTACTATACTGAAGAGAATGAAACTGTTTGCAATAAAACAATAAGCGATGCGGTTCTTACTCGAACAAATTGGCTACAGGTCCTGCCATGAATCTCACTCATTGGAATCATCATTGAGAGGAATTGAAAATGACCGCCATTTTATTAACAGGATAATATTTACCGTCACAACTCAAAGACCATTAAAGACCCGGCTTGAATCCCTATAAATTGTTCAATGTATGACAACCCGATGATGGCATAATGCTAACAGCTGTTGGAGGTCAAATTTAAATAACAGACCAATGAAAAATCGATATGAAGTAACCTCTCACGTTTCGCCAGTTTATTCAGCCAAGAAATTTCCACTGCAAACAAACTGTTTTATATCTTCTTTTATGGCACATAATCGGTCATTACGAATCGTCAGAACTGGAGCAATAACGGAATGCAGCAGCAGTCATTTAAACGCCCTCGTTGGGCAGAGCTGCCCTTTCTTAAAAACGAGGAAAATCTTAACGGCTCTCAAACGCAAAATTGCACCGAAACGAGCACTTCAACCTTAAAGTCGGACCATTTTGCAAAATCAACTAGCGCTTAATGACTCAGTAACAGTTGCATTAATTGCTTGTTTTAAAACTCGGTGATTTATTTCGGACAACGTTCCAACCAACGAGATTCGCAGCAAACGAATTAATTCGATGCAATTCCGACCGTTGGCAAAGAAACCAGGCAACGACGACCAGAAGTCGATTTTGCGCATTCCACCCTCTGACCCATTTGCATATTATCGTCTCGCTGCGGATTTAGATCATCATCTTTTGTTGTGGTCCGCCGCGGTCCGGTTACAAACATTATACCGTACATGAGCTGTCTGCAATTCGTTTCTAGTTGTGCCCCTTATACTAGTAGACCACTTAGAAGCGGGTACGGCACGATTGTTGATTTATTGCCCCTGATGGGAACTTCCTTCCTTTCTATCGTAGGAACATTCTGTTTTAGACCGTCCCCCGAGAATGAGAGAGAGAGCGAGAGGAGCGACAACCTTTATTTGCATTTTACCAATTTACATTCGCGAAGGTGAAACGTCGGACCGGTTGTTCCACGCGATTGACTCGATCCAGTCCAGAACCGAGAGGATGTTGGTCATCACCACTTCGTCCCCGGCTGGGTTATGCATCAACCCGACCAGATCCCGCCGTTCGTTGTAGACAACACCGCCCCGTTTTGTCGGTAGAAAGAAATCCAAATCGAACTCCGTCCAGGTTTCAGCTTCCGCGGCAATCGCGTTTGTTTTCAGCTGACTGCCCTCGAAATCTGTTTGGGGTTAAAAAGGATATTATTAAGGGTGCTACCCATACCGATGTTTCTAACTCACAGATCCGTCCGGATGACTCGGTAGCCAAACACCAGAGAGGTTCATCAGCGGGTGGCCACAACAGTAGAGCTACGTTGAAATCTCTTCCTCCACGATACTGCGGATGGACGAAGGCCTGCTTGAAGCGTCTTTTGTCAATCGTCTCGCAGGCAGGTTCCCCATAAACGCAGTTGATGGCCAATTGAGCCGTTGTTATTGCGAAGTTGTCATTCAAATAGTAGGCTAAGCCTTGGGTGCTACGATTTTTGAACACGTATACCTAGGAAAAATGTTTGGTTCTTTATACTATAATATCTAGACGTGTAGCCTTACATGACCGGGTCCCAGCGATTCGGTGACGAGCAAACCCTTTCGGCGATACATTTTGCAGTCTGAAAGAAACCAACGTCAATCTTCGAATTCAGCGCCTAACTCACCATACTCACATTTCTCGCTGATTCTGAGCCCCCGAACCGGTTTGGCCTGCAACGGCTCCTTACGCTCGGTAACTACCGACGGATCCTTCCGATTGAAGTACCCATCCTGTTCACCATTCGCCACAACGTGCCGAATCCATCCACCATAGTAGGCCACATTCACAAAGGCCGCGTAATCCTTCAAACTGCAACTGCTATCATTCCATCCCCGTTGCGCCGTAAAACTAGTCACCCCTCGAATAACCCAGTGCCCTTCTTCCTCAGTAAACAAACCCCCGCCACTATCTCCATTACAAACTGTACTCCCATTTGTGTTCCCAGCACACAGAATCGCCGCCGAAAGTGACCTCCCGAACACCTCCCGATTACTCTCCAAACAGGTAACATAATCCACAACCGGCATCCACAACTGTCTCAGCCCATCGGCATTTTCACCCGTTTCGGTCATACCGAAACCAAGGGCCACCGCTTGCCGTCCATCCAACTGCCGACCATCATCATCCGCCGCCGGAAGACAAACCGGTCGCACGAATTCGTTAACAGTCGCCTTAGTCCCCAGCGCTAGCAGCGCCAAATCCGCGTGAAACGTCCTCGGTACAAAATCCTCGTGTACGAAAATATCCGCCACATCCACGTTCTGAACGGGAAACCCGTTCAGCAGCAAATTCTGCCGCGACGATCCCAACTGAACGGCTATCAACCGTTCGTTGAGGGCATTGCCATCCTTCGTTACGCAGTGAGCTGACGTCAGCACGTACAGCTCACTCAGCAGCGTCCCACCGCAAACGTACACGTGCGAGGTTCGCGTGATACGATGCCAGATCGAAGCATGCCATGGCCACTGGCCGGCATGGGTGGCGGAGGCTCCATTCACTATCAACGGTTTGCGGATGCTGGTTGCTGTTGTCCCGCAGGTGCTTGCTGCGGGAGTCGAAGTAGGCGGTGGCGTTGCCAGCGATAGGTACAGCTGGCAGAATAACGATAGCAACGTTGTCGTCGTCGACGACCTCATCGTGGTGACCGTGCGATTATAACTAACTGATTATCATCACGGTCAATGGTGGTGGATCACGGGTGAGGTTCACCTCGAGAACTGTGACGCCAGAACCGGATTTTGTTTGACAAATAATAACCGTGCGATTTATTGACGATTGGAGGCGTTTTAATGGGTAGGGTGTGTGTGTGTGTTTGACGCTTCCTTCTCTTGGGTTGGGGCTTTCATGGGCGTCATTCTAGTTCGGAGTTTGTGTCGTTCAAGGTTCGATTTGTAGCTTTTGAAGGTATTTTTGAGGAAAAACGATTTCAATATAGTCATAAAAATCCTGTGTATGGAAGATTGACATTATTTGCAAACCAGGAAATTGTTTACTTTGTCATAATGGCTCCAAGTTTGTGAACATTTTAATCAGGAATTAAGGGCACAATTTTCGTAACACCCCTTAGCGTGTTTAGTTCTACAATTTTACGCAAAAAAGCATAAATCAGTCAAACAGTATCTTTTCCGACCCAATCTATTTTCTCGGGGGAAGTAGCTGAATGGAAGGAAGCCAAATTAATTTTTCTCAGAACTACTTTGCTCCTTCCATAAGTTGCTAAACATGCCTACATTCATCGACCATTACGTGCTGTGTCGATTGAATCGGAAGAAAAGGGAGTGATGATTCCAATTTCGCCTTCACCAAGTTGATCCTATGAATGGCAGCAGTATCCTTTGCTATCCATTTTCTTCGCATTGATTTAAGAATGTGATATTTTGGGCATTCGAATCACCGCATACTTTTAGAAAAAAATTAATATTATTAAATATTAAGCACTAAATATAATCGCGTCAAATGTCGGTGTTCATGGAATCATCCAAAAATCATCATTTTAACCATAAATAACTATGAATTCAACATTGAACATTACCCTGCATGCACATCTTGGTTTGGTTCTCAACGCTGAGGTTTAGGAATTTTAAACTGGAAAAAGCGGAAGTGTTCGTTCCAGCTAGATCGACAAGAATGTAATAAATCTTATCGGCCTATTCCACTAAGAGTTTCGGTTTTTGCTACCGAAGTTTGTATGGGATTTCGAGATTTTCCCGCCTTACCAAAACTGCAATCAAAGCACGTTATTTTTTATTCATATACTACAAATCACTATTTGAGGCAGTACTGTGCGGTAACCATGCTTTCGAGAAGTATATCCAAACCGCCAGAAAAAAAAACTAAAAATCAATCTGTCTTTCCATTACGGCAAAACACAATTTATATATACTTATATTAGACTTGGAGTCCACTGGTTAGAACAGTTACTGAACGCGAAAATAGAGCTTTATCTCCTGGATACATACAGCTGCATCACGTCCGTAATTGTGTACAGATAACGTTGAGAAGTTTATCCTTGGCAAAAAACTTCATTGCGAAAAACAGCATACAACACTAAGTAGAACATGACAACTATTTATATACTTAACGATAAATGGACTCGACCTAGCACCGCGCGATAAATCAGACAACATTGGATAATTCATGTCAGATTACCGAGAAGTGGCAGCTGTTACGAGCAATACTTGGAGAAAACATTTGCACTGTTGTTCTCAACGACGTCCGCGTACTAGGTATGTGGCTGACCAAATCTGAGTTTTGTAAGAGGGAAAATATATTAACTACAAATTAGTAAAGCAGTGCACGTACTCTGGTCTGATACGAAAAATGCAACTTCTGCAATCAACACCAACAGACAACCTTCGACATTAATTGTCAGAATACAGTCAAAAATCCATCCAATAACTGATGTATTTTATTTTATCTCAAAATCTACAACTAGTACCAATAGCACAGTAACAACGATTACAGCTAGTACCTCCAATCCAACAACCAGCAGCACCAACAAAGAAGCAAACGCTGATGAAGACGGATATACAACAGCGATGACTGTATGGATGTGCACAATGACGTGAGAGTAGCCGGACTCATTGACCCCCATGTTGCGTGTACAATATAAGTAATGCTTCACTAACAAGGAGAAGCTTCAACAGGATCCATCAGACAGAAAATGCATTTGATTTATTTTTTTACGCATTGTATAACATCGAAGCCCAACGACTCAATCAAGCTAACTCATAGCAACCTACGGAATGCTCTTATTTAAACCTATAGTCTGCTTTCTCATCTCGTACAGATCAGAAGTTAAAAAACGCATCGCTTACTAACAAGAAATACCAACCGCGCCGCGCCGTTCTAACGTGTACGTGTAACATATGGACACAGCAAAATAACGCTGCCCCCACCTGCAGGTGAAATGATGAAATGAGTGAACCACAAAATAAGTTTCGCCCATTACAGGTGAACGCATTCGCGATTGTCTTTTCGGAGACCCTTCTTAGACCTACAGTGCGCTAGGTGGAACATTTAATCAAGGAGAAAATGGAACATATTCTTACAGAGGTTGCACACATACAGCTACATCATACGAGACAAGAAGTACTAATGACATTCAACTCCTTAGCCGAGGCAGAAAGTTTCGTAGCGAGGAACCACATCCAACACGACGTCAAATATAAAAACGTCAATACCAAGATCCCCGTGTATATGGACCTTGATCTTACGGAAATTCAGCTCCACGATCTCGCGCCACACACTAGTACGGATTATATTAAATGCTTCATGTCGAAGTTTGGGGAAGTGGAATCCGTCTCTAACGAAACATCGATGTTCATGTGGTGCGAATGCAGCTGAGCCAACCTATACCGTCTCACTTCACTTTTAAAGGCAGATCATCCCAAGGTGTAAAATACATACAAAGAACCCTATGTATATACGCTGGACATACGCTCACGTGCTAGTTCTGTGACCAAAAGGCACACTATGGTAAGCCATGCCATGGTACCATAATAATATCATAAACCAATCAAAAAACATCTTTAAAATGCCATAAACTAATAATAAAATAATCTTACCATTAAACCAAATATCGCAAAAGGACCATAAAAATCACCATAGACGTATCACGAAAACACCATAAAGTTTTACATAAAAATAATGAAACCTGTTAGAGGAACCATACAAATCGCATAAGAACTAGAACTATACTGCCCATGATCGCAAATCAGTCCTATAAAGATAGGAAATCCCATAGAAAACGGGACAAATATGCGATCATGGGCAGCATAGTAAAAGGAAAAGTATCAAACATAAATGTACTACAAACATGTCAAAGGGAATTGAAAATGCCATACAAATACCATAAAAGATGGAAAAAGTAAATAGAAAAAGAATAAAGGAACTAAGAAAAAGAAACTTCAAAATAAAAAGAACAACAGAAAAAGGCTTTGAACATAAAAGAAACTAAGGAATACTGATCAAACGAAACGGGAAAGAAGAAAAAACGGGAAAAAACGTGATTAAAATGAAAAACAATTAATAAAAATAGAAAAAAAGAAAAACGAAAATGTACTTGTTAAAATAGGTGAAAAGGGAAGAAATAAGCGTCGAAAAAGTAAACAATACAGAGTGAAAGATTAAAACAAAAAATGAAACAGGAAAACCGGAGTATACCTGAAAGAAATGTAGAACAGAGAGGAAGGAAAAGAGTGAGATGAAAAAAAAGCAAAAGGACAATGGAAAACAGTATTGCAGAAAAGAAATAAAGCGAATGGTAAAGGATTTTGAAGAGAAACATAGGGAAAGGCAATACAAATAATTGGACTGGAAAAGAAAACAAGGAAATTAAAAGAATATAAAAATAACCGGAAAAGAAGAAGAATTATTTATCAGAACAGAAAAAAGGATAAAACGAATGAGGAAATGGAACAACGAAAGAAAATGTTATATTGAGAACAAAGAAACGAACAGGTAGATTGACATACAAATACCATAAATACGAAAAAATCTGCGAATGAACCAAAACATTTCCATCCATAAAAACCATAAAATACCACAATCAAACCCTAACAATACCAATTCAAATTACCTTAAAATTATAATAAATGTGCTCTAAAAATTGTAATGAAAGCCATAAAAAATATGAAGGAATCATAAAACTACCGTAAAGCTACTGTAAAAGCACCATAAAATGTCAAACGAACCATATAAATCACATAAAAGGCATCACGAAGCACTATAAATTCATTAAAAGTGCTATGAAAATACCATACAGAGTGTCATCATCAGTGCCATCATAGTGGGCGAACACTTCGGGTACTCCGAATCATAACCGAATGTATTTAAGATTGCCAGGTTAATCGATCTTGGGTCGCCAGTGTCCAGTCTCCTTGAACGCCCGCCTGCCTCAATTGCCATAAAAAGTTAAATACTGATAAAGTGCACTAGGTATATCATAAAAGCACCTTCAAAATACCATAAGAATGTCATAAAGGAATAATGAAAGTACCAAACATACCATAAGTGTCAAATTATACCATAAAACATTATAATATCCCGTAATAACACCACAGAACTACCGTAAAATTTCCTTAAAATTACAAAATATCATGACGTGCCTTAAGAAAACTGTGGAAGCGCGATAAAAGAATAATTAGTATGCCGTAAAAGATCCATAAAAATAGTATGATAGTACCATAAAAGTACCATTGCCTGTTTAATCGTTACATAACCGACAGGTTGCTTTCGGATCTCAACCCAAAAAATTCTAAGCTGAAAATTGATACTTAGTAGTATCTATGGAGCATCAATCTGTTTCCAACCACCGAAGGCAACGGTCACGACCAAAAGCCTCATGAAAATGCAAAAAAACCGAAAAAAATAAGTGCCATAAAACACTATAAAAATATCATCTCCGTAAAAGAAATATCATAAAATTACAATAGAATTCCATTAAAGCTACAATAAAATAAAAAAATATGATTCTGCAATAATACACAAATTAACAGTATAAGTACTACAAAAATGCCTAAAACAACCGCAAAATTTAAAATGCTTGGACGCAATTAGCGAGGCGGAATAGGATCCTTTTCTTGAACAACTTTTAGATAAAGGACAGCACCTCAATCGGCCGATACGAGTTGTGATCGGAGGTTTATTTTCCTGGTTTTGAGATGGCCTTCACTTCCTTCAGTCAGTCATAAGGGACAATGTTACCCTTAAGAAACTTGTTGAATAAATTCAGCAAATGCCTTTTCGCCGAGTCAGATAGATCAAATTGAATTTGATTTTGTCTAACCCCGACGCATTGTTGTTGCATGATAAGAGAGCAAGTGAAAATTCCGCCGTCGAAAATTCGATGATTCGTTAGTGATGTCGTGAGCGAACGCGACGCGATGGGTCTTCTGTGCTGGCACATAATCTGGACAGACTTTATTGGTGAAATAAAATATTGAACGGTTTGAATATTCCACGGTTTCTTAGTACTGATTCGGGTTATTCGGGTAGTTCCCCAAAGAGTGCTCGTCGATGTTTCTTTTGATAGCTCGCCTACGAACTGGCACCAATACCAGCGTTTCTTGGCCGTCATTGTCGCGTACTACCTGAACTTGTCAGGCGTTCCGCCCGTCGGGAATTCTTTCTATGCGAAGACGTTTTCCGCGTACACGTACGGAGTGCTTAAGGGGTTACATACCTTTTTGTGAGAAAAATGTCAAGAATGTTTAAATTTACGTAAAGGCATAAAGCAATGATTTTATTACATCAAGCTTAAAGTATGTTGGTAGTACATTTTTCAGTGAAATAAATATGCACAAGTTTATAAAAATGTATTGGCAGACTCTATAAAAATTTCTGAAAATATTCTCAAGAAGTTGTACTTTCAGATAAAGTAATAAAAGAAATTCAAGTTTTTGAAAAATAAAAAGTTATGTAACTCCATAAGATTTCTCTCGTGCTATGTGTACGCAGGAGACACTTTTCGACACCACCGCATTTTCCACAACGAGCCTTATTGCTGCTATGTGTGGCTGTGTCCCCCAATTATTTACAATTAGTGCAGTTTATGACCCCCGGCACAAAAAGATGACACTTGTCAAAGAGGAAGTAGTTGGGTAGAGTTGACCAAGCGAAGGTCACTCCATAGGACATATTTCCTCTTCCCGTCAGCTCTGCGACTAATGCTGAATACCATCGTTTGCAGTCTAGCATCTAGGGTCTTTAAAAAGTTAGCCGACCCCGCAATGCTATTGAAACTTGAATCGAAAATGACGCCATCTATTTCGACCTGGTTCGCTGGTACGTAAACTCTCTACTCCTTCGTAAAAGACCCGTAGCCAGCAATATCATTTGACTGCTTTGAATTACCTAAACACCACCGACCTAAGCTTATCAGGGTGAATTTTCGGTATTTCTATCACGACCGAATATCGCTCTGTCAGAACTCGAATAATCTCTAATCGATTCAATCATTTTTTTCTGGTCCGAAAAAAGATCACGAAGGGACCGGTTGAGGAGCTCCGATCGGAAAGTCGATTTTATTTCGACATCCACCTCACCTTGAGGCGCATCATTATCAGGGGAAATAATTTTTCCACGTCCCTAGTGCCCAGTGCAGGAAGGTTGGAGGGACAAGAATGGGGATGGTAATATAAAAGCGGTACTTAACTTCGGTCTAATGTGCTGTTCGTATTTCGCCGTAATCAGGGTTACACCAAAGCCGTCGAAATAAATTCAGCTGTTCGTTGTAAAACTTTTTCTTCGTCTTCGAGTAACGGTAATCCGGTAATTCCTTCGGACACACTTAAACAAAATTGGCCAGGAATGATGAATCGTAGACGATCAGTTAACAAAACAATATTACCTCCTAGAAGTAACTATGGGGAATTAACGCTAAAAATTGTTTTGAAACTAAGTGTCTTCAGCAAAGTTGTTTAGAGTACTATTATAAACTACTTCACGAATGTGCTAATGTGCTTGTGTAAGCGTGCTATATGTAGTGAGGTTATCAAAATATATTACGTTATCTGCGCAAAACTATTAAACAAGTTGTTCTAACATTACTGTTTGTGATAACTCTTGAAGTTGTTCCGACCTTCTGCAAAGTTGTTTACAACAACGAAGTTTTTCATGAATTTATGAAAAAGATTTTTATCGAATACAATCGAAAAATAAATCGATGCGAAAAACTATTCTCCACAAAAAAACCCACAATCATCGATCAAGCGCCATGGAAAGTTAACTTTTCACTTACCTCTCCATGGCAAGCTGACAATTTGATTGCTTTGGACTCTCACTTTTCCACGACTCCGCACCGATTGGCAAACGAAACGCAACCTTCCCCCAACGATGACGACGACGACGAAGCAGGAGGGGGCCTTCTCTGTCCACTTTGCGGGATGGTGGCCTAATAATCCAATTATAATCCGTCGAGCAAACGCAGAACTGAGCAGGAGAAAAAAACTAAAAGCATAAAAATCTCCTATTCCCTTCAATATTTCCCTTCACTCTCACTGGGTTGGTAGGTGGTTGATGGCTTCAAATAAAAAACGAAACGAAACGGGAAAGTGCCTCGGGAACGAATGGTAGCCTCTGATCGGAGTGTTTCAACCCACCCCCGGGTTGATGGCTTGACCGGAATCTCGGAACCGGTGTGATGGAAGCAATTACTTGCACTTTTTGTCACGCAAATCGAGGGGTCGTTTTGGAAATATCCTGGCGATAAATTTTTTCTTTGCTATATTGCTTCCTAAGGGGAAAATTGGAATGAAAATCATTTTTGACCGTGAAGGGTAGTTAGTGATGGATTTGCGTGTCGACTTCGTTTCATCAGTATCTGGTACACTGACTTGGCCGCACAGAAACGCGGTTGATGTCCCGCAAGCACAGAACATTTTATTGCTGATGAGATAGCATAAACTCAAGAAAAGCATACACTTCCTCGTTTTCGAAGTAGATCGTGGTCTTTTCTGAGTATAGTTTTGAACTTCTGCTTCACCCAATCTAAACACCATCCGGTCCATTAGAAGCCCGAATCATCATAAAATAAATCTAAACGGTTATTTATCGGAATTGACCTCGTTAAGACCAAACTGAGGATTCCGATTCCGTAGTCCACGTAGCGACTACGACTACGTCAGTTGGTCGAATGCTAACTAGGCAGCTCGTGCTCGGAAAAAGATTAACTCATTGAGAACAATTGATATTTATGGCGTCACGCTGTCCGCGGAGAAATCGAGCTCGGTGGTGCCTCCGACCGCGAAGCTTCCAATGTGTTAGAGAAAAGATGCAGCATGTACCAAGCTACACCGAGAACATCCCCGGAACGAAACGGAGCTAGGTGATTATCCGTAATTGGTTATGGGGGGTTTTAATGTTTTCGTTTCTTCGGGGTCTGCTACGGGACAACGGTCAAGGGCGAGGGCAGCTTGATCAAGGAGAAAAATACTTTTTTTTTATGAATGCACGGGCTGAGCAAACTAGTGACGGTGATTGTGAGGGCTTAATTTGTTAATTTGCTGGCTGACGAACCTATGTGTTTCCGTCGAATCAGGTGTTGAGTTTTAAATTTGATTCTCATAAATTATTGACGTCAGCGTCAGTTGTAGGTCAAAGATTGGTTAATTATCGAACATCACAAATCGTAGTTTGCAACGCTGATCCTTGCACGCAAGGCGACTTGCATGCAAATCTCTTCTTTAAATTTTGTGAATAGACCGACGGGTAACTAAGCATGCTATGAGATAATAAACTTCAGGAACAAAAAAATGGAAAATGGAACAAATTGTCAGAGAGCATATTGTTGCTGTTATTGTTGACATTTATCGTAAGTATTTATTGAATATCATTATTTCTCGTTAGTTTTGTGTCGAATTTTTTCTTCTAAACAATCATTAACCTATTTCTAGAAGAATCGACGGAAGTTTCCCGAATTCGAACAAAACCGCACTTCCTCCTAACTAAGGCACTAAGTCGCAATTCCTTTCCGCCGATTTAGGAAAGTCCCCTCAATACAAAATCGATACGGTGTCACCTTCGCGTGGATCTAAAACAATGTTAGTAAACAAACAGCCATTAAAATGTGGACCTGAACTGAACTGAAAGACATTCCATCGTCCATTACCTCTACTAGGTCCTATTTGTCTCCCCGGCTACCTTCATCTATTCTTACGTCCATGGAAAATCCAACAAACCTGAAGCCGTAAAAGGTGCCAAAGACAAACAATAACAACGATTAATAGTGTTCAGCAGCAGCAGCAGCAGCGAGGAGGGTTACGGAGGAACAAACTCACGTGCGTCATGTGGCGGTCAAAATGACATGCTAAATATGGGGGTGGCTGTTTCGATACATTCTGGCTGTCCCAGAATGGAGACTGAAAACGGACACTCACATACATCCGTTGATTTTTAGGGGGCTTCGACGCCATGCCCGGTGGATCGTGGCCAATAAAACTTTCCTTATACAGGTTATCGTTTGCAAATTAGGGATTGGTGTCACCTTCGGTGACTTACTGTTGTTCTTTAGTATGGTAAGTTGTTTTTGGAAATCGATTTATGGCTATCTGGAACGTAATTTTACAACCCAATTTATTCCCGTGACGAGTTCTTTCCGCGTCTCTGAGTCAAGCACCATTTTCGTCAATCAGCAAATCATCTCCATTAGCATCCATCATGAACATGTAAATTCCAGCTGCACTTCACCAAGAGTAAAATTACCGACAACCAGCAAGCGGGAGCTGTTTATAGAACTGGAAAATGCATTAGAAATGCGGCAAATCGATTAGAAAACTTAGCCGAGTGTGTTAAAAGTGCGGTGGCCTCATTCGGATAATGCGCTGCTGTACGAGGGAATCGGCCTTTGATATTGGTACAATCGATGGAAGGTTTTTTGTGCCCTATATTAGTTCCGGTACACCACTTGGTCAACGACTTGGTACCGGGTAACCAAACTATATTATGTGCCGGATTAAGATTTTTAACTCAGAATGTCGGTCACCTTCGGTTCAAGTTTATTATTCAGGTTCGAGTTCCAAAAAATGAAATACGATCTCATTGTTCTAAACGAGAAAGAACTGATGATAATTTCCAACAATGAAGA
The DNA here is from genome assembly GCF_030247195.1 of Topomyia yanbarensis. Classification (NCBI taxonomy): domain Eukaryota; kingdom Metazoa; phylum Arthropoda; class Insecta; order Diptera; family Culicidae; genus Topomyia; species Topomyia yanbarensis. The sequence continues at coordinate 207,451,312 of NC_080670.1, read as the reverse complement.
CACCAATGAACAAGTATTTGTAGCCCCTCTCACTCATTTATGAGAGCTTCTGAACAATCAGCGAAGAACAAGCGTTATTTTTGTTACCCTTCTTCAGTAAGAATGACCCATAAAAAATCACATCACGCCTGACAGCGATTCTAGATCAAAGCAATCCAATTTTTGTTGTGCTTTGTTTTTCACGCTGGGGTAATAGTCTAATAGCTGCGCTCCGGGTTCGACCACGTTCTGTGCATCGCAGCTGTGCGCTGTAAACTGTGGCGGGACCAGTGCATCTCCGAAATGGACGTCACCGACTAGCGCGGACCCATCCATCCTACGTAGACCGAAGTCCAACCCCGTCCCATGCGTATAGACCGCGTTAAATTTAAACATTTTACTGCTGCATGTGTCGCTCAGTTGATCACAGACCAACAGACGTTCTAAATCAAAATTGAAATCTATTAACTTAAACGTTTTTAGATCCAAGAAAATAATACCTCCAGCCGTCTATGACACCACATTTCAGCGCCATCGTCGTCGGCATCTATAGCGGTGATCACAGATTGTCATCGCATGGCGCGGTTCGGTCTTATATTTTCGACCATTCTTTCGACTCATTTACATCAGCAGATGCTTGCGCGCGTCGGGGACATGCGCTACTGCAAGGTTAAATTTGATTTGGTTCCAGGTTTGTATCATGCAATGGAAATTCGCGAAGCGCGAATGTCTTCGGCTTGAACGAAGACAGCCGGCGGCAATTAGTTCCGCTTCCGTCCGTGGTCATCCAAGCGAGGCTGGGAGATTTGTTTCCTCGTCGGTTTCAATCTGAATTGGTTGGGAAACGCTTCGAAATTAAAATAAACTGGTTGATTAATAATAAATCTTGAAATTCACCTGAGTTGGGAATCGTATGTTTGGAAGGTCTAATTGTTCCTGTTGTCTGAGTATACTTCTTATTGTATTTTTCGTTATTTCTTAAGTTTTGTTTTAATCCTCTCAATTTATGTCTACCGTTTCTTGAGCATTATTTTCAGTTCCTGTACCTGATTTTAAGAAAGGAGCAGAACTGTAAGCAAAACTTATTCGTGAGTAGCCTATGATAAACGCTTAAAAGAGTAAAAAGGATAATTAATTTTAAATATTCGTTTTCAGGAAATCATCATTTCATCGATTCGGATCGTCCAGAATAAGAGTGTATGGACCTAACAATATTTTTCAACCCATACTGGATTTTCCAACTATACCAGCAAAATAATCTAAAACGACTCAGTTTTGAAGAATTTACCAATACATATGTTAACTATGCCACCTTTATACATAAAATAAGTCATTGTTTGTTTGAATCATGCTATCGATTAAGGTAAGTACTTATTCTTTAAACGAAAACTTTTGTTCCTTCCATAATCTTTCAGATTAGTTCTTTCAATTTCGTTGTCATGCATCGGTTTTCATATCAATTTCTATACAAACCTGATGGAGCAATATGAAGGATTCCGAGGCGGTTTGTCCCGTCCTGAGCATCTGAAGAATATGTGCAATAAATAATTAACGCGTTAATTTTAAATTTAGAGAATCTGAATTCGACATTTGTAAAATACCCAAAACGATCCCGAGAATTACGAACTCGCTATTTCTCTGTGTTATGTTATTGCGTAACTGAAACAAAACATTTTTGATCGGTATGAAATTTTCACAGTACTCAAAGTTGATTTTTCCAGCGACGTACGTAGGATTATGTTTTTTATTGCCTATTTTTTACATAAACAATTTTGGTTCGATATTTATGACATTTTAAGCGTCAGGAAGTTTCGACCCAACATAGCATTTACCTTAAAATCTCTAAATGTCCTCCATTGACTTTTACACAGACCTTCAACTGGTTTGAAAAATCATCTACGATGAACGTCAGTTCCTGGGCAGACATTGTATCTCAGGCTTTCGTCAGGCTGGCCTTCGGACGATTTAGCGATGGGTACGTGTGTGTGTGTGGCTTAGTCTATCGGATTCAAAGCAAAATTTCTTGTCATTCGTCTTAGATCAAAAATGTTGGAAAAAGTTTACTACGGAGTTCTAAATATTAGTTCTACCCGTAGCCGTAATTGCTTACCGAAGATAGATGATCAAAATTTATGTTTAGTTCTGATTAACGAAAGGTGAGAAATGCACTTGTTTCTTTCTTTGGGTGGGTGAAAAAGGGGTGGTATGGCATAAAATTTTTTGGCTTCTAGACAACAAGCTTTTCCTTGACGGCGCTAGGTCCAAGTCCAAAGCATAGCCGAAGATCTGTGAAACTCGTCAACTCAACTGGCGACAACTATCGACGAGTTTAGACTCGAAGTTACAGAAACCCAGAGCACTTAACCGGATCTGACTATCTGGCAAAATGAACAGCTTGTCCCTTTAGTAGCTCTACACAAACACTTTCTGAGACTGATTTGAATTGCAAATATCCTCGGCGTAGAACCAGTAACCTTGTAGAACCAATAGTATGAACCAGTCACCTGCATCCACACCAGCATATCTTATATTCTAGACTCAAGGGTAACTTTCGGGACATGACCCGATCAGAAACGCATAACAGAAATGTTTCAAAACTATATCTCGCATTGTAACTTGTTATAAAGTTCTGTTATTTTAACTACTAGCGAGACCTAATTTATAATACAATATCCTACAAAAATTGTGCTTTGTTATAATCTTGTTATTTCATTCTGATCGGGGACGGCCTCGCATTCATCCGTTCAGTTCGGTAAGGTATGCCAACCTACATCGAATGGAAGATCGCAGCTTTACCTGTGAACGTGTTACATGTTGCCTCTTTTTGATATGAACCTGTAATGCTGCTAGGCTCCACATTGCTTCCAAGGTAATCGTTTGTGTCGAGCTCATTTCCGCTGAAATTGCCAGGCAAGCCACACTTTGCATCTTCCATGGTTTCAGACAGGCCTTTTTGCTTCCCACTCTGATCCACCACTCCATTGATGCATATGCTATTATTGGTCTGATAATTGACTATAAAGCCAGTACGTCGTTTTTATTTTGCGGCCCCAGTTTTTTTTAAGTTTTTGCAAAAAAATACAGAACTTTCCGTATTTTTTACATTATGCAGATGCCACAGCAGTATTCTATTATTACTAAAAAATTGTTTACTGCCGTAGCAAATGCAATAGTGGTTTCAGTTTGATTTGCTTTTTCTTTGTAATTGCAATCGCTATGATTTTTTTTTTTGGGAATTATGCTAATACTCTCCTTTTTACACCATTGCAATATCAAGTTTAATGCTGCTTGAACACGATCTGAGATCGTGGGTACGTCATTGCCCCTATAGTGATGACAATGCCGTCTGCGTAACCCGTTGCATCGAATCCCAGACCTTTCCGTTCATTAAGGAGTTCATCCACTACCACCAGCGACCACAGAAGTGGTGACAGAACCTCTCCTTGCGGACAGCCTCTAGTGGTTCTTATGGTTATGACGACAACGACGTCGTTGTCAATCTTGATCTGTTTAATAAAATAAGTAAGGATTCATCATAAAATAATTCAGAATATGTGACATTTCCATGAGAGTCGAATTGAAAACGAAAGTCAATGTAAACATCCAAGGGGCGCAAAATTATTACTTCACCAAAGGCACCACGCTACGGCCCTGTCAGTCCCATTCAGATTCATTTACAATAAATTCTCAAATGTAAAGTGGAAAAAAGATTAAATAACGAACGTGTTTGAGTTGTCCAACACGAAAGTTGCAACTGCAAAGACTTCCAATTTTTGAAAAGCGAAAATTATTGCAAACTGTTACACTCATTTTCTCAGTTTCATGGAAACACAAATGGGACAGATGTGTGGCCATGGGTAGTGAAGCAGGTCACTTGCTTAAAGCTGTAGCAAAGATTGGAATAAGCTAGAGCAATTATCAACGCGTGCCGTACCGTGGGAATTGAAGTCTTCTCGATGCCGGGAGGAGACATCCCTAGGTCTAGGCCCAACAAGTCATGCACTAAGTTCTGTGGTTAAAATGTCACATGAGATTGGTCCTAGGAAGCGCTAGAAACTCGTTGTTTGGTCTCAATTGTCTAAGACCAAAAGTTGTTTGCTTCCGTTTTGTATCCAAGCTTCCTCGCGCTGCTATATTTACCGGCCTCCCAAGATAAAAAATTAAGCCATTACAAAGAGTATACCTATAGTTTTTAGGAAACAGTTAAAGATGTCACTACATGGAGATCGTCAGAGTATCTCTCTTCGTGAGTCAAGGTCATGATTTATCGTAGTAATTGACGTAGCCCCTTTTGATATTTCTGCACGAGACATGATATTAGATCATATGGGCTTTCCCCACAATAGGCACATTTTTCAGCATTCCCAAATGCAAGAGTCATGATTATCTGCGCTGTTGTCACACCGAGCATTATTGCTACAATTACCCATTCGTTGTATTAAGTGCAATGCATGACGTGCAGTATAAACAACAGAAGAGGTCGATGATAATCCTTGCCGAAAAAGACGCAATTAAACGCAAAGCAGTCCCGCCAAAAGTCACCCGATACTAGTTTGAAGACACACAATTTTGTCCCATTAAGTACGATTGCTGTTCAAAATCTTCACTCACCTTGGAGCATTGTATTTGCACAGGCAGCCATAGCGTGATGTTGATTCCCGTCAAGCACGCCAGCCTTAGGAGAACGTGAAAGTCTTGATCTGAACTAAGTGAGGATAAGTCATAAAATAACTTGAGATAAGTGTCCCATTACCATGTACACACTAAATTATTATTTGAAGGTCGAACTGAAAAAGAATTTCAAAGTAAATACCGATGGGGAGCAAAACTGAGACATCGCCAAGGGCACCGGAAGACCACATTACAGCTCTGGCTACCGGAGCCACGTTCTTGAAGTTTGTGTAGGAGTTTTCGTCAATCTCATTTGTTCACATGTTCGCCATGAGATGGCACTTCACACATCTACAACATTTTCGCCCGAAGAAGTTATGGAACTTGTTACGAAGTAGTGTCTAAGTCAATTTTGCACAGGCCTCCACCACGCATGGAAACCTATATCCACAATGACAATTTACTCTGCGCCTCCTAACCAGCGAAATTTAGGATTACAAATCTGGGGCAATTTCAGATTAGGACATAAGTCACAATGAGAATTTCTTTTTGGGGTTTTTCTCTTCTGTTCATTACTCGGTCATTTCAGCATTTACTACCCAACTCTGCATAATATTCTAGTAAAAATATGTGCAGGAAAACAGCATAATAATCGAAAGAGAAAGTAAAGAGGGGGTTTCAAAGTCACGACCTAATTCAAATTTTCTCCAAAAATATTCTGAAGTGACGTTCCCCTCGATATCAAAGCAAGCCAATTTTACTGTGCAAAAATTCACACCTTGCCTGTACCTAAAACTCGTTCGTATGTTTACAAACAGGTCCACCACCAAAACATCCGTATCTGCTATGCTGGGTCATTTTCCAGCACATTTTCTATACTACACATGGCCTGCTACAACCACGTTTGAATCCATACCGGAGTGGGTGTGTGTGCGTACTTTTGTATATCAGCGCCCGCGACGGTATCCAAGGAGAAGAAAAACTTTGTTATTTGCATGGTGGCGGTGGTGGTGTTCGGAAAAATCGATAACATTTTCTTTGCAAACAGCTCATCCCACATCACTCTCGTCGCTCTTTCTCTTTCAAACGTTAACAGTTTCGTATACTACTGTTCGAAATGAATTCTAACAACGCTTTTGTTTGCATTTTCTTCTTTTCAGAAATCAGTCAGCGGGAAAATGACAGCTTCAAGGATGACCTAATCTGGTACCTGCAACAACGGATTTTCGGTCAACAAAGCATACCGTGTCCCAGGTCAACCCAGGAAATCACAGGAATCCCATTTTTTCGGCCATCCTGTTTTGTTAGACGCTGAGATTTTCGTTCTCATCCGGCTGAGAAAAGTGTGATTAGAAGACAAGGTGTGTGAGAAAGAGAAACACCGCACGAAAGAGAAGAATTTCAAACGTCGCAATTTCAGTGCAATCAGTCAGTGTGTTGTGGTGGTATGCAAACTAATGGCGGTGGCGGCGGCGACGAGGGTGGTCTCGATGATTCTAGTTTCGAAACAGTTCTACTGGCAAGAGGAAGCGAACTGAACCGGAGAGTCGGTCAATCGGCAGCGAAGTGAGAGAAGAGTGCATTTGTGCAATTGCGCATAGTGCACCCCATCATCATCATCGTCATCATCACAATCATCAACATCAGCTCGTTCGTAGAGGCCAGGTCGGTGTCGGTATTGAACTGAACTATTACCAGCTACTAGACCGTCGAGCGAACGTCGGTCGGTGCATCATCAGTGTTGGGGACGGGGGTTTTTCACACCCTCCCGCAGCGCGCAGTATAGAGCAGCCAAAATGCTCTCCTATATGCTACCAGTTGAGGAAAAATCGCCCTCAGTGACGGCGGCCAGTGCTGCTGCTGCGGCGCGAAATTTGAGCTTGAATCTGAATAATACCACCACGAGTGTCGGTTCCCCAGGGACGGTCCTGTATCCAGAAGGTTCCAAGTCGGGGAAAGATTCGTCGAACAATCGATCTGGATCCGGGCCGAGCACCGGAAAAGTGATCAAATCGGCTATCAAAACAAATCACCGCTATCACCTGGTTTCGTCATCATCCGGGTCAGCAGGTTCGGTGGAGGACAGTACTGATGGTGGTGGTAGGAAAAAGTTTGGAAAGCGCATAGGTGACAGTGCGGCAGTGGCCCGACCCAGCCATCATAATGGGTCGGAAGATCTGAGTGATGAACACACCAGTCTGCTTGGTGGAGGCGGCGGTGGTTCAAAAAGTGTGAAAAGTGATAAAAATTTCAACAATCTCATCCTGGTCAACGGGAACGTGAATGGGAAGCTTGCGAGTGTGCTGAAGAATTCCTCGCTGAAGAATGGTGGTAGTGGTATTGGCGGTGGAGGGTTAGTTGGCAACGGGGCAACTGGTAGTGTCGGTGCTAACGGGGTTGACCATGGAGGACCACTCAAAGTGGCGATCGGGGCTACCAGTCACGGTCACAGCCACAATGGCTACAGTGCGGTGAACAATTGTGAAGATGATGACGACGACGACGGTGACAACGTCGAAGAAGACGCCAGTGGTGAGCAAGCTCACGAAGGATTCGATTTGGTCGCGAGCAATAATCGCAAAAATACCAACCAAACGATCAACAACAACGGCGGCAAAATGAGTGCCAGTGCTAGTGTGACCCGGAATCTGAACGGAATTAACGGTAATCAGCAACAGCAGTCGCAATCGTCGGTGGAAACGCCGAGCAGTGGCATCATCGTGGATACCAGTGATGCCGATTCGGAACAGACCGGTGGTGCTGGCGGTGCTGGGTCCGCTGACGGTTCCGGCGGTAAGAAGGTCAAGATGAACAAGCTCGGCGGAAGCAAGAATGTGACGCTGAAGAGGTGAGTCCTTGATTTGATCACTTGTTTTTTTTTCTCTACTGCGAATGTGCGGTTGGACAGTTGCCAGGGGTGCTTTTAATCGATTGCACGGTGCATCACTGCGAAATGGCTAGGAGATGTGTTTCGCGCACTGCTGATTTGAAGGGCTTCATTATAAAAAAGCAAATGTGCGGGAAATTATTTGCATAGACTTGTGATGCACGAAAAAATGTTTGACTTGCAAAAATCAGAACGGCAAAATGTCTGTTCGACATTGAATTTTAATCGGTCGATATGAGTTGTGGTCGGAGGATTTTTTTTTTAGTTTTAGGACAGAAATGACGTTCACTTGTGTTCAATCATGAGGGACAAGCGTTTAATGTCCTAAATGGAAAAAATACAAAGAATTTGCGTGTGATTTGAACCTGATAAGCGACAACTTCAGTGTCTGGTGTCGCTTGAAAGAATAGCTCTTTTTAATCTCTAAAAGTACAACTCCTTTTGAATCTCCTCGCGTCAAACAAATATTACTAAAATCGTGGACGTTTGGATCTATATAAGAAGTGCTTCAGTGAATCCATTTTCAGGAGGATTATCCTGCACTGCATTGTAGAACTGTGATCGAATTGGTGAGCTCTTCTGATAACTTAACCATCGGAGGATACGAGGAAGAATTAGTCTATTTCACTAACTTAAGGGAGAATTTTTTTCAGAAAATTCTGAAATTTTTAAAGCTTTAAAAACCTGATCCACGATGCCGAAGAATTTCACTAGTTCAACATCAAGTAGTTTCTCCAGTTAAAAAGTAGAAAAGCTTGGGATTTTGTATATTCCAGAAAGTTTTGGGAACCCCATGTCTGATTTCCGGAACCACTTGTTTTACTTCTATACCTACACTCCCTTATGCTGTTATTTTTGGAGGTCTTTGACAGTTTTTACCTTTATAAAATGGCTTACAAGGATAAAGCTTCTTCTTTGACCACGCCGTTTATCTCAACTTCATTTGCGGGTACGTACACGCAGTAAATTATTGTACAAGACCCGTTATTAATAAACGTGTCTAACTACGTGTCCGCTACTTTCTAGCCGTGACCTTATAATCTCTAGATTGTGATTTGCTTTTATTTTCGTGCTGTTGACTGTTGCTTTAGAAGTAGGAGATATAGTCATTGATAGTTCAGTATTCGCTAACGAATGAACAGCTGGTTGGTGGTTTAGTTTAAAGGAATTGATGTAACAAATGTTGCCTCCTGTTTACATTCGGTTGTAGTTTTTCTTTAATTGCTTCCACGATTGTGCACGGTTGCAGTTTGGTGACAGAATTAGCACATGGCAATTTGAACTGCATACGTGCGTAGCCTTTTCTGAGCGTAAGAAATCTCTTCTGAAGGACGTTTTTATGATGTTCTCTGCCAGTTCATCCATTTTATTTAAGAAAAAACAACATAAATTAATGCGAAACTGTATCTTCATCACAGAGCTTGCCACTGCCTGTAAAGATTTTCCTTAGCGGCGATTAAACATTTGCTACCATCACTACAGCTTGTGGATCGTTCAATCTGTTCTCTCCCTCACTACTGTATACTTACGATATTGTTTTCGTTGTTACTGTTTCAGGTTTCCTTGTCATGTTTTAGGCGCCTTTTCTGTTCATTACTTCGCTGCATGTGCTGGTTGTTGGTTTCGAGATACTAGGCGCAGCAATTATTGATTGAGCGGCTATCTGTGGTTTAGCAGGCTGTTTGTTAGTTTTGATTGTAAGAATAAGTTTTCGTTGCCTACTTCGACGCATTGTTTTCCGCGGTGGATCACCTGGTTACAGAACTGGCACGCAGAGTTCTGACCAGGGTATGTCATCAGCTTTGTTTGATTATAGGTGTCACTTTCTCTAGATGGGTGGGTGAATTGAAAAAAGTTTTTTCTAAGTGTCACTTTGAGTTAACCCTCCGGAAGTCGCGTAAATGGCCCACTGAACAAGCAGCCGCTGGTGCGCTAAGACGATTTCGCTAGATTTTCAGAGCTGCGTGCACTCAGTGCAGTAGCGCTACTTCCGGAAGTTTAATGGAAACTTTAGCCCAGTTTCAAGAAGTTCTACAAACATCTTCCCAATATTTCGCTGATTTTTTTAAGATTCGTAGAATATCGTAGTTTTTCCAAATTTTTGAGCTCGCCGTACTTCGCTGGGATTTGCAGATTTTTCCTAACATTTGACCTTTACTCACAGCTGAACTCCACAGAAGTTTGTAGACCACTTTTAGAAGTTCATAGATCCTTCCCGAAACTTTCATGAATTCCCTGAAGATTGGGTCGTAAAACATCCTTATAGCGTACACAACCTCCCCGAAAAACGCTGTGCTTTCCTAATACTTATGAACCTTTCTTGCACTACTTACGTGATGTTTTAGGGCATCCTTTGTATACGCAGAAAAATTTGTGAAACTATGTTATAGCGCTCAGAACCTCTCTGAACATCGCATTTGTTCTTTAAAAATTCAGAACTTTCTTACTGTTGGATGAACTGCTCCGCCAATGTCGAAATTGTAGCAGTTTCGTAAAACTATCCTTACGTGCAACAATATTCGCAAAAAAATACTTGCATTTTGCTGAATTTCCCTAATGGATGTCCAACAAGAATTGTCATAAACGATTCTGATTCTACGTTCGAAGTCCTACCCCTTGAACTCGGTTGGACCGCTTTTGAACCATTTTCCGACCCAGAAATAAAGCGCTAAGCTTACTAAAACTGTAAACGCAATTTCAAAAATCCGCTAAGATGATTTAAAGCAAGCAAATGCCATTGCTGGCGATAAGATCCTTACAACGGAGTTCCGCGTGTACCTACCCGCACACAAGGTAGAGATACATGGTGTTGTCACCGATTCGAGTTTCATATGCATTCGTCCAGTCAGACTTGCATCGGGTGAATTTCGCTTGTTCTACTGTGCCTGATTACGTCCTTTTCGACAAGGTGCGTTTGCCTGTTCGGAACAATAACATAACCTTGAGTTTTACCTACCTGTACTTATCTATGTATGGAGAACCTAAAATCCGGATGCGCCATTGCATTACTGCAGAGCAGTTACGTATCAAATGATATGAAATTCCGAAATCGGATTCCCAAAGATCACACGAATAATGCTCAGCATACTGAATAGTAACCAAGTGATAATTGAGTTTGCAAGTCGAGTACCCTGACTAAAATACTGCAATGTTGTTTGGAAAAATGCTCCAATTTTTTTGACATTTTCGAACATCGCTCTATTCGTAAAGTGTTTACGGTGAAGTGTACGCGGTAGCAACTTGGTATTTTTCTCAAGTAAACTAAAAAAGCGCCGAGACATCAGTTTCTAAATTTAGTTGAGCTGAATTCAGTGTGAATAGGACCCGAATGTAAACTCAGCATTGTATATTTATGAGGTTTTAACCTTATTGTCATTGACCTCTTTATCGGGTTAGAAAATTTTTGGTTCGCGCACGGCCGAAATAAGCATTGTCATATTTTGTTTTTTTCGTGATCTGTGCACATGCATGTGGCAATACTAGCACGTTTTAAGATGACTCAACCTCCGACTCTAAATCTTGCTAATTCCCTTGATTAATTCAAATTTATTGTTATAGAGGCTTGCAAGTACCCCATAATGTAAAAAAGTTCAAATCTATTTAGATGCACAATACAGTTTCATGAAACTTTGTTGAAGACACTTAATTAAGAACATGTCAGAAAGTTAAAAAATACCTTTGACCGTCTTTTTGGAACTTATCGGAACTTATCGGAAATAGGTGTGAATAAATCGTGTAGTGGTCCCTCTATTTTGTCACCTTTTAAGTAAACGGGAATCCTGATTCTAACAATGTCAAAACCGGTCAAAACAGAACGGAACAATTGCGCTTGAGGAAAGGCAACAGGTACTCCTGCACATACATTTCCTGGTGGATGGCCCCGGTTGCGATGCAAATGTGGCTCTTTAATCCACAGGAACAGATGACCGGCCATACGATATATTTCTTTGCAATCTTTAACAACTGCCAACCTTCCTCTTCCAGTCGACGTATAATATTCTTATCCAGGATGCTGTTTGAAGCGTGCCTTAGCATTGATTTCGTCATCCTGTTCCACGCAATCAAATTTTGTTAGCAACTACCGATATAGCCTCCACGTTCAGTCTCTGGCCTTGTCTTGCTTATCGTTACGATTTGGAGTCACCACCTTCTTGTAAGTCGATAGTTCGACTGGTTTTTTGGTTCCCACCCAACTTGCTTGCGACATCTCGGACAGAGATGCACTAGCGAAATTCGGCTTTGTTGCTCCTCTTGCTTCGATGCCATTTTCACAACTAAACAGCAAATGTCACAAACTAACGAACAGCGTGAAGTTGAGATCGTCCAATTTTTTGTTCGTAACAACCTTTAGATAGCTGCCAACTATATAATCTAATGGCTGAGTGGTTTAGAAATAAAATTTAAAAATCGTGTCTTTTTAACGTAGGCCGCCCTGTCATTTAGGGTCTGTCGAGCAATTTAAAATCAGAACCCAAGTAGTGAGGAAACCCGCACTTACAATTGCGAATGAGTCATTGTCTCTTTTCGCAGTTCCTCTTGACCTGTCTTACGTGTCGGAGAAAGGTTAACCGTAACTTCAGGGATCTTGTAAGTTGAATTTTGATTTCTAGGATTTGTCAAAATGTGAATTTATGATTTTCCAATAGACGAGGTTCGGCTTACAACTAGAAAGGGAGGGGTTTATTGAAATTTTGCCCATGTCCGGACGAAAAGTAATTGAATGACCTTACAAATTTCTCTCTCGAAAACGAAGACGCACAGTTGAAGGGCGGGATAAAGCGGAAATGCACCTCTCCCATTAGCCAGCTCTAGTTGATCAAATATTGCATTTTCGTCGATTTGAAGAGAGAACCGGCTCTTCTTCTCTTGCGCCCTCCCCTAGGTTGATAGGTTTGACGATATTGTAAGCATCATTAAGCATATTTCGTGCATCACTGTTAAAGGCCTCTGACAGACCACTGCTTTAAGATGGTTATTGCATCACGCGCCTCGATAGTGGTGCATCGAGGGGACCGAGAGGGCTTTTTGGTTTTTTTATACTCTGCACTTGCCTAAACTTACAATCAATCATTAGCCTGTGTCCGCTGGCGTGGTCGACTGGTGTTTGCAGACATTGTTCCACAGCTTAATGACGGTGTTGATGGACACGGCTCGCAGTGGGGGTCATTGTGTGTCGATTTATCGGTCGGCTTCGTCACCGTGCACAGGTTAATTAATTAAATAAGTGTAAAAGTAGAAGACTATTAGTGTTAGTGCAATAAAAATTAAAGTTTTTAGTACTAGTGGATGCAGAAGTGGCGTATATGATAGAATGGTGGGTAATCCTTCCTTGGTCACTTTTCCCTGTGTTAGATTCACGCATTCGATTCGACTCGTTCGGGAAGATCGGATAGGATAAATTGAGGTACAATTGGTCTACCGACGCACGTGAATCATCAATTCCCCGGTCAGCCTTGCATGTTAAAATTCTAACAGAATTCAATTGTCGTTAATGGTAAATAAATATCATTTTCTGGGATTTAGGCGACTTCAAGAAGTTTGATTGCACGTAACATGCGTGTTATTCTACTTCATTAGTCTGTTTTTTTGTTGTATTTCTAGTAGTTTGCTTTTCCAATGTACCAAAAATAGCATCAATCAATTTATACGCTTCTACTTACTCCCTTTGCCTTTTTTATCTTTGTTCGGCATGTCATGTTTTCTTCTATATCTATATCTTAAATAAGATTCACACTAACACAATCAATTGCATATTCTCTCATATACACTCACAATCTCTCTCGTTCAAAATAAACAAACGCTCGTGGCCTTCACAATAACACACTTCTGGTGACAAACGCGAACACGTAATTGCAATTATCCACACATACGTACGCACGCGATCTCGCCAACATTGAAACATCCCGATAATTGAATGAATGGTTTTAGCACCTATAAATTTAGAAGAGCAGTCTCAAACATAAACTCACCGCTTGCGCGATTATGAATCAGTCACGTCCGGATGTCTCTTCCCTCGATCCTAGCAGCCTAGACTCATGCCTTCAGTTGGACCATTCATAAAAATGACGTTCATATTCGTTAAACAACGCGTTCCATGGCTGCATGGCCGGTAACGTTTGATGATATGGGGGAACTCTCCTCTGGTATCTGAACCGTACACCGAAAATAAGTATCAGATTCACGGTCTGCACACGATCAATCAAAAATATACGCGAATATGTGATAAAATCGATTTTATACACGCGAAGTCTTATACATGCGACAAACACGTTAACATGTAAATGCTTGAGCTCTTCGCGACTATCCACGGCACCTACACCCGCGATCTTGCAAACATGATAACATCCCGGTGATAAGGTGAACGTTTTAGTACTTACGAAGATTCAAATGCGAACCTACAAACGTCCATGTTTGTGCGATCATGAATCGGTCACGTCCGGTAATCATTACCCTCCGTCCTATCAACTTAGGCCCATACATTCAGTTGAACCAATCACAAAATAAAGCTCATATCCACTGTGTAGACTACACCTTCCATGGCGACGTGACCGGGAAATCTAGTGATATGGAAGATCTCACTTTCCTCTAGCATCTGAACCGTACACCGAAAATTAATTATCAGATTCACGGTCCACGCACGATCATCCAAGAACACGCGTGAATATGCGAATGGACACACGGTTATAAAATCGAATTTATAGACGCAAAGTTAGACACACGTCGGCACACGCGACATACAATCGCCAACGCGATCGAACATGTCAACGTACAAACGCTCGAGCCTTTCGCGATAATACACGCGATCGTGAAGTCGCTATCCTCGCACATATCCGAGCCGTACAATAAATATCACATTCAGAATCACGACCCGCTGCAATTGGCCTTGAGCAGTGTTTTAGTGGGTTACATTTCCAGTCTCGTCTGCAATTGTAGTGTGGGATTCTGACGGGGAGCCCTTCCGAGACCCTAGCTCCAGTAGGAAAGCTCTCGAAACAATCGGTTTTTCTCTTGCCGTTTACAGCGTTGACTATCTTCTAAAATTCGGTCGTCGGATCGCTTGAACGAGATTGCACCTAGAAAATTGGCCCCAGCTTTTCCTCTTAGCTTTCTCGATCATTTTGCTGACCTGAACTAGGCCTATCTCATCTATGGAGACGGTTGATGATGGGAGTTGTTCTCTAACGGGATATTGTATTTCTTTGACAACAAAACATTACTTACTTTCAAGTTGACTTGTTTTTTCCTTTTTTGCCATTTTTCCACACCCAACCATAATCACACCCACGTCGCACTAATCAATGGCGGATGGTTTTTCTGTCTTCTCTGCAGTTCATCACGAAAAACAACCTCTCTAACTATTGAAAGCCAGTGTGGCTGACTTTTTCTATCTAGAGACAAAAGGTTAAAACAATGCAAATTTGTCTCTTACTCTCTATACCTCGAATTTCCCCCCGCCAAAGTAATTCCGCTTGCCAACTGTCACTCCTTTTTGCTGCTCCTAATAGCTCTGACAACGACGACGACGACAACGATTCTGATGGACTGATTGACTTGACAGAGCCCGAAGGAAATGATGCTCATCATCATCATCATCATCACCATGGTTGTCGCTATCGCTTGCCAGTATAGAGTCGACTTGTACCTACTGGTTGGTCACAGTAGGCGTAGCTGGATTTTTCAGAGGGGTAATATTTTGACGTTTATCAATATTAATTTTTTTAATTCAATTCATAAGTGTTGAGAGGTTTTAATTCAAGAAAAGTGAAAAAGTTTTCCTAGCTCGTTAAAAATGTGTCGAACGTCAAGACTACAAAGTACTTCAAAAGCTACGATCGAAACTCCTACCTCCCCCTTATTAACAAACCCGAAGTAAGTGCGCACAATTTTGCATCAATCATAATGCATCAGAAAAAAAGTGCAATGAGCTGTGGTGTACTGCAACTCTGTGCTAGCTCTGCTGACGTGGGTTGAAACTGCTCTGGGACCAAATCGCGCATCAAATCCAACCGGAGGAGGCCGACCAGGAAAGAAGTCACTCAAGAAGGTACTCTCGTCTAACCGGCGGGCGAGACGTGTTACGGGAATAAATAAAAAAAAGTCATCATCATTGGCAAAAATGAGAGCAAGTCACTTACTTTTATGATTAAATGGTTGATGTTAATTAATGTTAGAGGAGAAAATGATGCTGAACCGGCGGCGGCGACAACGACGACTTGTTCGGTCGGTTGATGTCATACACTACTCTACACACATCAGGGATCATAAATTTAGAGCCGGTGGGAAAAATTATCCCGTACAAGTATCGAACCAAACGAGAAAGTCAATTTCTCGAGTGCTAGTTTTGTGAACTGTAAACATTCGAATGGAGAAGCAGGGAGGGATCATATGAATACAAATATGCATTTTTAAACTCGCAGACTTTATCGCCAGGTTTTATTTCGACCTCGTTTCTGCGGGGCGGCGTCGTCGTCACCGCGTAATTTGCATATATCGTAAATATTGTCGCATTGTGTCAAGTGGAACAAGTGTTTTGAATTAGCCTCTTTCCTTTCGACGGCGAGAATTTGTAAATGAGACTCGTAATCTATTCAATTCAGACCTTGACCTGGTGGGTGCAAAACTTGTAGTTATTATTTTCTTAATAATTGTAATAACGGTGTGATAGCAGTGCGAGTAAGGGCGCTTTAACCTAGGCTTATTAGCCAGGGCAAGGTGTAAATGCCTTTGTCCCATCCCAAAGGACCAAAGGAGTGACATTAACCTTCTTAGCAAAGTCACTCCCAACGATTCATCATATCCCCTTAAAACTGAAACGGTCGGTACGGTTGTTCTCGTTTCTTCCTCCTTCAAGATTCAAAAGTATTCGTTAGTTAGATTATTAATTAAATGAATAATTTAATTGCCGTATAATTTTGAAACATCTTTAAACACAAACTCTGCACAGTAGGCCTGGCCGTTTTAATATTTGCGACATATGAAAATATGCTTCAAATATTAATATTGACAAGAAAAACACTACAGAATAACTGCAGTTACTTAATTTTCAATTTCCCAAATTCAATTTTAATATATCTACCTTCTAGGTTATATTTTTCTTTTCACATTAAAAATATCCAACTTCAAGCAGGCCACGACTTGCCGGTTGGAGAGAAAAAAAACACTAATACATTCCGATCCTACCCGGTCACAGCGCAGCAACTACATCTGACCTAATTTAAAACTCAATTGTTCAACTAGCTGGAAATTGGCAGATGATCCTCTCGTCAACCAAACCCTCCTACTACCGTCCCACCGTAGCGTCATCTACCCGCACCGAATCGCAGTCGGCGGACGCAGATGTTCCCGTTTATGCAGTTTATATCAACACACCGACAACATCAACAAGCAACAAGAATTAACCCAACCCCATCGAAGCAACCCGAACCGAGAAAACTGCTCGATTAGTGCAGCCAATAGAAACGTTCCTTCTTCGTTTCTTTCGGTTTGTTTTATTTATGCATGGCATGCAGATGAAGAAATAATAACCTAGAAAATGGATCCTGGCCGTCCGTCCATTCCGATCGATGATGATCACGACGTGCGATGGCCGGCGGTGTGGTACCGACCGGTGATGGTGATGATGATGATGATACTGATAATGGAGTAAACATGCATCAGGGATTGACGCAAAACGATCGTTCGATTCGTCGAGGAGATGAGGAAGGTTAGCAAGGAACCGGGGATGGCGTCCCATTTTCACCTATTTGCGCATCGTGGGCCGCATCTGTAAACACGCTCGGTATTGGGATAAAAAAAATCAGGCAGTTTCGTTCAAGTTCAGGGTGATCTTGAATCTCGATTCCAATGGGGAAGGGAAAAAACGAAGTGCAGCTGAATTAATGGCGATTTGTCGATTTGTGCTGACGTTGTTCAAAGGTAGTAGTACCACCGCCACCACTACATCTACTGACCACCCCCTGGGTATGGCGACATCCCAGAAAGAACATATGATTATCCCACTGGCAACGGTGATCGTACCCTGCCTGCAAAGCGAGAATCATACACAACGGCAGCTGATCACACCAACAGCGGGGAAATTAAATAGATCAAATGTTTTGGGGTGATCAGCTGCCGTTGTGTGTGTGTGCTTTGCAGGCAGGATACGATCACCGTCGCCGGTGGGATAATCATATGTTCTTACTGGGATGTCGCCATACCCAGGGTTAGTGAATTGGGCCGGAGTCTCAAAGGTTGCGAGTTCGAGTCTCGCCTGTGGGGGGAATTTTTTTCACATGATTGCTTAGCTTCACTCACCATTTCCGATCGTTTTCCCCCGTTGGATACCACCAGTCCTAGTTTTCACTGATTTTTGGAAACCGGAAGCCGCCTTCTTGGTTTTCAAAATGGCGTCAATAATCAATTTCCGTCTTCTGCTGACCATCCCCTTTCAAATGACACCCATATTGATGACGGTTTTGGTTTTCGCTGTTTCTTTGGAACAGGAACCCGCCATTTTGGTTTTCGAATTGATATAAAAAAAAACAATTTCCGGGAATTTGCTGACCACCAACGCTTTACAATGACACCATTATTGATGGTGGTTTGCACTGCTTCGGGATAACTGGAATCTGCCATCTTGGTTTTGAAAATGGCGTTAAAAATCAATTTCTGTCTTCTATTGACCACTCTCTTTCGAATGACAGCCATATTGAGGATACTTTTCATTGTTTTGTGGTAACCGGAAATCGCCATCTTGGTTTTTAAAATGGCGTCAATTATCAATTTCTGGCTTTTGCTGACCATCCTCTTTCAAATAACACCCATATTGATGGTGATTTTCACTGTTTTGTGGTAACCGGAAGCCTCCATCTTGGTTTTCAAAATGGCGTCAAATGTCCATCCGTCCGGTACCGGAATGGCCATAGCTTGAGGGAGCTGTAGAACCGTATGATTGAAAGAACTTCGTATTTCGTACAAAGCTGTGAACCCAAATTGCTGGAATGATAAAAAATATATACATTTTTTAGGTTCTCCCGGAACAGTTCTCCGGTGGCCAAGATTGGTCCAATTCATGTCTATTGTAAAGGATCAATGGGAAATAGTCATATGTAGCACATTTCAAAACACAATTACTTAAATTTATGGGATGCTTCTTCAAAACTCGTCCTTCACCCCACTGGAATGCCGGATATACCCCACGGGAATTCGGATTAATTCCGAAACCGGTCTACGGATTTGAACGCTACTCGATACATAGAAACTGGACTAAATTCCAGATCTTAGAAAGTCAGTTCCATCCAATTCGGTCAAAAATTGACGAAATGAGAGAAAAATTTAAACAAAATTCTCAGAAAAATTTTAACCTGGTACTGTATAGGTTAAAAAGCGAAAGAAAATGTGATAATGAAGACTGTCGATTTCTGGTCCCTTGCTCAGGTTTTTTTCTTATTTTCAATTATTTTATTTAATTCGGTGTTTTATCCATTAACCTCTTTTTTCCATGAATTTCCAGTTTCAAACTTTTACCGTTTTTCGTAGTTTTCTCTCTTCTATTTTTCAATTGTTTATTGTTAAATTCGTTTCTTTTTTCCACTATCCATTTTTCCCAGTTTTTCAATTTTACTATTGAAAATTACAGCAATTGTCTTAGTACATCCGTAAAATGATTGAATTGAACCATTGACCCATTCAAATACTCCACAAAAATAGCTCCAGTACATTCCAAAGAAGTTCTAGTGCTCCCCTACTCCAACTTACTTCAAGCACCATCTCAATTCATTCTACCACACCAATATGTAGACCTATTCTAAAACCTTTCTAATGAACAAAAATGCTCATGATACATGAGATCATGATACACACTTTCAACATTTAATACACCCAAAAATAATTCTAGTACGCAATTAAAAATATAACCTAGTACGCAAATTAAAATGTCGCTAAAACGATTCTAGCGCTCAGCAAAATGACTTCTAGTACTCCTACAACCATTGTAGCACATCTTTACGTCAATTGTAGTACCCGTTCGAACATTTTAGTACGCATTCTCAAACAATAAGAGCAACCTCTAGATCGTGCTAGTACTACTTCACTAAAATGCTAGCGCGTCTGAATGATATTTCTGGTGCTTTTCTACCATGATTCAAATTGTTAGTATCCTACATCTATTCTAGTATATGTCTAAAACTTTATGACCATCCTCCAAAAACCCTATTACTTACCCTAAAGTAATTCTAGTACCTCTAAACCTACTTTACGCCCCTTCCCTTAAATTCTAATACGCAAAATTTCTGGAACGCCCCTATAAAACATCTAGTACTCTTCTGAAATTATTCAAGAGCGCGTGAAAAAAGATTCTAGTACTTCATTTTAGGAATCCAGAGCTTCGAAATACCATTTTAGTGATTATCAAAGCTACCCAAGCTATTATCATTCTAATATTATTCTGGTTCCCATAGAAAGCATTCTAGTACACCTATCGATGAAACAATTCTAGTTAACCTTTAAAATTACTCTAGTACATTTCCAAAACATTCTAGTACCCCTCTAAAATTATCATTTTGCTCATAACAAATGCTAGAACATCCCTACAAGATTCTAGAACACCTTTAAAATCATATATTAAAAATAGAAAATCTCTACAAATATACCTCTAGCTATCCACAAAACAATTCTACTACCCTTGAGACCGTTCAACCAGAAGCTAATCGAGACTTAACCCGTACAGTATGGTTTTTTTTTTTTTAGTTTTTCGATTTCTCCTCGTCAGTAACTAACACCAACTTAATGCTGGTTAGATTAATCCAAAATAGCACCAAAGCGTATCCAGTTAGACTCTCAAATCCAAAAAGTCACACGTCTTGTGTGAACGCTAAACAATTGGCTAGTTGGCGTCTGGACCATACTTTTTTGATAGGCTTTGTGTCCTCACGCAAAACAAATTTGGCCTTGTCCAACAATTTTTTCTGTTTGGGAATTTTTGCATAATTGAGACTATCAGCTCACGGGGAATCGGTCAGAAGTCTATGGTTCGCTGTGTACTAGGTCTTTTGAAGTAGTAGAAAAAACCTCTAAGTATCCTTGATTATCAGCGCATTTTCTGTTCTCTAGGACTACATAAGTTAGTACCTCTCTAGGGCCACGGCAAACTCGCGAGTCCGTCGTCCCAATTTGGCGGCATGACATTTTTAGCTTGAGAGATGAGCGCGTAGGACTTTGGAATAGTAATCCGTATGAGGTCAAAGTTAAGAGCGATACCCGATGGGCCAAAATAGTCACTAGTCGGCATTCCAATGACCCTATTACCACGGAAATAACAGCCCCATACTCGTACAACCAATTTCTCAGTTCAGCTGCTCAGATTCACAGCACGTGGCACATATCGAGACTGGCAACGAGCACCGACGGCCAACACCATACACCACGTCTCAGCGGGGATGGCGGGCGACAACCAACGATGAATGTAACAGGAGTTTTGTGCGATTAGAATGATGACCTACTGGAATGTAGCAAAATTTTTGATTGTCGCTTTTCAAAGTTATGGGTGATACCAGATATTGCAACAAAAAAACTATGAATGAATCTAGTAGCTTTAGGCTATCACCGAAATATCAGGCCCATACGCGTACGACCAGTGCCTTGGGTTCCCAGAACAGTGAGTATATTTCAACTGTAAGAGGCAACCAACGAACACTGACGCGCGACACCATACACCATGACTCTGCCGTGAGATGCGGGTTGAAAGGCACCAAACGAAATGCCAACAATTAGTCGGCTTTCGATATTCCTAGAATATTAAAGCCCATGGTTTCTGGATTAAACCCATGTCTATATTTTCATTTGCGAACACTGCCACAATGATTCCAGTTGCTCCTTTTGCATGATGCAGATTCGCTTGAATGTTTGTTTTTAGTTTCGTAACTCTTTATTTGAGTCCCACGGCTTGCGAAGAAACAAAACGTTCCCAGTGTCAGAGATTCGGTTAACACAGTAAGAGCAAGGTCTACGATACTCCGTTCGCGACTGACTGATTTTATCCCAGCCAGCCATTCAGTCCTCGACACAAAGATACACCTTAACTTGGGAACTTCTATTTTGAGTCGTCTCTTACCACCTGTGAGCAGGAACCCAGTGGATCCATTTTTGTCTGAGATACTTCAACTCGCCGGATGCCAACACGACAGGTTCATCCGTACACACCGAAATTTGATGACTGAACCCAGCAAAACTTCAGCGAACTTCTATCAACTGAAAACCCAGCAAAATTCTACCAAACCGCTGCGAAAAAGGTTCGGTGTGTAGAATGAACAGTCCACTGCTTCATTGACTTATAGCAATGCAGGAGAGAATTGGGATTACCTGTTTGGTAGGTTTTTACTACCGCAACAGGTGGTCCTTAGTGCAATTCTTAGCCGGTTGACACTACATGGTTTATCTAGGCTACTCGGAGAAAGAAGCTGATATTGAGCGTCAGTTTCCATAGACGTTTCTCCAAGTGCCATTTGTGACGGATTCCATTTCTTCATATTTCCTCTTGAATAATTCAATGTCAGTAGTACTAGTGCGTGATGCCAAATCGTGTAGGCGAATTTAAGTCTGCACACCACGAAGCTTTTTATCTCTGCTAAACTATTAAACGTTATTAGTACAACATTACGTGTATGATGTAGTTGTACGCGTGACAGTTCCGTAAGCTCAAGCTCTATTTTCACCTTTACTATCTGTTCCACCGTGCGCACTGTATTTTTAAGACGATCGCGATTGTGTTCTCCCGTGATGGGTGCACTTTATTTTGTTTGCTCTTTTCACTTACAGTGCTGTAACGGGATTTTGCTGTAAGTGCACCTCTAGCATCATAATTTCACCCATGGAAACAGGTCTAAAAAACGATTAACCCTAGGACGTTGCACCTGCGTTTTTCACCCTAGAGCGTTGCACTGGGGTACAAATGTACCCCACGCCAATTTTAGCACCTGCTTCCACGAAGGCTATAAGCAAACTAGCTGTACCACCTTTTCCTACTCTTACTAGGAACTCTAAATCTAATTATGGTTAGGGTCCCAGAACGGTAAATGCCTAATTCTCGTCTTCACATGGCTTCAAAAAAGGCGTGGGGTACATTTATGCCCCAGTGCAACGTTCTAGGGCTAAGGAACTCACTTTCTTCTAGAATCTGCACACTCAAAATCAAACACTGAACCTGCGGTCCGCGCGAGCGTTCAAGAACCCACGCAAATATGCGAATAACCACACGGTACTACAATCGAATGTTTTTGCACGAAGTTATATACCCACTAGTACACGCGACATACAAACGCACACGTGATGAAACCTGTTAACATACAAACGCTCGAATCTTTGCGATCTTACATACATGAAACCTCCCCGATGATGAAGCGAGCGTTTTAAAAAATTATGAATTTTTAAACGCGCTCTCAAGCTGGAACATATAAACGCTCGTTTCCACGCGATCATGTTGGTGTTTTTAGTTGGTGACACCTCTCGTCCCGTCTGTAACTGTAGTGAGCGATTCTGATGAGGAACCCTTCCGAGAATTCCAGCTCTGCAGCTTCAGTTTGACCGCCCAAAAAACAATGTCAAATATATTGAAGTGTTTGCATGCTAAGAAAAAAAACTTTTGTCGTAAAAATCAGTTTTTAGTGACTTACAAAAACCCCTTCACCACCGTCCTCCATGCATTTGAGTGTACGATTTGCCAAAACAAAAGCTTCCGTTCAAAGTTATTTATCTTCCTAAATTAAAGTTCGAAATGGTTGAAAATTTCAGACAGTACTTTTCAATCAATTTTTTTCTATGAAACGCACGACAGGCTTTTTTTAAAATTTTATCTAGTCCCTCAAGATTGGTTTAAATATATAGTTTAAAAATATTATTTTAAAATATGTAAGAAGATAAAAATTGAATTGGTCATGAAAATGAAACTTCTGTGTCTGCTTAACAGTTCGAGTACACCCATTAAAACCTTTTAAATGTGTCCCTAAAACATTCTAGTGCACTTCTATCGTTCTATTACATCAATAAAAAAAAATGAACTGTCCTGAAAATTTTCTTGAAAGCAACAATACTAATACAATTCGCCATTAAAAATTCTAGTATCCCTTCTAGAGTTATTTTGGCACACAATATAACAATCAGAACGCCTTTAAAACCGCGTTAGTATGCCCCAAAGTACTCCTTGAACCGCCCCTAACACGCAACTAACATCGCTTTAGTACCTCCCTAAAATCTATAGTATCCACTGAACTTATTCTTATACACCCCTTCAACTTTCCTAGAACTTTCCTCAAATCATTCAAGCTCATCCCATAAAAATGTTTCTACGTCAGTCTACCTTCTAATCATACTCAGGACAGAGAAAACAAGCAGCCCCACTGCTACCAGAAAGGCACACTCGCGAAGCAACTAATGAGTCGCTTTGTCACTCCTGCACTGTAACAAAATATCGTAGGACCTATTTACCAATTGTGGTGCCTAACCATGTGTGTGATGATCCCAATCAAACGACTAGACCGTACTGATTATAGTCAGGACACCACCCATACAGAGTCGTTCGTTTCACGAAACAAGATGCAGCACACCGTCGAATGCGAAATCGTCAACATTCCCCTGTATATGGATGATGATACAATCGAGGTACTGACTACACGATCCAGCAACGTGTACTAATAACTCTTCCCAGGTGTTTCCAAAACGGTGTTTGAGTGATAAGAATGCTTTCGGTCAAATCAATTCTCACCCCCAACTGGCTCTTAGATACAAACGCTCGATCCCTTCGCGATCGTACTATTGCGCAATTAGTGAACACCCACGCCAACTCAGACAGGTATGCATATGGATCGAACGCTAAAACTCCACGCACACACCACCATAGTAGGACTCACAATTAGACTTAGACATACAAAGTCACACGCAATAATTACAGGTATTCATTCGTTTGGCAACCGAGGGAAGTACATCTCAAACTCAGAACTTATCATTTCAATGATGGCCTTAGATCTGCGTTGACTTCGTCCGTCAGATCAAGGATGTATGAAACCCGCTAGCCACCACCCTCGGCTCTAGCTGCCCGTAATAGGATAAAAAAAATCAACGACCACACACCAAATGCTTTTGTAGTAGCCACTGCTCTGCCCCCATGTGCGCGTTGGTCCCAACTGGACTGATTTGCAGTTTTCGGCAAAGTGGTAGATAATAAAATTATATTTCTTATACACACTTAACCGATAGTAGGATAGATTTTTCAAGAATGATTTTTGAACGGATATTCCCGATCTGGACCAAGTTCCGTAGGTTGCAGTCCGTTTATAGAATTGACATGCAACAATCTGATTTTCATACGTAGGCAAGGTTGTCTGAGCGGAAGCCAACTGCCATTTCAATCACACGATCAGGGTGTTGTTGGGTGCGAATTACGCATAAAGTCAGCATGAAAATGTGACTTTTTGCCTCTTTTAATTGTAATTCGTAAATTACATTAATTTCGTTTTAAAGCGTGGAATCTTTTTTGAATTTTATGTAACTCGTTGGATTTTCATGAAACTTCTAAAAAGCTACATTTTTCAAAACTTTTCTAAAACCCCCAGGATGTTTTGCCTCTTTGTAGGACTTACCTGTAGCTTGTAGGATATGCCATCCCAAAAGCTAGCAGTACCCTCGCCATATTCGTTTGACTTCCCCAAGTTTGTAGGACTCTGTTGAAGTTTGAGGTACTTTGTACCGTACTCGTAGAATAACAGAGTTTTTTCTTCTAAATCCCTTGTGTTTCTGGTAGAAATACCGGTCGAGATTGCCGGTCTATTCGCCAGGCAGGAGAGGCAAGTTAACCATACAGGAGCGTTTCCACTTCCTTGGTTAAAGCACCTACCGCTCTCGCTGTGGAGGATACAAAGAACTCTCGTCCGCCTCTATTTACTAACGAAGAAGAGCGAATAAAGTTTGTTTCGGTAGGCAGGTTCCAACAAAGGAACAAAGCTCACCTTCCTGGTTAATTACCATCAGCAATAGCAACCAATTCCAGTGTTCAGTGGAGGACATTGTGGTAAAATAAACGGTAAAAGGAATTTTGTTTGTTTTCCTTTGTTTGTGTGATCGAAAATTCGAAAATCTTGGTGAACGCAACCAGGCCGCCCTGTCACAAAGGGTCCACTGAACAGGCAAAATAGTATCTGCATTGGAGCCAAAGTCCTACAAGTCCAATGTTCGGAAAACATGTCAAAAGTTGAGTTCATAAAAATCTTAATTTCGTAATTATAAAACAATCCGATTGAAGTCATTCAAAATTATTTTGGACATACCTGCCATTAGAAGAATGACGGCCAATTTGTTTCAAACTGTATTCGTCAAATTCTCTGCCAACGAAATCAGTATTTCTACGAGAGGTGAGAGACATTTTTCAATCATGGCAGATAAAGTAGAATGGTACGTATGGTATAGATGTTCTCCGGAAAATTCCGTATATTGTCCACTAAAAGACTAAAATTTCTATTGAATTTTTGTTGTGCGAAGTCTGGTTGAAAATGATGGCCGGGCAGTTGCTTCGCCAATGGGTAGTCACATGCTGACAGAATTGCCACTTAGCAATCTGATTTCGATAGGTAAATAATGTGGTCTGAGCGAGCCTTAATCAAGGATGATTACTTATCATAATTGATGTTTTGAAGTTAATATTATATTATAAATAAGAAGTATTTCCATTCAAAAAATAAACATTTATCAACCGTCAGTATTAATACCAAATGTAGGACACAACGCATCCGGTGCTCCTACTACTTGCGCAATAAATGTAACGTTCCAACAGGTTCCACTTTAGGATCATACACCACACGACACTGTCAAGTGTCATTTACCATCATCACCCTGACTTCTTCAAGAATATTTCAATCTCGCACATTTGTATGCTTTTTTTTCTCGACTCGACTGTTCGAAACAGAAATGCGATGTGGTAAACCATCTCGCCATACCGAAAAACCTGCCTCGCCCTGCCAGTATTTCGTGCGCAGGGAAAGGGTGAATGACACTGTGGTTCTGAAATGCAAAGAATCTCCCGGAATTCGACTGTGGTGCGATTCCATAGCCTGCTATTTTCGGTGTTCATCATACCTCTCGTCTCAGGAATGTGTCTCGAAATGGGAGAATAGTTTCCCCTATAATTAAGATGGTGGTTTTCGTTGGTTTCGTCGCCGAGCAAATGACATTCGCCAGACAGACAGTGTTGTCAGAACTGTCCGATTTGCTTTCCTACCACTTTTCACCGTGCGGTTGTGCGCCGGGAATGCAGTTCAAATCAATCATCCGGATCGGAATTTCCTCCGCTGTTTATGCAAATTTCGAATCTAACACCGTTAATCTTCTTCCATCAAATGTCCGTCTTTGGTTGTCGCTAAACAGCTAACGGTCTGTCTGACAGACCTGCTGATACGGGATGTTTTAATGCTCGGTGTACTTGTCGTACTGATAAAACAACTTTTCGAACGGTGCGCTGCTCACACTTGTAATTAAAACTAATCGCGTGCCACTAGCGGACCAGCTGATCAGACTCTATCTTGCGGGCACTCCATCCGTCCGTCCGTGTTCAACAGTGTCAAATGAACGGGCTGCCGGGTGCAGTTTTTGAAGTGCCTCTCGTCGGAAATGGCCGTTTTACGATTATTACCCCGACACTTTTATTTCGTGAAGAAAAGATTACGATGAACTCTTAATCAAAGCGATGGTGTCTAACATTTGAAAATGTTGTCATCTTTGCTCGAAGTAGGCCCTGGAAAAAAGAAACATTTGTTTTGAGGGTAAATAGACTGACTGACAGGAATGACAACATGCTGCTCGCGGAGACGAATTTAAACTCGATTCGTTGCCCTGCGCAGGTGTACGAATACACTTTCTCCGGTCCGGCGCACGGATGAAGATAGTTATCGAGGTTATGCGCCGCTGTTGTTGTAATGCCGCGCAGCGCCGCCGCTGGTTTGAGGTTAGTTGCGCGCGCAGACAGACGCTGTTGTAATTAAATCAGTGAGATGCGACAAATTAAATGCGCTTTTTTGCTCGTTCGTTCAGATGGCACAGGCCTCCGGCGGATGGATCTTTGATTACGGGGAATATTTATGGTGACAGCAGGAATAGTAGGCCGTTATGTAGTGGGTTGAAATTGTCTGTGCACGCTAAGTTAGAGCGGGTCAGAAACTGAGTATAAATCAAATAAAAAAATGATAGTTTAATTTGATGTGTCAAACTCGATTATTTGAAATTTGTAACATCTAATTTCAATCTACTTTCCAAGTTTCTTTCACGGTGTCATCGAGTGATTCGGGACGTCAAAATCCGGTCGACGAACATTGTATGCGAACAGTGAAAACCTGATTAACTAGAACTTTATCTCCTTTCGAAGGAAATGTTTCGATTTTTTTGTGTTTTTTTCGTTTCAGTCGAGATATCGCAAACTCAAGGGGGAGCTAATTTATGCCATTCCATTATCACACACCCTCTATTTCTGGGTACTGGGTCGGAACCCGAATCAGCAAATATCGGGGTTTCCACACCCCCAAACAAAAATGCACTTCGTTATTAGTGTTGTCTTGTATGATTGTTTGGAACGGAATAACAAATGAGTGGTCTGTTGTGTTTCCAACTGAGTAGTGTTCGTTCGTTTGCTTTCTAGTTAGAAGGGTAGAAGAGGGTGGTTTTAATTAAAACGTCTATCAGCCGGGTTATTTTATAGGGGCGAATTGCTCCCCAATGTTTTGGAAAAGATAAGATTTTCATTTATAAGGAAAAAAGCAGGAATATAGTCGTGTTTCGCTGGTGTAGCCCAACCCTTGTCGAATTATCAAATTAAAGAAAATGTGAAAACTACTAGTGGTGTAAAATGTTTCTGCTCACATCTCTAACTATTATCGGTTTGATTGTCAATCAAAGGTCCAACTAAAAAGCAGTTCATTTGAACAGAACCCCGCCATAGAACAGCTATTTCAGTTTTGAGACATTTTATTTTCTACCAGTTTAAAAATTAAGTAAACAGTTAATCTGTCTTTAAGTTCTTCAAGCGATCATAGATGAAACCATTTTTTTTCTACCACAGGGTGGCAAACATGAACCACATTTAGTGGTCATCTACATCAACGAGACGTACGAAATCACCGATTCGTCAGCTAAGCTCAGATTTTTTTGTGAATTGCGTTCTTTTTGATGAACAGTTTGTTTCTATGGTTTCGAAGGTCTTCGTCTCCTAATCCTACATAGTGAAATAGTGTATTCATCAAAGTTATACTGAATTATGAAATGTTGTATAAAAATATGTTCGACGAACGTAACGCAAACACGTTTTATTCAATATGAAGTTTTAGTTAGTGCATACCGCACACCACTTTTTCGCTTTGTTTTGTTTTCCATTTTCATTCATTCCTCACTCGTTTCTTCTTTGCAATTTTTCTTGCTTCTGTTTCCTTTATATCTTTTCTGAACTCAATTTTTCCTACTTATCAATTTCTTGTTTTTTTCCCTTTTGTGTTTTTATTTTTCCAATTTATTTTATTTGTTGTTTTAGTTTAATTTTAGATGCTCCATCTTTATTTTTATTTCTGCTCTATTTTTCTATTGTACGTTTCTGTTTACCTTTTTGTTTTTTCGTAATTGCATTTTCCTTATTCTTTTTCTTTTGTCCATCCTGCTTTTCAATTTTTCGGTCATATTTTCCTTCTTTCTTGTTCCTATTTACCTTATCTATCCATTTTACTCTAGAATATTAATTTTTATTCCTTTTCTTTTCGCAATCGTTCTTCTTTCCGTTAGCAGTTGTTTTTTTAGTTTTTGATGATATATTCTTATTACTGATTCTACTTTTTTATTGATAGCTTTCTTATGTTTCGCATTTTTTGGTTTTTACTTATTGCTTCCTTGTTATTTTTTTTGTTTTTTTTTTTTCATTTTCTTATTTACTCTCTTTTTGGTCTGCATTTCCGTTGCCTTATTTTTCTTCACATGCCCCTTTTCTGTTTCCTTTGCCCATTCTACTTTTTCTGCCTCTTTCTTTTTTCGTTTGCTCTTTTTGTTTGTTCTTTTACCTTTGTAATTCCTTCGTTGGGCTTTTTTTTACCTTATTTCTTTGCATAATTTGACAGTTTTGTCCTTTTCTTTTTATTTATTCTATCCCTTTATTTTCTCTGTATTATTTAATTTTGCTTTCTTCTTTCCATTTGTTCCCTTTATTTCTCCGGTACCTCTTCAATCGTATCTGGTCTTCTTATTTTGCTACCGTTTTTCGCTTTTCCTTCATATTTTTTTGCCTTTTGCGTTTTATTTTTGTTTTTTTTCCAACTTCAATTTTCAATTTTTGTTTTTTTGCCTTTTATCTTCTTTTTTTTTCTTTTATTGTTTTCCTTTGTTATTATATTTGCATTTTTTTATTTAACCTTTTTCTTTTCCCTTATTCCGCCATACTTTTCTTTCTATTTCACCTTTGGTCTTTTCATTTGTCCTCAATTTTTTTTTCGTTTCATCAAATTGGCCTTTTTACCTTGTTTCCTTTTGAAACATTTTTCATTTTGGATGCTAAATTTTCATTTTTCTTTCTGAATTTTTGTATTCTATTTCCGCATATTTGTCTTTTTACATTTTTATTTCTCTTTTCTTACCTCTTTTTGTTTTTTGTTGCCTTTTCTTACTCTTTTTATAAAATTTTGTTTTCCTTTCTATTTTTGTTTCTTTTTTATGTTCTTTCTTTTTTTTCCTTTTTCAATTTCCTTTTTAATAGGTTTGCTATTTCATTTTTGATCGCATATTTTCCTTTCCTTTTGTCTTTTCAGTTTTTTCCTATTTCTATTTTGACCTGCCATTTTACCTTTTTATTGCTTTTTTATCAACTTTTTTTTTCTTTTACCTTTTTGTTTCTTTAGTTTCTCTTTTCTTGTGTTGTTTCTTTTTCTAATAATTTTTTCATTCTTCTATTTTTCTATTGCATTTTGTTTCGAATTTTCACGTTTTTCTCTCAACTTTCCTTCTCTTTTCTTTCTTTTTGGATCCTCTTCTAGCTTTTTTGTGCTTCTTTTTCTTTTTCATTTCTTTAATGTCTTTTCCATATTTGTTCTTCATCCCACTTGTTTCTTTTTTGCTTTTCCTTTTTCTTTCTATTTGGTTTTTATTCTGTTTTTGTTTGCTTTAATATTTGTCGATTTTTCATGTCATCATTTGTATTTTTCTTTTTCTACTTTTTAGTTTTTGTTTCTTGTCCTTTTTTCCATTTTCCCTTTCCCTTTTTCATTCCATTACTCTTTTGCACAATTATATTTTTGGCTCCTCCAATATCGGTTTTAAGTGTCATTTTTTGTTTAGTTTTTCAATTCCTATTCTTTTTTGTCTGCTCTTTTTTACCTCCTTCTTTCGGTTTTTCTTTTTTGATTTTTCAAGATTGGTCTATTTTTTGCTTTTTTATACCTCTTTTTTTTCATTGCGACTCAGTACAGCTTTTGCTTTTCCCGATTTTCCTTTTTTTATTCTTATTACTTTTTCTCTGTCTTCTTGGTCTGGTATCTTACTACATTTTTATTTCTTTTTCCTTTAACAATAAACTTTTGTTCTTTTCTCGTCTCTCCTTCATTTTTCATCTTCGTTCCTGAATCGCCGGTTTGTTTTTGATTCCTTTTTTTTACTTTTCCTTGATTTTAAACGTTCGTCCTAATTGTTTTCTTCTTCTCGTTTCCCATTTATCTCAATATCATTTTCCTTTACTATTTTGTTTGGTATTTATTTTTACACTTTTCCCGTGTATCGATATCTTTCTACATTTTTCATTTATCTTGTCTTCTATTTTTTGGCTTTTCTTCTTCATTTTTGCTTACTTCGTTTTTCGATTTATTTTTCATAACTAGTCTTTTTTGTTTCTCTCTTCCCTTTTCTAATTCTCGAATTTATCTTCTTCTCTTGTATGGTTTTACTCATTACCTTCTCTTTCCTCTTTCTTCTGTTAATTGCATCTCAATTTTCCGTTTTTTTCTTCATATTTTTTATGTGACTTTTTTCATTTTCTTTTGTATTTCTCTCTTCCATGTGCTTTTTCACTATACTTTTACTTTTTTGATAGCTCTGATTGTTTTTCTTCTTCTGGTTTTCTTCGTTCTTTTTCCTTTTTTCTTCGTTAGAGTTTTCATTCTATCAAGTTTTTACTTGTATCTTTTTCTTCGTTGGTTTTATTTTATATTTTGTGGTTCTTTTGCATGTCTTTTTGTTATTCGCTTCACCTTTTTATTTATATTGTCTTGTGTGTGTGCTGTTTTCACATTTTCATCTTTTCGGATCTGCATTTTCTTGACATGTTTTTTACCTTTTGTTTCTCGTTTCCTTTTCGTTTTGCTTGCTATTTTTGTTAGTTCTTTTTTTTTCTTTTCCCATATTCCTCTTTCTTTTTTCCTTTCCTATCGCCTTTATTTTCGTTTTGGTTTTTCTTTAGGATTGCGTTTCTTAACTTGACTTCATTATCATAATGCCTTTTAATTTTTTTTCTTTTCTTTTAATTTTTTTTCTTTTATACTGTCAAATCTTTTCTTTTGATTTCTTTTTCTTCATTTTCCTTTTATATTTCATCGTGTTCTTTCTTGTTTATTTTTATTATCTTGAACTTTTTTCCTTTTATTTTTTTTTCCATTATTTATCTTTATGCTCTTTTTCACTTGTTTTTTTCATTTTCTCTTCACCTGTACATTTCCCTTCTTTTATATTATCCTTTTCTTTTTTTTGTTTTAGTTTGTCTTATATGATCCATTTTGCCTTGTTTATCGTTTTCTTCTCATTTTACTACTTTTAATCTTTTTGCATTTTTTTCTTTATTTGCTTTTTCAATATTTTCCTTCCATTTTCTTTTTTTCTTTAACATTTTCTTTTCTAATACTAGAGTCACTTACTTTTTCAGTCTTGATCTAATATTTTACAAATATTCACGTTTTTTTCAAAGTATATTTTTCAGCATAAAAGTTGGATTTGAATGTTTCGTGTTCCACTCGTCAGTAACTATCACCAACTTGCTGTCAGTTAGACTATATATCCAAACTTACACCAAATTGGCGCCAGTTAGACACAAGAACCAAACAGATCATTACCAAGTGATGTCTCGGTTAGCCAAGCACCGAAGCTCTGGGTCGCTGACGTGTAGAAGGAAACGAACTCTGGTAATTTGGTGTGAGAGCCAAACTCCTGAGAGTATGCAACAATGCAATTAAATATTGCATTTTTTTCAGTATTGTTGGTTCTCAATATTTTTTTTCAACCGAGATAAACAAAAAGCATAATTTTTCCCTGCATTTTTATGACAGCTGTTTATTGAGTACATTCAAGAACCATTGCGAATATATGCAAACAAACTATTACGGTACAATTGCAGTGTCGGTGTCTGGTGACGCCGCATGGCAGATTTTTAAGTTTCTACTTTCTGTTTTCAACTTGTGAACTGATCCCAGACTAGTAAAACTATTTTTTTATTTCGGTTATAAAAGTTTTAACCTTAAGGTCATTCGCCTCTTCGGGTTAGAAAAATCCTTTATGAAAAATTTCTAACCCTATGTGCGGGGTCGGGATTCGAACCTAGGTGCCCTGCGTACAAGGCAATCGATTTACCAACTACGCTACGCCCACCCCCAGTAAAACTATTTGAGTAGACACCCTAGAAAGATCTACCGTCTTAATTCCAAAGAAGTTTGAATTTTAAACTAACCTCGATCTAAATGAAATTACAAAAGTTTACTCCATTGTCGCGATGAACAATAGGTCTAACCTCTGTCCCCACTCATTCAGTCATCAACCCGACCCGCCGACTTCCAATCAATAGAGAAAACACTGAACTTTATTCGAGACGCGGCGAAAAACAGCAGTAGCAGGCGGCGGGAAGGAAATTAAATTAATCGAGTTTCCATTGATTGAATCCCACGCCCATCCCATCCCATCATCAACGGTACCCCCACTCTGCCCAGCTGATTGATAGAGTAACCAACGACCTGTGAGCGGTGACTTGGCGGTGACCGGGACAACGGCATTCAATAGGTTCTACCGCCTACCACCGCAGCCCGCGTCTGTCAGAAGCAATGCCACAGATCGAACTCTTCGTCCGTCTAGCCTAGCGCATCTATTTTCTGGTTTTGGATTATCGAACCGACTGGAACTATTATTCAATTAACGGAATTAATTCCGATTCAATCCGGTCCAGATTAGATAGGTAGACGAGTTGTTCGTCGGCGGATCGTAATGCGCAGCAAATTTGATGGTTCTTGGTGTTCTCCTTCCCCATCGAACTGGAAATCCAAACCCATCTGTAATTGAAACGTTCACGGGAAGTGGCAAAGTGATGGTTCTAGCTATCTACCTTCCCGTTAGGTGACTCAACTCAATCATCACAGGTGCACATAAGAAACGGGAACGGGAAAGAAACAAAATGGTTACAAAGTAGTTTGACAGCAGCCAGCCAGTTCAGCGTGCCGTACAGCGGAAACCAAGCATGCTGTGCTGTGCTGTGTGCATTCAATTGTCAGCTCTGCTAAGAAGGTGTCAATTCACGTCTAAACATCGCAAAGTGTTGTTTCTCATGCCTCGCATACGTATACTAAACACTTATCATAAGTCATTCTGTTGTTGTTATTTCATCGCTCCTCCAAGCAAAAATCAAATGGATGCACCATTACGACAGTAGCCGGGAAAAGTAAACAAACAGTCGGCCCTAATTTTAACAAATGACCTATGGACTATGGCCTCGTTGATTTAGGGCTGCTGCTGGAAGCGAAGCTAATGGACTTGGACGAGAAACGCTGGCGATGGAACTGTTGCAATAATATTTGGAAAGACGTTTTAGTGGGTTGTTTTTTGAGTGTGTTTGTTTTGCATTCATGGATCGGTTTCAAATAGAGAAGTGTAGTTGAGTAGTTTTAAATTGATGTTTGACAACTAATTTTCGGGGTGGAAAGCTTGATTAAATCTAGAGCGATTATTGTACATTCAACATAACGTTGAATTAAACATTTTTAGGACGTTATACGCTTCTGTCACTTACTGTTTCCACATTGTAAATTCTTTAATGTTCTTCATGATTATTTTTCATCAATTCACCAAGATCTACAGTAACTGGACAAAAGAAAACTGTACGGTAAGGTGATGTAGTTTTTGGTTTATAATCGAGTTAATTGTATAGCAACAGAATAATTCGAGTTCTGGAGAAGTTGAAATGCTTCATTTTTTATTACGTTTTAGAAATTGTTTTTTATTTGTTTTGGACTGTTTTGGCAATGCTGCCAAAAATCAATAGAGGTTCATATTCCGTTGCGAAACATGACCATCTGTTTCAACAGACAGACGTACTCAATTTTCGGTGTACATGACAATGTTAGGACTATCGTCAGAAACCTAACGAAACCTATTGATACTACTCACTGCGGTACCTACATCATATAGGGTGATGAGCCTATTTGCACCATGTTTCTATTATCACCTTACCCATTTGAAGCCGTTGGTTAGAGCAGTGTCTGCCATCTTTGTTCAACGCATTGAGTCAAATGGTAGCGCAACAATAGGGGCACTCGATTCGAGTTTTCATTGTGCTCAAGCACGAGAATTTTACTGTTTTCAACGCATTTGTGTTATCATATTGGTTCTTAACAACGAAGCAAAGCGGTTGATGTCAATTTTTACGCATTCCATTGATTGTAAGGCAAGAAATTACCGAATTAGTGAGGCACCTTGCTTAGTATGGTGAAAATAGGCTCATCACCCTATGTTAAAATTCTACCCTGTGTTCTCTATTTTTTATTGTTTTCCATTTACCGTTTTAAAATTTCAAAAAAATGTTTCATTATTGTCCATTTTCGGTTCGCTTTTTCTTCTTTTTTAATTCTTTCCTGTTGTTTGTGTTTTGATTTTCATTTTTTTATTGCTTTTTGCATGCCTATTAAATTTTTACATTCGTTTCTTTCTCTTTCACTTTATCTTGTTTTGGCTCTTTTTGTTATTCTTAGTTTCTTTAGCTGTTTCTGCATTTTATGTTTTTACTTAATTTCGCTTTTTGCCGTTTCCCAGCTTACCGTTCATTCTTTTTCTCCATTTTTTGTATTATTTTTTATTCTCTTTCTTACTGTTTTGCTTTCCTTTTCCAATTTATTTTAACCTTACTTGCTTTCTCTTTATGCACCTCTATTTTCTACGTTTTGTTCTATTTATTTCTTCCTTTCTATAAAATTTTATTGTTTTCTCATTCCTTACGCGTTTTCTTATCAATTTTTTACATACTCTTTTCATTTAATTTTTTTTTCTGTTTAACCTCTTTTCTCTTATGATCTATTTATTCATGCCATTGTTAGATTGTGCTGTTTTCTTTATTTCATTATACCTGTTAACTTCATTTTTTATTTCTCTGTTCTTTTCCTTATTTTTTATAAATGACTTATTTTTTCTTTTTTTTACATGATCCTTTTCCATTTTATATTAAGTCTTCTAGTTTTTAATCTCACAATTTTTCTTTTCTACTTCATATCTCCTTTTGCTCTTATTTTTTGTTTTTAGTGCTTTTCCTTTTTTTTGCTTCCTTCCTGTTAGTTTTTTTTAAGTTTCACATCTATGCCCATCTTTTTTATAATTATACTTTTTCTTGACTTGACTTTTTTGTCTTTTTCCACGGAATACAGTGAAGACCCGAATTTGTCTACCCCCGATTTTATCAGCTTTTTGAACCGATTTTATCATCCTCATATAAAAAAAATGTAGTTGGTAGTT
This sequence comes from Topomyia yanbarensis, assembly GCF_030247195.1. NCBI lineage: Eukaryota > Metazoa > Arthropoda > Insecta > Diptera > Culicidae > Topomyia > Topomyia yanbarensis. The sequence continues at coordinate 207,415,107 of NC_080670.1, read as the reverse complement.
TAGTGGGCTCTAGCAGACGAACCAAGTTAAATTATTTTCTTGAGCATATTTTTCTTATCCTAGAAATCCGAAATGCGCAAAAATATTTTTTTTTAAATTTTGCATTGTCAGACCCCCTTAAGGGAAATTTAAACTAAATAATCAGACTATATCTAGGGACCAAAGAAGAATATGTTAAGAGCTTCGGTTTCTTAACAAGAAAGAATAATGGATGTCCCGATTGCGTCAATGTCCCCATTTTAACAGCCTAAAATTCACCAAAGGGCTGATTAAAACGGGTCTTCACTGTAGTGTTTTTTTATTTTAATGGTTTTCTTGTCCTTTGCTAGCTAATCTTTCTAATGTTGATATATATTCTCTTCTTTCATTCTGTATTATTTACAAATTCCTTTTGATTATCTATTTTTACTTTCTTGTAAAATTTTTATGATTTGCGTTTTTTCAATTTTCTGTTTAGACTATTTCTCTATTTTCACTTTTTTATTATTTTGTTTCTTTTCTATTTGTTCTTTTTTAATTCCTCTTCTACCTTTTTGGTTTCGCTTTTTCTTACCTTTTGCTTATTTTTTACAATGCGAGTTTCTTGTTTTTTTTCTTTTTGCTGTCTTTCTATTGTCCTACTTTCCTTTTTTGTTCTTCTATTTCTTTTCTTCCTATCTGATACTATAATTCTATTCTAATTCCAATTTTGCTCACTAATTTAGCAATGTTCCTGTTCTTTTTGTTTTTTTTTCCTATTACCTCTTATTCAACCTTCCTTTTCTATTGATTGATTTTTTTTCCTGCTCGTATGTTGTTTTGGACAATCCTTTTCCTTTTCGACTACCTTTGCCTGTTTACCTATCCGAGTATTTGTTCTTTTTCAATTTTCTTTATCTGTTTTTTAATCATTTCAAATAAACCATTTTTATTTCATTCCGCGTTTTTATTTATTACTTTTCTTATTATTTCGTTTTTCATATTATCCCCTTTTTGTTTTTTCTTCTTCCTATTCATGTTAACTTTTTTGCATTTAGTTTTTTCTTTTAATTTCCTTTTTAATTTTTTTTCTGATTCGCTCTTAAATTTTTCCTTGTTTTCTTACTTTTTTTTATTTCTTCTTTTTGTTTGTGTATTGTGACTACATTGTCATTTTTTTGACATTTGTATTTAAATTTTTCTTTATCCATTTTCCCTTTTGCCCTTGTTGATTTGATTTCCCTTTCACTACGTGTTATCGCTTCCTTTAACATTGCTTTTTTTGTTTATTTTCCTTTCTTGGTTTGTTTGGTTTTGTATTGACTCATTTTTTTTGTTATAATAATTTTCTTTTTTTAAACATGACTTTTTCATTATTTTCCTTTTTAATGTTCCTTCATTTTTATCATCTTTTTCTTTTTTTGTCTTTTCTAGTTCTCATTTTATCCTTGTTCTCCTTGTTTTCTACGATATTAATTTCTTTTTTTATCTCGATATTACCCTTAATTCTGCTTTTTCTGTATAGCTATTTCCTAATGCCTTTTGCATATTTATCTTTTTAAAACCTCTTCTCTTTTTCTATGTTCTTTCAGTTCCCATTTCGTCGTTCTCCTTTTTTGGCTAAGGTTTTTTATTATTATTTTTCATTTTTCTTATCCAACTTTATTTCGACCTATTATGTCTCGTTCTTGATAGTTCATTTGTATGTATCATACTGCTTCTTTCCTCTGAAATGGCCTTTTCTTTTTCCGATATCTTTTTTTTCCGTTTTATTTCATCGCGTTTTTTTCTTTATTTTATTTGATGTCGTGTTGGCCTTTAGCTTATTCATTTTTCCAATTTCTATTTACTCTCTTCGCGTGCCCATTTAAATTTCTTTTCCTTTTCAATTTTTTCTTTCCTTTATATTTCTCATTTCTATTTTGTACTTGGTCTTTGATTTTTGGTTTTTAATGCTTTATTTTTATCTATCTTTCTGCATTTTACCAGTTTCTACTTTTGTTTATTCTCGTTTTACATTATTTTATTTCCCATTACTTTTGATATCTTTACCTTCTTCTACTTGCTTTTTGTGTTTACTTTCTATCTTTTCCTTCGTCCATTTTGCTTTTCTTGTTTTCCTCTTACATTTGCCTTTTTTCCTTGTACTTTTTATTCCTTTGTACTTTTGTTTATTTCTTTTTTTCCATTTTCTTTATTTCCAGTTTCTATATTTCATTCTATTATTATTATTTTGTTTTCTTTTTTTCTTCTTGCATTCTTTTTAACTGTTTTTGCTTAATGCCTTTTTAATATATTTTTCCATGGTCCTTTTTGCCTCTCTGGTTTTCCCATGCCATTTTTTCGTGTTCTAATTTAGGTTACTTCTTCCAATATTTAATTTTTCACATCCAGAAAATTTTGCATCTTTCATTTGCGCTGTGCTTGTGGTTTTGGTACATTCTTTGTAGCAGGTGTGCTAAGTGAATAAGAAGTTGCTTTGTGTACCGTTGATAGTAACGTCGTTTGACTTTATTAAGCGTACAACGATAAGATAAGTTTCCATATATCTGTCTATCCATTCGTTTTCTTTCCGCTTAACTTTAGATAAGAGCTTAAAATAAGTCTTACTTCACGGAAAAATGGATCCATTCGAATCTTCCTCCAAATCAGAGATATCCAGTCTATTTTCCCACACACAAAGTTGTAATCGACGGTGTGGTCATCGATTAAAGTTTGATATTCGAAATTTAGGTACGGTAGATGTTTCTAAGATATCTACCCATTTGGCCTAAATCAGGTCGATCGAACGACACGTTTAGCCATTTGGTTTGATTAAGCCTACTAATTAATCGAATGGCTGTTGTTCTAATTTCTTTTTCTTATGTCAACAACCAAATGTACGTTCAACACTTGTTTATGTTTATGAATGTATTTAATGGTTACTAATAATTTTATTATTTTTATCGAATGATTGTCACATAAACCGAGGCTCTTTTCCAGCTTCCCTTTTTTTGGAGATTTATTCGCCATGTATGTTTGTTTTGTTATAAATTGGTCTGTTAGTTTTGTTCCCCAACAAGCCAACAACTTGAAAAAAGCGAAGAATATGTTGGAGCTCGGTACCCAAAAAAATACACGCAGGGAATCTTGTTTTTTTTTATTTCAATTATAGAGGTTTTAACCTTAAGGTCATTCGCCTCTTCGGGTTAGAAAAATCTCTTAGGAAAAATTTCTAACCCTATGTGTGGGGTCGGGACTCGAACCCAGGGGCGCTGCGTACAAGGCAATCGTTTTACCAATACGCTACGCCCACTCCCACAGGGAATCTTGTGCGCATCACACACAGTCATTAGACGAGCGTCGTTTTTTTCATTTTCCGAACGGTTTCTCTTTTATCTCTTCATTAGACCAGTGAAAATTAGTCTTTTAATACGTATTTTTAGAAGTATATTAAGGGCCGGGCCCAGAGACTTCTAGAATCTTGTATCGCACACGAATTCCAACACAATTTTAAACCTGATCTCTATCCCTATCTCTCTCCTCTAGTGACCTGCGGAGAGTGTCGAATAATATGCGGCCTCTAGCAAAAAACCAAGTGTCGGACTAACATTGCTTCCCTTCCCTGCTGCGATCTACGTTCCTAGTCAATCGGCGCTTGTATTGATCAATAAACATCTCGGAATTACCTGAAGTTATACATCCATTAATTCTCTGTGCTGTGTAACGGAACTTTACCTTCTGTTTCGACAATTATTGGCAGAACTAGCGCTAGGATTCTTTTTATACTAAGAATTCTTCGAACATCGAACAACTCTAAACCATCAAACCAGGTGACAAAATAAGCAATTTCAAATAAATTCAAACGAAATGAACCAGAGGCACGAACCGGTGGTAACTGGCCGCTAACAACAACGAGTACATACGTATGTTGTTTGTATTCTACACCCCGTTACGTAGGAAACATGACGCCAGCAAACCCGAGATTCGCGAAATGTCAAATGCAACGGAACGAAAATCTTCACGAGTGAGAAAGAAAGACGAACGAAAGTTGTAAAAATAACATGCATGTAAAATAATGCATAATGTTCGGTATGCGGAACGAAAAGGCATATTCAGAGTTTATAAATGGTTTGCGCAGTGTTGCCGACTTAAATAAGTTTGTTATGTTTTAAGGAGCAAACAGATTCATTACAAACGCTTAACAATCACAGTTTATTGGTAAATCTAGTCAACTGGGATAGCTTGTTTTTTTTAACATTGCTCCAGAGCTCGCCAGTAGAAGATGGCAACACTGCTATCAAGCTACAAGTTTTCCTTTGAAACCTCCACACTTGTTGAATCTGTCACTCATCCCTAACCCGAGAGGGACGCGGAGAGGAGCACATACTATAACAACCAGTCTTGCTCAGGATTCTTCAGATTTTCCACTTGACAGATAAATAGGGTACTGTCAAGCCGCCGTGGATCGGAAATGAATGCTGTTTTCGTCGACAATGGTACTCTTGTTCTCATCCGACGATGATGGATAGGGTGCTGAATGACGCTGGGTGCAATTATGGCACCTATGGGAAGTGCTAATTGGAGAATTTTCTCAGGTCCATGAGAAGAAGCTGTGAAGTAAACATGCTTTAATGGAAGGTAAATATGGGGAATAAAAGTTTATTACCGTTGTGGGAGTTAGAGACAATGTTCCACACTTTGTGGTTTGTCTTTTATTGTGTCATTATTATAATGATTACATCAAACGAAACAAAATTTTCAGAGCGAATCAAAAATAAAATCAAACACATTTTTTCTTTGCTCTTCCAACCAATTTACAGCCGAAAACAGCACGATTCCCTCGACAAGATGCAAAATGGATTGTTTTCTCTTGCATAAGTGTAAAACCTTAAAAATGCTTGCTGCTTCGCCGCTCGACTGCATCCAAATCATGATCGGATGACTGACTTCCAACAACGAATCCAAACAAAACATCGTCTGTCATTTATATTTTCAGCTCCCCAACAACCGCAACACTCCACCACCAAAAACAACAACAACGAACAACGAAAGTAACAGCATGCTGTGTTCCACTGATTGAGAAAAATGCACTCGACACTTTTCTGTTATTGGTCTGTCTTTCCTCGGTCGGTGGCGCGGTGCCATTTGTCAACCCGGCCCGGGCTTAGAATCGTCGAAATTAACTGGAAAGGCGAAGAAGAAAAAACGATCGAGGAACGAAACCCGATTTTTCTCCTCTTCGTGTTTCGTGTTATTTTATTTCTTTTTGTTTTTCCACGATTCGTTTTTGCTCCCGAAGCAGAGTATCTGCGGCCGAACGCTAAATTTATCTTTATTTGATTTTAATTTTAAAACCCCTCCGGGCTCCCGGTTCCAGAGAGGGAACCGTGTGGGGGGGGGGGGGGGAGATATTTTTAAATCGCTCGCGCTGATCAAGAAAAAAAAGGGCAGCTGTGTAGTGTGGGGTAAAATGGTTTTTGTTGGAGAATCAAAAACGAACCGTATGATGTAGCAAGCAGACAAGCCATAAACTTCAAATGGACTGCTCCAAAATGTATGCAATTTACCATAAAAAGTAACTCACACAGTTCGTTTCACCCGGTTCTACTCCTCTAAAGAAGAGAGGGAGAGGGGAAACCGTTCGGAAAATGTCACAATCGATGTTCGTCTAATGACTGTGTGTGTGTGATGCGCACAAGATTTTCCGCATGTATTTTTGGGCTCCGAGCTCCGACAGATTCTTCGTCTTGTTCAAATTGTTGGCTTGTTAGGGAACAAAAACAACAAAACAATTAATAACAAAACAAACACACGCACGCAAGCACAACCGAAGTGTTGATTGCAAAGAGGGGGGCAGTGAAAGTGAAAACCCAATAAGAGGTTCGGATTGTTAGACATTCGGTCGATAAAACTATTAATGCTATTTAATAAAAGCTGGAAATTAGGAAACTAAGAGGTAATTCACCGGTGGCTAAAACCATTAACTAGGTTCGGTGTGGAAATGGTGGCCGGTATGTTAGACCGGCACCAAGCGGTAAACTTTGGTTTGTTGTTGAGAGCTTTGACAAATGCCACCGGAAAAGTTCGCTACAGATTTGATATTTGCTACAAAAATGGGAATTTTATTATGCGAAACCTAAAAAGGTACCCTGATACCGCGTCGGGCACATAACGGTTAAACGTTCGGCTTCATTGCTTTCGGCCTACTGTTCTAGTCACCTCTGGTTGGACACCTTTCCGACGTCGCATCTTTGGAACATGAAAAGAACAGCTCATGATTTAAAGAAGAAAAATTTATTATTTCAGACCCTACGTTATTCATGTATTAAGTATTGAAATACGACATGGCATGAAATGGCTTCTACGACAGTCCACTTATACTAACTGCTACGGGCTGCTACGTCTTAGGAGTTAAGTCAGGTCAAATTGAATTACTCTAAGTCAACCTAGATAAGATATTTCAAACATGACATGATTATGAAAAAAGAAGAGTAGTAAGAAAAAAAAGGAAAGTGGATGTCTGAAAGAAACAAAACAGAAAAGGAATAAAGAAAAATATAAGGAAATCCAAGTTAAAAAAACTAGAAAATCCCGGTTCAAAAAGTCAAATGGCAAAAAAGAATAAAAAAATAGAAGACCAAAAGAAAAAACAAGTAAAAGAGAAAAAGATGGAACGAGTAAAAGGAAAGGGAAAAGAAATGCAATAAAGAAAAAATACAAAACAAGAAATGAAATTATGATTTCAAAATTATTAGGAAAAATAAAAAAAATAAACAGGGATAAGAAAATTAAAAAAAGAAAGCGAAAATATATAAAAAAGAGACAAATAATAAAATAGTACATACGAAAAAGGAGTATAGGAACATGCTAAAATCAACCGAAAAATAAAGCGGTAAGTTGAAAAAACATAAATTAAAGTAAAAATGAAATGTAAAGAAAAATGAAAAGCAAAACATTATTGAAGAAACGGTATAAGTTGGAATGAGGATCAAATACAAAACGAGAAATGAGAAAGGAAAAATAGACAAATCAAAGAAAACAAATGAAAAATGAAATAGTGATAAAGAAAACAACAGCATGAAGAAGTATGAAAACAATAAGAAAATATTGTAATATAAAAAACGGAACGAAATAAAAAAACGAATTGGAAAAATTTGAAGAATAAATCAAAACGCTGAAAATAAGGAAAAGAAAAAAAAGTAACAAGGCAATTTGAAAAAGCGAAGAAAAGCAAGGAATGTAAAGGAAAAAGAAATCAAATAACGGCAGACGGAAGAATAAAAAAGAGAACCACAAACAAGTGGAAGAGAGAACAGGGCTAGGATATCGTAAAAAGTAAAAAAAAAACGAAAAAAAATTGAGGATGAATAGGTAAAATGGAAATAGAGGTTAGGAAAAATTATAAAACAATATCAAAAGCAAAGCAAAAGAAAACAAGAAAGTGGGAAAGAAAAAAGGAAATGAAATCGCTAGGGAAAAAGAAAAAGGAAACAGTGAAAAGGAAAAATGAAACATTAGCATAAAAATAAAGTAGAAATGAAAGATGAATTTCGAACAGCAAAACATAAAAAATAGGGAAAATGCATAAGAACAGCAAAAAAACTAAAATGACAAAAAAGATCAAATAGACATATTAAGGAAATATGGAAAAAATAGAAGAATAAACGAAAGCAAGATAAGATGGAAAAAATTAACTTAAAAAGATCATGTAAATAAGTCAAGGAGAAAGAGAAATGAAAATGTTGTACAAAAGCAAAAGAAAAAAATAAAGAAAAAGTTAAAAAAAATTGGACGAAGAAGCAGGAAAACAAAACAGAAGTGAAGGATAAAGTAATGAATAGAAAGGATACGAAAAGAAGGAAACGGAAAAGGGATAACAAAGTCAAAAGAGAATCGATTAAAGTAAGTAGGAAAGGGAATAAAAAAAGTAATGCAGATATATAAAAAAGAAGGGGAGACAATGCAATGAGAAAGGAAAAAACCTATTTTAATCCACCTAGCGGTGCAATTGTGCCTTTCTCAATCATGAATCACGAGAATGTGTGCGTTGTTTATATTCATTAAAAGCTTTTAAATGCATATATTACATTTTATTATTGTACATCACATGACAACTATATACAGGAAAATAAATCATCATTCGAGTTCTAAAATTTTGAAAAAGAAAAAACAGCCACGGTAATATTGAACTGAAAAAAGGTGCGAAATCGGCAAAGTCCCAAAAAGTCGATTTAAAAAAAAAAATTTCGTGATAACATAAAATCTCGACGTTTCATGCATTTTAAAGATGTTTGGCATCAAAAATACGAATTCGATTTCTGAAATTTCATGGGGTCCCCCCTTTGAAAAAAATTTTGAGTTCCGGCTTATATGGGAATTTCATGTGTGACCGGACCGTTCAGTCTATATTTCCGGAACCATACAAGCGGTCCGTGCGAGATTTTACAGACATCTGTGGGGATAATATAGCTATCATTTGGGACTAAGTTTGTGAAAATCGGCCCAACCATTTCCGAGAAACTGATATGAGTTTGCTAGTTATGAAAGATGGCCGCTTTTCCCGGGCACTTCCGGAACCGTCTATGGTGGTCAATGTAGTCAACGAAAGTTTGTTTGGCCGTC